>NC_059112.1:43683657-43998300 GCF_020740685.1 Jaculus jaculus | reverse complement strand
GAGGTGTCACTGAGGGTGTGGATCCTTGGCTCTAGCCCAGAGGTGGGTTTGTAGGTGAAGCTTTTTTTTTTTTTTTATAAGGGAGGGAAATTGGCATGCCAAAGCCCCCAACCCCCAACTACCGCAATCAAACTTTAAACACATGTGCCACCTTATATGCATGTGTCACCTTGCATACTTGTGTCTCTCCTTGCATGTCTGGATTACAGGGGACTTGGAGAGTTGAACATGGATCCTTAGGCTTCATAGGCCAGCACTTAACTGCTAAGCCATCTCTCCAGCCCTGGAATGAATCTGATTCCAGCTCATTGGTATGAGAGAGCAGTGTGAGCTCTGGTGGTGCATGTGTGCTGGTGTTGGTGCTTTGCTTGTTGCAGTTGTTTTCTCTGTGCTTGGATGCATGCAAGCAGCTTCTTCTGCCATTGATGGAACTTCCCCTGGGTTTCTAATCTTGGACAATACCCCATCCTCCCATAAACAGTGTCTGGTTTGGATGTTCATCCCAGAAATGTGGTGTACAATAGCCTCCAGTGCACATGGCCTCTAAGAACAAGACTTTATTTTTCTGTTGTCTTCACGGACCATTATTATACATTTTCATGGAGTTCCTCATTGGAAAATAACATGGCAGATGGCTATAGAAATTTCCAGGAAGGAGCACCAGCTCTTCCAAAGGATGTGCACAAAAGCAAGCCCTTTGTCGCTCAACCGGCGCCTAGTGCTACTGATACTTGGCGAGTTGGCATTGAGTAGATATTGCCATATGGCCTCATATGGTACATAAAGAAGAAATTATTTTTCCTAAGAATATATATTTTCAGATTATGAGTATTTCTCATTAGAATAGGTATCTTTTTTCTCGTTTTGTGTATTGAAATTTTCATGTGTATATATTAAATCTTGAGCATATGTAGCCCACATTACCTCCCGTTTACCTCCCTCAGGCTCCCTGTACTCTTCTCATCTCTTGCGGGTAGCTATGCCACAGAAGAGAATGACTATCTTATACTGAAAATTTGTGATAATGTAAATAGTATCATTTGAAGATATCATTGCTAACACATTTATACCATTTACATTGTAATTACACAAAAGTAACCAATTTTATACTAATGAAATAGGCCATTATACAAATATGGGCCTTAACAAATGAAGTTATTTTGAAAAGAGTCATTTATTTCAAAATGAGACATCTAAGCTTTTAAACTTTAGATGAGGAAGTGAGTTCCAGAGAGTTTATGTACTATGTAGAATTCCACATTGCCAATAGGAGAAAGAAGGAAGTGTCAGCTATTCTGTTTGTTAAATATTATATAATGTCTTTTAAAACAAACTTAGGTAACATGCAGGACTATTTTAATTGAGAAAAACATAGATGCTATTATATATAGTTCTAAATCTTTTAGGTAGAGCACAATTAAATCAGAAAAATATGTTTCCAGTCTAGATTTATCTCATGACCTGCAGGAATTATAAGATTATTATGAGCATACTTCTTTATTTTCCAATAGCATTTTCTTCAAAGGTGTACTGTGAGAATTGAAAGCCCAACAAGCACAGATGAGCCTTGGAGTCCCGCATGGTATATACTAAAAACCCGTTAGTTTTACCACCCTTTTCATCATAATAATTCTCTGTTAACCTCTCTCTTAGCTTCACCAATTTTTCTTTGGATAGATCTCATTTAGATGACAACTCATGGAAGAAAATGAAGCCCAATGTTTACATTGAACAATGGCACAGAAAAACCCTGTGACTCTGCTCAGTCCATTTCCTTGTAAGACCTAGAATAAACATTAGAGAAAGCTTTAAAGTGCTTGTATGGCTAGCAAGTTTAACACAGGTACATGCATGACACCTCATGTCCTAAAAAATAAAGTTTTAAATAGACCTGAATCTAGTTTTCTTGCATGAAATAGATGTAGGTCCTTTCAACAAAGGAGTTGCATAAATCATAGTGATGACAAAGTCATTGAGGACAGTAATGCTATTTTCTTTGCTGTCATTTAGTTTCTAATGTGTGATTGTCAGACCGTCTAAGAAAACAGAAAAATCTTAACCGTACTATGACCCTTTGGAGAAAAGCAGCATCCTACATATAACATTAGACATAAAACATTTCTGTGATTTGCATATTTTGAAGTGTCATGTATGCCTTCAACAAATGACAGAAACATGATGTCTCTAGTTACATTTCCCAGGGTAAAAACATTTTCAGTTCACCAGAGAAAAGCATGTTGCCACTAACTCAAGGCAATTGAAACACTGCAAGTCTAATGCTTTTGTACATGGCACATGAAGGACAATGGCAAATATTTTAGAAAGGGCATCACCAGATCATTTATATCTACACAATAAAATACAACCACTTCAAGTAGAGCATACATTTCCACAGAGAATGCAGAGCCTGCAATGACAGTCCTAATGGGGAAGAAGTAGGTAAATAATGATGTCTCCTCTATCCTCAAAAGACTTAAAATTGCATTTGTGGAAAAGCAAACTCAATCATAGCAGGGTCATTGGAGGGATACAAAGGACAAAAACATGAAGAGAGGAAGACATATTGAGGTAAAAAGAGGGTGAGGTCTGGAACCAAGAAATTATATCAAAAAGCAAAGCTGCTTCTGCATTGGTGTTTTAATTTACACATTCCCTACTACCCATCTTCACTTCACAAAAGGAAAATGATGGAGTGCACATGTTGATCTCTCCTTTAAAGGATGAGCATTGCTATATAACCTAACAGCATCACACTTTTTCTTTTTTTGGTGGTGGGGGGTGGAGTGAGTAAGAAATATTCCTAAAGAAAATTGTCACTTATCCATTGATCTGTTGATTCACTTATTTGTTCTTAGTTCTCTCCTGTACATGATCTCTGCTATTTATTTCATTGAACCATTATCAACTTTTCAATATTGTCTAGAAAAGTATATTCTTTATATTACAGCCACTGTAATTTCCCTTCATTATTTAAATACTCCCCCCTTATGGCTAAATTGGTTTCTTGATCCTGTACTAAGAGAGTTTCCATTGGTCTTTGTGTCAGTCTGTGCCAAGATCACTTCCTTAGAAAAAAATTTCCCTGAGTCCATACCACTCCCAGATTAAGAATAATGATTGGGGGTTGGAGAGATGGCTTAGCAGTTAAGCGCTTGCCTGTGAAGCCTGAGGACCCCAGTTCGAGGCTCGATTCCCCAAGACCCACGTTAGCCAGATGCACAAGGGGGCACACGGAGTTCCTTTGTAGTGGCTGGAGGCCCTGGCGCGCCCATTCACTATCTCTCTCTCTATTTGCCTCTCTCTCTCTCTCTCTGTCACTCTCAAATAAATAAATAAAAATGAACAACAACAACAAAAAAAGAATAATGATTGGGCATTCCAGCTTTGGGGGGAATTTCCACTTCTCTAGGATCTGTTCTATATGTGAGTCTCTCCCTCAATGGACATTCCATTGATATCTGTTAGAAATATCCTCCCCAAGTGGAGTGGCTAGAAAAAAGCGGGACCTTTAAGAGGATCATAGAAACTTAGAAATTGGATAGATTAATGAAGTTACCATGAGAGTGAATCCTTATTATAGAACTTATTTTCCTTTGAGAAGATGAGTTGGGTCCCCTCTTACCCACTCTCTTACTCTCTCTTGCCCATCTTGTTTTTGCTATAGGATGATCCAACAAGGCATTCCTTGCCAAATGCTAGCCTTTCGATCATGTACTGCCCAGCCTCCAGGACTAAGACTCAAAGAAATTTCTGTTTATTATAAAATATGTAGTCTGTGGTCTTCTGCTAAGTCAACACAAAGCAGACAAGTATTCCAGCAATGGAATATGTATATCATGCTCACAAACATATCATCAACTTCTCACAATCCAGTTACATAGCATAGTAGCTCAACTGCTAATTACTGACTATGAAAATAAAAACACAATCCAGGGCCTAAAAGCAATGAAACCTAACTGGTAGAAAGTACTGTGCAAAATAAATAAATAGTGGAGGGGAGAGAGAAAGGGGGAAAGAGAGATAAGCCTTCTTAAACATTTTCATAAAATTATCATTTCTACCCTTTAGTAATAATAAAGGATAGCTTTGCCTTACTGATGTTGAGAAGATATCCTCATTTTCCATCAGCTTTTTATTAGGATGCAAGG
This sequence comes from Jaculus jaculus, assembly GCF_020740685.1. Taxonomy (NCBI): domain Eukaryota; kingdom Metazoa; phylum Chordata; class Mammalia; order Rodentia; family Dipodidae; genus Jaculus; species Jaculus jaculus. Next base: position 43,994,152 of record NC_059112.1, on the reverse strand, counting down.
GATTTTATTTATGGGATTTTACAAACATTTCTTTTTATTTTCTTTTCTCCCTTGTCCTACATTCCCCTCTTCAAAGGTAAGACAAAGCACTAAGGTGTCTCCTACAATTGGGGTTAGACATAGTCCAATTGTCATTGAAAAAGGGAAAAGAGAATAGGTCCTTTTAACAAAAAAAAAAAAAAAAAAAAAAAAAAACCTTCTGCCCTTTGTCTACTGAAAATTAATTAGAGGGCTTTTAGGAAAGTAATAAGAAAGAGACAAGGGTAATAGAAGTTCTTCCCTCTTCTCCTGAAAAATACTCAAACTAAATGATTGCATGATGTTTTCCAGAGTAAGCTATTTCTGCTGGCTGCTTAGCCGAGGTTATTCAGGTCCACCTGAGCACAGTAAAGTAATCTGAGCATGGTTCTGGGCAGTTGGGGAAACCTAGAGTTTAGCAACATAACTGATTATGGACCCCGAGTCCTGGGTAGTTGCGGGAATATTGGAGACTGAATGATTGGTAAAGCAGTCCACGTGGGCCAAGGCCGTGGTGTACACAGACAAAGCTTATTCCAAAGTGCCAGATATTAAAATTTTAAACCTAGTATCTGAAGCTGACAAGAATATTCTAAGAAAATAACAAAAAAGTTAAAGAGGAAAGAAGAAGAAATACAGTGAAACTAAAAACACTGTGTGTTTATGTGGTAATAGATTGAAGATTTTCAATAAACTTGTAACTTTTCCATATATCATTAATATTTTAAAATATTTATTTACTTACAAATTTATTTATTAATGGGATAAACAGAGAGAGGAGAGAGAATGGACATATGAGGACCACCGGCCACTGTGAACAAATTCCAGATGTATGTACAACCTGTGCATCTGGCTTACATGGGTCCTGGGGAATCAAACCTGGGCCTTTTGGCTTTGCAGGCATATGCCTTAACAGCTAAGCTATTACTCAGTCCTTACCATTGATTTTATCTTGCTAAGTATAAATTTGTACATACCCATTCTTCTTCAGTGTCAAGGAATTTGGTTTGTCCTCCCTAATTTCTCTACCAATAAGTGTTTTTTTTTTTTTGTTTGTTTCTTCCCTGAAATGCTAGTTCATTTCTTGAAGAACAGTCTATACAAATCCAAGTGTTCCTTAACAAAAGATTGATAAACCTCTCAGTTACAGTAAAGCAATGCCACCTCAGTATATCTTCTTCATTTATGCTATGCATGCATAGCACTTTGTGATGCATGACAGAATTCAAAGGGACTTTAATTTTTTTTATTATATTTAGTTATTTGCAAAAAGAGAGAAGATACAGAGAAAATGAGGGTGCCAGAGCCTCTAGCCATGACAAATCAACTCCAGAGGTATGTACCACTTTGTTAATCTGGCTTTAAGTGAGTAATGGGGAATTGAACCCAGGTCCACAGGCTTTGTAGGCAACCATCTTAACCACTGAGCCACCTCTCCTTCCCTCAAAGGGATTAATAGTAACTACAACTAAAATTTATGTGCAACTTCCATCCTATTTATTCTATATGAATTTCAAAGACAGATGTTTTCTCACTTGTCACACATATGACAGCTGAAGCTTTAGGAAGCCTGCGTGAAGAATATTCAGCTAGCAAATTATGAGCATGGTAAATTCTGACCTCAGCTCTTGTGATTCTTTTTAACTTTAAAATTATGCACTAGTTTTATTTTCCCACATTTCACAGCGTGCAAGCTCTGAATTCTGGATAAGATCAAATGCAGCATGACCACTCCATTAAACATTCACTGATTCTCCAGGGGGCCAATATAGCAGCAAGTTTATAGACAGTGTGAGCTCTTAGGACTCAAGTCAACCTCACCCTGAGCAACTAAAATAAAATGTTGCCTACTTTTTTTTTTTTTTTTCTTGGCAGAAAGTTCTGAAACACCTAAGACAAATAGAAGCAGACCCTCGCCCTCCCTAGTAGATGGATAGAGCCCAATGGAGAGAGAAACAGTAGGAGTAGGTATGGTAGGGGAGCTTGAGGATGGAGAGGCAAAGAAGAATCAGGCAAGTGCCATACTTCTCACTTCACAGCTTCTTCTCTCCAGGAAGCTGCAGAGTGTACCAAGAACCTGTGCTGCACCAGTGAGCCCTAGAACCCATGGTGGACAGTACTTGTCCTTATCCCTGGTCTGCTGCTTCTACAGAATACCGTACACTGGATGGATTATAAAAAATATGATTTTGTTTGTCTCATCATTGAGAAGGGCTGGATTTGAGAAGGACCTCATTGATACATCATAATATGATGAACGGCGTATCATGGCAGAATCATGTGCAGGAAGAGGCAAGGGGATGAACTCCCTCCTTTCATTCTGCCTCACTCATGAAGGTGGTGTCTTTCTGACTTAATCACTTCTTGAAAGATAACTTGCATGGGGGACTTCTGCCAGCACTTAAGATTTTGGGATACATTTAACCTGTAGCAGTGTTATACTATGTTATACAGAAGTATATATTTTGCCAGAATTATGAAGAAGGCTCTGTTAGGTTTATGTTTCACCATAGGTTCTTGCTGGGCTCTCAGGGTAGGGCCAGGTAGTGCCCAAGGAAGGACCAGGGCTGCTGGTTCCTCCCTAGGGGTTGAGAGGATGATGAACCTCGGATGACCCAGAAACCTCTCCTGGCCACTGGCCACCAGAGAAAAACCACACTGAGTCAGAAGTCTTTTCACAGCAGGAACTCATTTTATTGTTACAGGCAGATGTTTATATAATGTTGAGAACGAAGGCGGAGACTTTAGGGTGGGGTGAGATGTAAGGGCCAATAGCATACCACGACCTCTGAGATGATTGGTTCTAAGCCCACACAGGTGGGAATTCCAACTTCCTCTGTGGAAGTAGCAGGCCAGGGGCCATTTGGCCACCTGCTAAATTCTAAGCTTGCAGAGGCGGGGAAACTCTAATTTCCTGTGCAGAAGTAGCAGGCCAGAGGCCATTTGGCCCCCTGCTGAGTCATAGCTGGGCGGAGGCAGGTCGCCAAACTTTAGCTAGGCTCAGGAAGTTCCACTAGGCCTCACTGTCCAGGCCTCTCCAGGCCCAACAGGTTCTCTTGTAAATTACCCATGTGGTTTGTTTAGGCTAACCAAATGTAAATAAAGACTATCTAAGATAGGGCCATCCAGAGTATATGAGAAACACTTAAATAGATATTAAATGACTCCCAGTTTTGACTAGAATACAAGAAAGGAAAATTTAACCCTGTTTCATGCCATTTTTTTTCTTTTTCAAGGTAGGGTCTCTCTCTAGTCCAGGCTGACCTGGAATTCACTATGTATTCTGTAGTATCAGGGTGGCCTTGAACTCACACTGATCCTCCTACCTCTGCCTCTCAAGTGCTGGGATTAAAGGTGTGTGCCACCACGCCCTGCTCCATGCCATGTTTTGACTTAATAGCAAATAAGAGTTACTGTGATGATATTAGGAGGCAAAGCTGTTACAAAATTGTCAGGACATAAAGGTGACACCTTCATGAGAGAGCTTAGTGCCCTTTCAAAGAAGCCTACGAGCTCTACTACTCTTTTGTTCATATGAGGATAATCCAAGACACCAGTAGACTAAAACTCATAAGTGGCTCATCATAAGAATGTGATCGTATTAGCATTCTGATAGTGGGCATTCAAATTCAAGAACTGTAAGGAATAACATGTCCATAATTAAGCCACCTGGTCTATGGCATTTCATCATAACAGACTGAATTTTCAGCTGCACTGAAAGGTAACAGGCACAAACCAGGTAGCCAGAGCCCTAGCTCCCAACAGTGGTATTTTACTAGAGTGAATAACAAATATTTCTCATTGTTAAAAGTTCATTGAAATGTTACATTCTAGTGGGGATACAAGTTATAAAGGTGAACTCAGGCTTAATGTCTGGGCACAATGCTTGCTAGTCACTAGTAGTGTGTAATGAAGAAGTTGGCAGAACATGTTTTGCTTTTTAACTAGAACTTACATAGTACATTTATAAATGAGAAATCCTATCTACCCACCTGAGAAAATAACTTAGGCAAACATTTCTAGCAGTCTTGTTTAAATATGCTTTGCCCTACATGAGTGGTATTTATAGGCTGTTTCAATTTGGGTAAGAAAGATTCTGAGGTTGTTTTTTATGAGGTGAAAAAGTGTGCTCTTGAGGCACAGAAAGATGCTGGAGCATTCTTAATTTATTCCATTATCTTTTAATTAAATTGCCCTCTATTATTGCGTTGTGAAGTGGAATGGTGAACTTGCTGGCGCATAGCATTTGGTACCCAGTGCTTTTGTTCAAATCATAGCATCAACTTCAATCCATTTGTTCTTCATAATTTTATATCTTTAACACCCTTCATTAGTATCTTCAACTGTACCCAACACATTTTCAAAAATCCAGCATCCAACCAGAGCATCCAAGCACATATCAAATATTACTAGTGCATATACTAAGCAAGAAACTCAACACACCTTTCTGAGTACTATGTTAGCACTGAGAACATTTCTGTTCTTCAACATGGGCATTTGTCTATTGTATGGATAGCTGCATTCATATGCAAAATTAGGATGGCATAAGGTCCTCAAATTATCATACACAGCTGTTGTAAAGATTCCATTGATTCATGATGTGAACTTTAAGAACAGAAGCAAATCTATGCAGCATCAGCTCAACTCTTTGAGTGATTTACCGGGGGATGTCACAAGAATAAAATTTTAAACTGAACTTATCCTGCTCCTCATATTGTTTGTTAAGATCTGATTCCCATTCTTCCCTAGCTCAGAAATAGCACTTTCACCATTATCTAACTTATATAAAACATGTAAAGAGGGTGGAGCTTCAATAGATCAGAGGCTAACAATGCTTGCCATAGAAACACAAGGGCCTGAGTCCTCTGAGTTAGATTCCTCAAAACCCATGTAAACACCCATGAATGGCCACACATGCATTACATTTCCATTTCTGTGATATGTGGCAACTGGAAAATCACTGGGGCTTGCTTGTCAGATGGTCTGTCCAGGAAGAACAACTCCAAATTCAGTGAAAAAACACACAATGGATTTCTACACAGCAGTAAGAAAAAAAAATGACACAATGAAATTGGATGAAAAATGGTTGAACCTGGAACAGATCATTCTCAGTGAACTTACCCAATCACAGAAAGATAATCACTGCATAGTCTCACTCATCTACAGCACCTAACCTGAATCTACCCAAGATGCCTTACATACCCAGAAAGCATCTCGAGGACTAGACCATAAGGTGGGTGGGGAGGGGTGGGCAAAGGAGGGGTTGGGAGACACAAATCTAGACCCAAATGGCAATGGTACCATAAAATTCTACATCCTAAAAGGCAGACCAAATGGTTGAATCTTCACCAGGCCCTTAGAGGGAACACCTGAGCCACTGAAGAGGGTGTGATGAAGACTAATCTTAATCTTCTACAGGGTCTCTCTCTGTCTTTCTTTTTTCTATAACTCTTTTATATTAGTTATCTTTTTCTTCCTTTTCTTAGTGGGCACTGACCTGTAACTCCCAGTACCAGTATGTGGCTATCATCCACAATGAGCTTTTGATCAGAGAAACCTACAAAGTTTCCTAAAAGAAAGACAGATTTCTGTCAGAGTACTTGATGAACCACCAAAAGTTAGAGGTAAGACCCTACTGCTGAAGACACCTTACAGAGTTGACACATAAAATGGAATGGCATGGCTAGAAGCTGGAAGAGAGTCAGTCCCCAGACAGTCAGCGCATCTAGTGGCAGAAGGTACTACATGGGCAACCGGGGTAAAATTACCAATATCTATCCAAGAAACTCATGGTCTAACCAACTTAACAGCAAATAACCTGTCGTAATGCTCAAACAAGTGCAATAGTGGTGCACAGCCATGGTGAGAAACCAACTGTTCTTTTTCTAATTTAATATTTATTAACATTTTCCATGATTATAAAAAAAATCCCATGGTAATACCCTCCCTCCCCCCCCCACTTTTCCCTTTGACATTCCATTCTCCATCATATTACCTCCCCATCTCCAATCATTGTACTTACATATATGCAATATCAACCTATTAAGTACCCTCTTCCCTTCCTTTCTCTTCTCTTCTCTTTTTATCTCCTTTTTAACTTGCTGGCCTCTGCTACTAAGAATTTTCCTTCTCACACAGAAGCCCAATCATCTGTAGCTAGGATCCACATATGAGAGAGAACATGTGGCACCTGGCTTTCTGGGCCTGGGTTACCTCACTTAGTATAATCCTTTCCAGATCCATCCATTTTTCTGCAAATTTCGTAACTTCATTTTTCTTTACCGCTGAGTAGAACTCCATTGTATAAATGTGCCACATCTTCATTATCCACTCATCTGTTGAGGGACATCTAGGCTGGTTCCATTTCCCAGCAATTATAAATTGAGCAGCAATAAACATGGTTGAGCACATACTTCTAAGGAAATGAGATGAGTCCTTAGGATATATGCCTAGGAGTGCTATAGCTGGGTCATATGGTAGATCAATCTGCAGCTGTTTTAGGAACCTCCACACTGATTTCCACAATGGCTGGACCAGATTGCATTCCCACCAGCAGTGTAGAAGGGTTCCTCTTTTTTCACATCCCCACCAACATTTATGATCATTTGTTTTCATGATGGTGGCCAATCTGACAGGAGTGAGATGGAATCTCAATGTAGTTTTAATCTGCATTTCCCTGATGACTAGTGACATAGAACATTTTTTTAGATGCTTATATGCCATTCGTATATCTTCCTTTGAGAATGCTCTATTTAGCTCCAAAGCTCATTTTTTGATTGGCTTCTTTGATTCCTTATTATTTAACTTTTTGAGTTCTTTGTATATCCTAGATATTAATCCTCTATCAGATATATAGCTGGCGAAGATTTTTTCCCATTCTGTAGGTTGCCTCTTTCTTTTTTCACTGTGTCCTTTGCAGTGCAAAATCTTTGTAATTTCATGAGGTCCCAGTGATTCATCTGTGGTTTTATTGCCTGAGCAATTGGGGTTGTATTCAGAAAGTCTTTGCCAAGACCAATATGTTGAAGGGTTTCCCCTACTTTTTCCTCTAGCAGTTTCAGAGTTTCAGGTCTGATGTTAAGGTCTTTAATCCATTTGGACTTAATTCTTGTGCATCGTGAGAGAGAAGAATCTATTTTCATCCTTCTGCAGATATATATCCAGTTTTCCCAACACCATTTGCTGAAGAGGCTGCCTTTTCTCCAATGAGTATTTTTGGCATTTTTATCGAATATCAGGTGGATATAGCTACCTGGACTTACATCTGGGTCCTCTATTCTGTTCCACTGATCTACATGTCTGTTTTTGTGCCTACTATGTCTCTGTAGTATAGGTTAAAATCAGGTGTGGTGATACCACCAGCCTTATTTTTGTTGCTTAGTGTTATTTTAGATATTCGAGGTTTTTTGTGATCCCAAATGAATTTTTGGATTGTTTTTTCTATTTCCATGAAGAATGCCTTTGGGATTTTGATAGGGATTGCATTAAATGTGTAGATTGCTTTTGGTAAGATTGCCATTTTCACAATATTGATTCTTTCAATCCAGGAACAAGGGATGTTTCTCCACTTTCCAGTGTCTTCTGCAATTTCTCGCTTGAGTGTTTTAAAGTTCTCATTGTAAAGATTCTTTACTTCCTTGGTTAGGTTTATTCCAAGGTACTTTGTTTATTTATTTATTTTTTGATGCAATTGTGAATGGGAGTGATTCTCTGATTTCATCCTCTGTGTGTTTGTTGTTAGCATATATGAAGGCTACTGGTTTCTGTGTATTTATTTTGTATCCTGCTACATGGCTATAGGTTTTTATCAGCTCTAACAGTTTGCTAGTAGAGTCTTTAGGGTCCTTTGTGTATAGAATCATGTCATCTGCAAATAATGATAACTTGATCTCTTCCTTTCCAATTTGTATCCCTTTTATGTGTGTCTCTTGCCTTATTGCTATAGCTAAGACTTCCAAAACTATGTTAAATAAAAGTGGGGACATTGGACACCCTTGTCTTGTTCCTGACTTTAGTGGAAAATTTTTTCCCCATTTAGTAATATGTTGGCTATAGGTTTGTCATAAATAGCTTTTATTATATCAAGATATGTTCCTTCTATTCCCAGTCTCTGTAGGACTTTTATCATGAAGGGATGTTGGATTTTGTCAAATGCTTTCTCTGTGGCTTATGAGATGATCATGTAATTGTTGTCCTTCAACCCATTTATATAATGTATTACATTTATAGATTTGCGTATATTGAACCATTCCTGCATCTCTGGGATAAGGCCTACTTGGTCAGGGTGAATGATTTTTCTGATATACTCTTTTATTCTTTTTGCCAATATTTTCTTGAGAATTTTTGCATCTATGTTCATAAGGGAGATTGAGAAACCAACTTTTCTTTATTTGGCTAACTGATCCACTCAGTGGAATGACACCCATACCTGGAGCTGGGAAACAAGTCAGAACCATATACAAACACAAGCCCACTCTCCATAATCAGGCTGCCACAAGTCATGGGCTACAAGAGGGCCTACACCTATTAAATTCTCTATGAAAAAAAATAAATAAGGGCTATCCCATTTGTCTGAGGCTAACTTTACTCTCTGTTGGAGAATTTGCTTCTCTTTTTTAGATAGATACAGATCCTAAAGAAAGAACCATCTCATCATACCTCAAAAGGGCCCTGACTGAAACTAAGAATAATTGGTGAAACAAGCAAGGGTGCTGTTTTCTTGGTAAACCAGGTTCCAGCACAAGGAAGAAGGAGATCGACACAGAGAACAATCAACTCCTACCAAATCAGATATCCAGAGACACAGAAGACCCCAACACCTCATCACAGGAGCAGACTCAAAATGAGCCCAACATGGCTCAGGGAAATTTTGCAGAAAAGGGGGTGGAAAGAATGTCAGAGGCACACATTGGAAGGGTATATTGCAGCAGCTGTTTGGAATTGTGAAGATAAAAACTAAGAAGGGCTGCGACAGAATATAGAGCAGTTGAGAGTTTGCTAACATAAGCAACAGGTCAACATTAAAGCACAGTTGGACCTGATGCAGTCTCTTAATGTGGTTCAGTTATTAGATATGATGCACAAACATTGAATGTGGTTCACAGTCATTGGATATGAAGAAGTGTCATTAGATGTGATGGACAGTTATTAGATATGATGTACAGTAATAGGATGTGATGGAGTCATTGAATATGATATGCAGTTATTTTATTTGATTCTGTCATTAGATGTGGTATAAAACCATTGCTTTATCATGTCTACTATTGACAAATTATTGGGCTCAGCTCTGAGTTAATCCTAAAATGATCATCAAAACTGTCCTAGCCTAGGAAAGTAACTCAATCTTAGAATGTCCTCTTAATATGTGTGTGGCCCTAAGTTCAATTTCCAGGACCACAAAACTATCTGTGTAAAGGTAGATTTAAAATGGTGCTAAATACACTAGGAAAGTGGGTCCATAGTTTTTCAAGCAATGAGGCAGAGAACAGAAAGAATAAGACAGTATTCAGGTGAAGATTAGTGAAACAAGTGAAAAAAATCAAATAGAGTCAAGAGAACTATTTTTAGAGGTGAGGAATAAGTCAAATTCAGGACTAAGACAATGTGCTACATACTATTATATGAATCAATCTCCCAATATTGTTATCTCTCCATTTTCCCTCAAAATGGGTTTGTTATAGTGTTATATTCTTTGAAATATTTCCAGACTATTTAACATCACCCTGAGTAGTACTAAATCCATGTATTTCTGCTCAGGGTGCTAAATGGGAAAAAGTTGAGAACAATGATCAAGAGAAATATTAACATTAACTTTATGGGTACTCTTGCATGACCTTTGGTATTATAGGTACAGTATTATTATCCTGCAAATTCTATAACATGAAACATTATATATAACATTAGTTCAGCTCTCTGAGCATCCAATCAGCCTATTCAGATGAAATCCAAAACTGACAGAAATCCTGAAGTCCCCCCATTTGGCTATTTTGCTATGTATGATAAGAGCCACGACATCCTTACTACATGCCATACTGTGCTGCTATGTGCTATCTACAGTTTGCAGTTGTGCTCATTTATCCTGCCCAGCACCAATGTAAGATGCTATTGCCTTGTTCTTCTTTCAGACATTCTGGGGCGGCAAAAGTCATCTTTCTTAAGCTTGCCATTATTTAGTTAACAGGAAGCACCAAGACATTTACATAGATACTCTTGACCCAGGAAAAGTTATGCCAGCAAATACATAAGATTGTTTTTGTTCTCTGAAGTTGTGCATTCCTAACTATGGTTCTAAGATATACACAAACATGAAATTGATGGTATATAAACACTATGAACACAACTGCATTTTTAAAGATGCTAAGACTCAGCTTGATCAGTAATTAGCTTTAACATTTCCATTCCTTCAATATTTGCTTTCTTTTGTATATTTTGGTATATCTACACTAGGCATTTAGCACATAAACTATGAATGGATATAATTTACCATATTAAATTGAGGACAAGAGCAATAATTTGGGTAGAAAGTTGGTGAATATCTGTGGATGTTAGCATAAATTAATGCATATGGGAGGAGTTCCAGGATTACGAGACTCTCATCACTTTGCAAATGTCTTAAAACTACATGGGACTCATTGTGTAAACAAATTCCTGATTGAAACAGGTATATCCAAATCTCAAAGTTTATTAAAACAAAAATTACAAATGAGTAGTTTGTTTATTTATTAATTCAGCACATATGTTTTTTACATGGTTTGAGGCATCAAACTAAGGTATTTTCATCTGCTTGGCAAATGCTCTCCCACTGACCTAAACCTCTGACTCTTTTGGAAATATTTAAGTGAAAGTCCAACCAAACCAGATACTCAGTCTTGTAAAAGAAAGTTACATCCATGTTCATTGAATTCAAGATGGCAAAAGTACAAAATACAACTGTAATACAGACTATTGGATATTTGGGCTGGATATAAAAAAGGGTCACAGAATTGCTTTACTAGTAGAGACACAAGAGATGCTTACCTACGTGCACATTTTAAAGGTTGTTACTGGAATCCCTGAAAGGTGTGATTTGAGGGACTATGTCGAAACAAGTTTCTCTGGGCTACCATCCATGAACACTGGCAGAAGAAAGGATTTTTTTGGGGGAGTCAACAGAGGCTCATAAAGTCTTTTTGTTGTTGAAAAAAGTACCTTTATGGGGGAGTCAACAGAACCTCCTAAAATCTTTTTTTTTTTAACTTGGCATAAGATCATTTATGTCTCATTTGTTCTAAAAGTTTCAAGTATTATTCTCATTTAAAAAATGATTTATTATATTTGAAGTATGGAGGGAGTAAAGGATAGAGGGAGAGAGGGAGGAAGGGGGAGAGAGAGGGAGAGAGAAATGTGCATACTAAGATCTCCTGTCACTCAAACATGAATTTCAGAGCCATCTCTCCAGCTCATGCTGATATTTTCAAGCACAATTTATTTTAGGTGATACCCATCCCCTTCCCCTCCCCAATACCCTACTCCACTTGATTTCTCTTTTCCTGGCCCCTTGGATTCTCCTCCATCGTGTTTACATGTCACATGTGTCCTTTGGCCCTCCCCTTTTTAGTCATCTCTTCATAGTCTCTATAGTTACCATTCTAGAATCTTCTAGCATCTGAAGTCTTATTTTACCCTTGTATCTTTCCAGAATTTCAATTGAATACAACCTGTTTATTTCATTCAGAATTGCTGTGTAAACTTGCCTCCTGCTCAGCCAAAAAACAGAAGAAATAGATATTGATTTTGAAAATCTCACTTTCAGGGCTGGGCAAATGGCTCAGTGTTTAAAGTAACTTACTTGTAAAGCCTGACAGCCAGAGTTCAATTCCCTAGTACCCATATGAAGCCAAATGTACAAAGTGGCACATGTACCTGTGGCTTTGAGTTCAGGCTAGAACTACAGAATAAGTTCCAAGTTAGCCTGAGCTGGAATGAGACCCTACCTTGAAAAACACAAACTAAAATGTTTTAGGGACTAGAGAGATGGCAAATGGATACAGCACTTGGTATGCAAAACTGAAGACCTAAGCTCATATCCTCAACATGCATGCCAATGCATGGATCTCTGGAGAAGAGTCCTACTACTTAACCTTGGACCTTGTCTTAAATTGTAGGAATCTACCATATTGCATGACCCACAATTTAAGGATTAGTTTACATTTCTTCTTTAAAATTACATTTAAAGCATTTTAGATTGTTTTCATTTAAGACTGCTGCTTCAAAGAGAAAAATATTATTTCAACTTCAATAAGATCTTATTTCAGAGAAGTTTAAAATCCCCTTTTTAAGAAAATAGTTATCATTTCTTAAAAGTGTCTATAAATAATGAAAAAAGGCAAGACTTCTTAGTATGAAAGCAGAAGCTGTGAAGTGATGGCATGTAATAAACATGGGTTCCCTCACTTAAACAATATGCTAAGATTTGAAGAAAACCCCAAGGACTGTGATACTTAGTCCTCATTTGTAGGATAGGACTCCAAGTCCCCAGTATTCTCTGGTACACAGTGTTAGGTCGAAATGAGCTTCCCAAAAGGGAGTCACCAAAAGAAAAACAGGATGGTACAGGGAGATGTAAGGAAATGGGTCATCCACATTGCTCAAGAATGATGCCCTGAGAACAGGATTTACCGCCCTTCCTTTTCTCTCACCAGGTCACTCCTGGTCTCTCCATATAGCTAATGTAAAAGAACAGAGATTTACTGCCCTAACAAGAAAATTCCTTCCCCTTTCTGACATTCCCTCAGTTGTAAAAATCTATAAAACCCACTATCTGTAAACCCAGACTGACTGCTCTGCTTAAGAGTCAGTCCTGGCAGCTCATGTTTTCCCCCAGGAATAAAAACTTCTATCTATGCCTCTGAGTGGTCTGCATGCTCCTTGTTCACTCCTGAACATTACACACAGAGTTATACTTTATAGTGTAGCTGCACCCTGCTTTGAGAATTGCTCTCATTTGGAAATGCCCTAAAAGCTGAATATAACTATATGGATGAAAGTCAGTACAAATGGATGGAGCCTTTGTGTCAAAGCTATCATGGCCATAATGCTATTCCTGTGCCAGTGTTTTCCACAGGATTAAGCAGAGGCACACCCTCAGCTGAGTTGGTATCTCTGCCTCTCCCTGCCCTTTTGTCCTGCTCTGCATCCTTGTGTAGTCTAAGCATGTTCACAGCAAAGCACTTTCCCAGACTCAACCAAGTAAGGTGTGCTATTATGGAATCCACTCTAAGGAAGAAGAGACCCCTCTTCATGTGTCTATTTAACACTAAATCAAAAGCATTCATACATTACTAATAAGTCCCTCAAAGCCTGGTTGAGATTCATTCCCCACTGTCATCTCATTATATTCTGAACAGTTGTATAGTATGTGTTCTATATCCTGGGTGACTCAGAGGCCAACCAGGAAAATACAATATCAAGGGTAGCCACAGGAAGTCAGGATGAACAAATCACTTTATCCCATGGTGCCTGACTCCAGCCACCCACACCCTATGAATGACCCAAGTCAGCACTTTTGCAAAAGTCTCTGTGAAGCATGGGTGGGACCAAGGATCTGAATTCAAGTAAATTTGACTCCAAAGTTTGTGCTTGTCTCACCATGTGAAAGTCTACCTAATGTTTGTACAATTTATCCCTGTCCTGTTTGCAGTTCAAATCCTTACTCAAATGTGACTTGTTGAACTAAAAGAAAATTGCTTGTTTCTTTGATGGATTGACATTTTATAAGACTAGACACTTGAAATACAGAATATCATCAAAACATGCTGTAGGATCTAATTGTCTAGCTTAATCACTGGATTAATTGTCCCAAGCCATTTTAGTTCGTTTTTATCCATGGTACATGAACACAAATTCAATTGCCAATAGGAAGATAGCATGATCAAAAATGCCTCTCTGGAGAAGAGCCATGCTGATTTCAAACTGATTGAACTTTATGTGGAGATTTAGTGTTGATGAATAATGGAGGGAATCAGGGAAACATCTTAATAAATACCATAGTCATTTCAGGCAATGTTTTGGCTACATACTCACTCATTGCTTTTCCATGAACCAATCATGAAAGCGACATGAAATCTGGCAGAACTTTTGCAAATTTCACTAGGAAGTTTCAAGAGAGGAAGAAGGAATATGGTAAAGCAGTTGTTCTGGGTACTCACTAAGGTTTGGAAGTCATAGAAACAAGTCTACGAGGCATAGCATGGATGGCTCCTAAAGAAAATGTCATGGAAGCAGGAAACCTGACTTTTTACATGATGGTAACCGTGACACAGAATCACCAGAAAGAGTATTATGATCATTAGGTCTAGATGGCTGCACTTGAATTACTCTTATTTTATAACTCTGCTTAAATGATTTACCATCTATGTGCCACAAATTTCCCTCATCTCCAAAATAGGAATAAGCTCTCCTGCATAAGACCAGTGGGAATGTTATACTGATATGCGTGTAAAGTAGTTATCATGGCACTGAGTACTTGGAAAGCACATGTAAAAGTATAATACTAATTGTTCTTCTGAAGTTGTTTATGAGTTAGAGATGCAAACATTTATGAGTTCTAGCTTGTCATATCCTAATCTCTATGGCATATTTGAAATGTGATGTCCTGAAATGTATCTAGAGTTAATCAAGTTAAAAACCTTTAAACATTCAGTGGATATTAGCCCTCCCTACTCCAATCTATCATTCAAGTCCATTCTCTTCATTCTACTCTTTTTCATCCACTGTACCCTTTGCTGTTCTATTCTCTCATTCATGCAGTCTTTCCATTTCAGCCCATCAACCTCAAATTTATTTGTCAAATATTCCAAGCTAGTTTCTTGATAAGAAGCAGCTGGCAGTACAATGAAAAAAATCAGGCTTTGTTCTGAAGGACCTCTCAGGCTGACAGGCATTATTCAACAGATAAGTTTAAGGAGCCCAAATGTAATATAATATTTTTAATATGTCTCAAATAAAGTAGTGTGGTATATGATAAAGTAATTAGAGTACTCACAGCTATATAAACACATTTGGTCATAGGGTACCTCTAGTGTTTTTCAGTAAATCACCAAGAAATCTCTATTCTTGGGCCTTGATGTGGTTAAAACAAGAAGTTTTAAGGAACATCTTCAGCTTACTGTGGCAATGAAACAGCCTGACTCACCATGCTGAGGATACTTTCAACTAAGCTCAAGTTCTACTGGTTCAAATCAGAGTTCCAATCTCCCCTCAAGATGTAAGATATACCTGCCAGAATGTTTGGCAGATTACAGTTTCTGCACATTTTACTAATCCTTTCTTCTCATGAAGCACCATGACCTTGGCTATCTTAGAGAAATGCAGCACAGATTCATTTAACTTACAAGAATTCCAGACTAACCTATTTTTCTCAAATAGAATGCATTAGTTCAGGAGAAAAGACTGCTACATTAAAAAATTTAAAAATAAACTAACATTTCTAAATTGACTAGAAAGCCAAGTATGTTTAACATTTAATGTTGTTCTTAACCAGAGGATATGTTCTAGTCTTTAAGCTCCCTACTGTACTAACTCTATATTTTATTTGCTTTTATTTTAGTTTTACAAAGATGGAGGTATTGGTTTTCTGAATCAGTAGACCCTAGGGTAACAACTATTGAGTGAGAATCATTGAATATCATTCTGTTCCTAAGAATATGAGTCTTCTGAATGAGATCCAGTGCCCAGACAATTAGCCCATCTAGTGTTGGAAAGTGTTCCATGAGCTAAAATGACTAAAAATGGTCCGCGAACAGGGGTCTAAGCTACTCAGACACAAATACCCTGACAAGATGTACATATCAGTGCAACAGTGGCACACAGCCTTGTAAATTACAGCTTTCTAATTGGCACAGTGGCAAAAAACCCATATTTGGAACTAGGAACCCAGTGAGAATCCTACAGAGACAAAGATTATGCTCTCTAATGACAATTCCCAACTAGTCTTTGGTAAAGGAGGAGCTACAACTGGACAATTCTCTCTAAATTAATAATGCTGATCCTATTTATCCTATGTTAACTTCACACTCCAATGGAGAGTCTGTTTATATTTTTCAGAAGGCAGCGAGACCTGAGGAAACAAACCGCCCTTGCACTTCAGCCAAGTCCCAGCTGAAACCACAGAGGAATTAGTGAGATAAGCAAGCATGCAGCCTCCATAGTGAGCCTGATAATTAATATCAGGATGAAGGAGACAGACCCTGAGGATACTCAACTCATACCAAAGCAAAAATCCATATGCTTCTAAGAGCTTGTCACTGAAGTAGACTTAAAACATACCCACCAAGGCTCAGGGAAATTTGTGGAAGAGGGGCAGAAAGAATGTAAAAGCCACTTCAATTTTTTAAATTTTTATTTATTTAGTTGTTTGTTTGTTTTATTTTAGACAGACAGAGAGAGAGAGAGAGAGAGAGAGAGAGAGAGAACTGGTACACCAGGGCCTCAGCCACTGAAATCAAACATGATGCTTGCTGCCACCTACTGGGCATGGTTGACCTTGTGCTTGTCTCACCTTTGTGAGTCTATCTTATGTGGGATCTGATGAATTGAACATGGGTCTTTGGCTTCACAGGCAAGTGCCTTAAGAGCTAAGCCATATCTCCAGGCCCAAATCCACCCATTTCAAAAGTAGTAAAGTAGTATTTGAACTGTTAGAAGCACAAAGCCTCTCATGGCTTCTAGTTCCTTTTTTTCAATGACATTGGCAAATGTATCTTTTTTACAAACTCTGGAAGCAAGATTATAGGAGTGAGAAGCAACCCATGAGCTAAAAGAGCCAACAAAAGGTCCAGAGGGAAGGAGGAAAGGAAGAAAGTAACAAGTATGAATAAATTATTTTCATATATCCTTCAAATGATTAATGTTGGTTTCGTTGATGTTACAAATCAAGGAATGTTTTATTGGCCAACGATGCCTAATAAACTTGCTTGCAGATTCATACTGGACTCTGCAAATGCAGAACAACTGCTAACTGTCTATCAGTGTCCAAGTTGAGTAGATATTTTGAGTGTTTTTTTCATTCTAGATTCTTTTACAAATACCTTTTCATGTGTGTTATAGAAAGCTTTCTTCCTTTTCTTTGCTCATTTCCATATGATAAAATTGTGATGCTCAAAAGGAGAAAATGTGAACATGGTCAGAGATTCTGGTCCAACAATTTAAGTAGGTCTTCAGATTTGAAAATGCAAATGTTCTTTCCACTATGCCATGTGACTTCCCAAATATATTTTTGTACACATCCTAGTGCACATGCTATCACAACAGCAATCTGTCTTTTTAAATAGACACATGACCAAATAATCAAGAAGTCTTACATTTTATTGCCTAAAATCATGCTTCCACATGACACTTAAAAACAAAAATAGTACTAAGCAGCATTTTTCCAACAATGACCCCAAACTAAAGTTATGAGTACAGATCCTTCATCATCAAACCTCACATTAGGCAATGATATGCATGATGCTATTATTTCAGTAGAAATAATCAGAAGTACGAAGATGCTTTATGTCTATCAGATGCTTGCTCTAAAAATCAAGGTTTTTGATATAAAATTTGCATAAACAAACATTAATCATTACAGCAGGGATGTGGAATATGGGACAAAGAAAACTTAGGGGCCATTAAGACACAGTGCTTCAGAATGGAATAAACAAAAGGTACCCAGACAGAAAAAGGCTTATAGCCACAAACCTGAAGATCGCAGCCACATTGTAAGAAACCTTGGGCATGTAATTTTTAAGGAAATGGTTTCAGACATTCAAATTATTGTCATCAAGGCAACTTTAGAAATTATATTCACTGCAAATTTCAAAGAGATTAATGATGTATCCCTCATATTAAAAGCTCTCAAAAATGTAGGAAAACATACCTAGATGTGTAACTTACCCTCTAGGGACCAGGAACCATTGCAGAAGAGGAGGTAAGAAGAACATAAAAGCCACAGTGTGGGAAGATGTACTCTGAGATATTGCTCCCCATCCCATGGTGCACTCACATAACCAGTGAGTACATATAACTCTATTGAAGAAGGCCTCAGTAATATGAGGGTCATGGGAGATGGAACATAAAAGTATGCAGCCCAATGGTAATATGACCAATTTGCATTATTATCATACTTTAAAGTACTCAATAAAAACATTCTTAAATTCAATATTTAAAAATAATATACATAGAATTGTTTTACTTTTTATTTTATTTTTTTTAAGGTAGGGTATCTCTCTAGCTCAGGCTGACCTGGAACTCACTATGGAGTCTCAGGGTGGCCTCGAGCTCATGGCAATCCTCCTACCTCTGCCTCTCCAGTGCTGGGATTAAAAGTGTAAGCCACCACACCCAGCTTTTGCTTTTTATTTTAAATGCTCATTAGCATTTTGTAGGGGGAAAGATGTATAGGGTAGCACTGATCTAATATAAAACCATCTATTGATGTTTATCCATCATGTTAGATGGATCTATCAATAGGGGCAAGCATTGCTTCATGCAACAACTATTCTTAAAGTTGTCAAAGAAACATCTTTTCATTGTAGAACCATTAGATTTCAAAATTGTTGCCATCAGGTTCACATTTCTGGTAAAAATCACACAACTAAGAGCAGCTTGTGGGAAAAGGAGGTGTATTTTGGCTTACAGGCTCAAGGGGAAGCTCCACGATGGCAAGGGAAGATGACGGCATGAGCAAAGGGTAGACATCACACCCTGGCCAACATAAGGTGGACAACAGCAACAGGTGAATGTGCCAAACACTGGCATGGAGAAACTAGCTATAATACCCACAAGCCCACCCCCAACAATACACTCCCTCCAAAAGGCGTTAATTCCCAAATCTCCATCAGCTGGGAACCTGGCATACAGAATACCTACGTTTATGGGAGACACCTGAATCAAACCACCATACAAGTACAAAATTGTTTGCCCATGAGTTCAAAATAAACTGTGTCAAAGCAACAGGGGTGGGGGGGTTATGTAATGTCACTTCTAATGTGTATTAAATTATGAACTTCATAAAAGCTAGAATAAAGCTCATTCTTCCCCCTTGAGTCCCAGCTCTAGACCATGGGAAGCTGCTCAGTGAATATTCAAGTGGCTGAATGAATAACTGAATACACAAAACTTTGTAAATAAGCTTCACCACTGACTCTTGTCACTCACTCACAAAGTTTGCTTTGAGTGTTGGTCTACTTAGTAAAATTCATATTTAAATCAGTTGTCACTCTGTTACCATGGTCATTTGGGCAGTGGCATGCATAGGTGGCACATTCAAATGAGTGAGCACATCCACTTGAGTGTGCAAATTCACTTGAGTGTACATATTCCTCACAGAGATATACCAAGGTCTTCTTACTTCCCCTCTCATAATATAAGTACATGATCTTTGCACATCATATGTAATGCCATAAGGTCACATTTTTTATTTTTTAGTGTTTTAAAATATTTTTATTTGAAAGAGAGAAAAAAATTAAAGCCTGTTGCCAATGCATTTTTGAATTTTTAAAAATTCTGTAATGGCTATCAGCATATGTTGAAGTTTTGTATAGTAGTCTCAAGAATACAAAGTCTTTGATGTTGCTTATAGAGAAAAACTAATGTGTGTTACAGGTAAGATTCATTCAGGCAAGATTTATGGTGCTCATACACAATGTGCTATTGGTTGTAAGTACAATGTTACTGGAACAGAATCACATGGAAATGAATACCTGTATAAATCATTTAACAAAAGTAGTCTTAACAGAGCTCCTGAGATTCTAACGTAAGGTCACATTTCCTCCAGGTTCAATATTTCTGTATTCACTAAAGTCAACTTTTGAGATGACTTTGTATGTATACATGCATAGCTACTAGAAATAATGAAAATTGACTGCTGTTTCCCATTCTTAGGCATAAATAAGTCCTTCTAGAACCTGAAAAGTTAACTTTAACCCTAAAGAAAAACAAGCTTAACCTGGCTTAATCCATTAGTTACCAAATATACCCTTATATTGATATGATTTTATTCTAAAAGATGTTTACCATCTCATAGGATGCCAATATTGAGCACAGCATGCTTGAGATCCCTGCTTATTATTGCCAGTGTTGAGAAGAACTTGAAGTCCTTCTGCTAGAGCTTCACGGCATATTTAGTGTTTTACAGAGCATCATAAAGGATAAAGAGATGCAAAAGTTCTAATCTGACACTTGGAAACACTTCATTATTGGCTATCATTATAAACTTGTCATTTCATCACAGTGATATAAAGCTGATTTGATGCATCAAGGGTTAAAGAGAGTTCACTAGGACTCTGCAATCCTGGAGGAAGAACAGTGGATGAATGTCTCAATATGATACTAGTAAAGTTGTAACATAATGTCAAAGACATTTTATGGCTTCAAATATATTTCTTAGGAGTTTATAAAATAACTTGAACAAAATTAAGCTTTTATTTTTTAAAAATTAAAGTTTGAGGAATATCCAGTAAACCATCTTAATTGCAATTTGGAGACATATAGAACATTTCAATAAAACAAAGAATATGAATTATGAATTCTTAAGTAGAATGTACCTTCAAATATTTCTACTCTATTTATCAAATGACTTCCTATTGAGAACATTTTAATTTTTGTTTTATTTTCAGGTAGGGTCTTGCTGTAGCCCAGACTGCCCTGGAATTCACTATGTAATCTGAGGTTAGCATCAAACTTGCAGCAGTCTTTATATCTCTGCTCCCCGAAAGCTAGGATTAAAGGTGTGTACCATCACACCTGGAAGAGGATGTTTTGAATTAAAACTAATAATTTTGGATTGTGTAGAAGGTTTGTGATAGAGCTGTTGGCTAGAACACCTGATGTCTCAGATTTAATCCCAGTAATGACAACAAAAACAACAATGTAATAGGAAAGAAAAATTACACTGTGACCTGTTGAAACAGAGCCTTTTTTTTATGAGAGAAAGAGAGAGAGAATTGGCATGCCAGGTCCTGCACCACTGCAATTAAATTCTAGATGCCCCACCTTGTGCACATGTGCTACCTTGCATGCTTGCATTAACTTGCATTTCTAGCAAAGCCCTATTTTTTTTAAGGAATCAGAGTATTAAATGAAACAGATAAAGATAATATAACTTAAGGATAATCATGACACATGACATAATATAATCATAGCAATGACACAACCATTTTCTGAGGTTCTTCTCATGATTATTATACAAGGATGACAGGATTTGTGGGCCATTTATGAAATTCTTCCTCCTACAGACATTTTATTATGGATACATGATTTTTTTTATCAAGTGTAAAGGTTGTGGTATAGGAAACAAAGTTCACAGATGACACTGATCTTTGGTCCGTATAAAGCTAAGGAAATAAATAATAAAATGAACAAAGAAAAAAATGGATGATAGATACAACTCCATGTAAAAGAAAAAAGAGAAAGAGAAGTAAATAAAACTACACGGCCTCAGAGAATCAGTATGTATATGCTTTTCCACTCTGACTTACTAGTGTATGTTGTCTAGAAGACATGAAATAATTTAAAATGTTTTTATTAAAAGGTATTTGTATCTCTTAAATTATATGTCATTACATAATTATACCCTGGTTCCATACTTGAAGATTTCACCCAGTTTTAAGTCTTACTTCCCTGTTAAGTTGCTTGTGCTTGGAATGTCTGAGTGTAGAATTAAATTGCTGTTACACACAAATTAACTATGCCCATGCATACATTAGTACATCATTATAAAGGTAGAAAAATATAGTTGCATGCCACAGAGCATCAAGCTACATGCATTTAAGTTAACATTGTTAATGACAATTTTACCTTCTTTTGAAAAAAGACAGAAATGATAACTTCATATAAAGTTTCTTTTCATAATAACAAGTAAATAAAGTCAACCTAGATGGCCATCAATATATAAATGCATAATGCAAATGTGGTATGTGCATACAATGAAATTTTATTCAGCTGTAAAGAAAAATGAAATCACCAAAATTGCTAGAAATGGATGGGACTCGAAAATATTAAGTGAGATAGCCCAGACTCACAAAGATAAATAGTACATATTCTCTGTCGTATGTGGATCCTCGCTTCTCTGTTTATTTTTATTTTTATTTTTATTTTTATTTTTATTTTGTTTTGAGGTAGAGTCTTCCTCTAGCCCAAGCTTACCTGTAATTCACTATGTAGTCTGAGGCTGGCCTCTCACACTTATGGTGATCCAATCCTCCTACCTCTGCCTCTTGAGTGCTAGGATTAAAAGTGTGTGCCACTATGCCTGGCTAAATTTTCTATTATTATTTATTGTTTTTTTATATATAAAGGTTGTACTCTAAAGCCCCCACACCATTGCCTTAATTATGCTGAGGGTCTTATTCAATGGTGGCTATCGGTATTTATTATGGAGACCAAGAGGCCTTAGCTAGTCTCTGGGGGAGCTTGGGATGAGGCTAGAAGAAAAGGAGAATAAGGAGGAAAGGAGGAAGAAGGGGTATGCAAATATTATATACACACACATATGTAAGGGAGTAAGTGTGGGTAGAAACCATCAAGCTACAAAGGGAATAAGGAGAGGGTAAAATGAGTCTTTTAGGAAGTGGGTGGAGAAGGCAATTAATCACATGTGACATGAAAGTGTAAAGGGAAATATTAGCGAGAGAATGGTTCATACAGGAAGTGTGGCAGAGAGATGCAAGGGAGGAATGCGTAGCAGGACATCAACCAAACCTAAAACTGTATGAAAATTCCCACAATGATAATTTTAAAAAAGCTACCATCACATTAAAATAAGAAAGAGATATGATATCTTGAATTGTTATTTAACAAGTACATATTCCATTCCACCTTGCTCATGATGTTAGTCTTTGCCAGGTGCCTGCTTTGACTGACAGAATGTTTGTGTTTTTGCAAAAGTGTCTTAAGTGCTCTGCCCTGATTTGCTTGAGGCAATTGTTTCTGTTGATCCATGCTGATGAAATATGCTTCCCTCTCCACTCCAGCCCTGGACTTGGACAGATACAAGTGGATCAGAAATTTTAAAAGGCTGCTGTTCAGAAGAGCCTCCCAGTTCAACCTAGATTCAATAGTTCAGAGAAACCTGCAGAAAAAAAATATGCTAATGCCAGCCAGCCTACTTACATATAAGGCAGTTTGTTACTCTTACAGTGATAGTAAAGACTAAAGACAAAAGCAACAGAGGACATAGGAAGAAGATCATTTAGATACAGAATTAGGCTTAAGTATGAGTCATGTTAAGTACATGCATATTTATATCTACGTACAATAGATTGTACATCACCATATACATTTGTTTTGGGAATAACCTGGATGTGTCTTCTCAAAATGTAGCACACTTTGAAAGATGTTTGCCTTAGCACATATTTTCATGTTAAAATTTATATTTAAGTAGGGTGTTTTATAATAATAATGTTTACCATCAAATATAACAACAATTCACTTAGATGCATGATTTCTTCTATTGAACTATCAGGGTGAATTCCTGGATATTCTGAATTTTAGTGAGATTATATAAGTATGAACTGCAACTTTCACAAAAGTACTTTGTGGGAAGGCCATTATTTTCAACATGGTCTCAAATATAGAATACATCTAATGTTATGAGTTCCTGTTTCATGTTTGTAAATAAGAGGAAAAATCTGCACATCTATAGGGTAACAACTTTCTCTTGTGTCAACAAAACAACTCAAGTAAAAGAAATTCTGAGGTGAAAAGTTCCCTACAAACACACACATGCACCACATGCACATGTGTGTGTGAGGGTGTGTAAATGGTTAGAAAAGCTGTTATCACAAAATTATTTTTAGTTTTTGTTGATGGAAAGAGCACTCTTACAAATAATTCCAATCATGAGGTTTTACATCCTACTCATTACCTAGACAAATAAACACAAAAGTAGTAACAATAATCTGGTTGTATACTCAACACATAATGTGATAATGTATACCTTAAAAGAACTTTTATGTTAAAGTTACTGGGAAAACCCAAGACCCTTCAAAGGTGACAAGAAGTAAAGGCCTATCACTGGATGACTCAACTCTACCACATCCAATAGAGCTCAGGAAACATTATAGCAGATGTGATGGATTAAATGACTTCTGCTCTCACTGCTACCCTAAGAGCCTTCTCCATAGAAATGGCAGTAGATACCAAGGAGACACAAAACTCATCAAAGCAGAAAATAAGAGGTTTCAGAGGCTCAACAGTAAAAATGTCTCCAATGCTCTGGGGACATTTTGGAAGAGGATGCAGAAAAACATAGAACAGTAACAGGTTAGGAAGGCATATGTGAGGCACTGTCCTCCCCACAGTAACCAATTGGTGCATCCATGACCCCACAGTGATTACAAATACTCCCACTGAAGAGGGCCCTCAGGGAAATAGGTGCTAGGTAGAAGACCTAAAAGGTGATACTACATTTGGAATATAACTAATTTGAAGCATGGTCATTTATTATTAAAGTTCTCAATAAAGTATTTTACAAAATAGTTTAAAAACATTCAGCTCATAATAACAAGTTACTGGAGAAAGTGTGATGAGGAAATAAAATATACAATACAGATATGTGTTTTATGTTGGTAAGCTTTTCTGATGTACAAAAGTATGTGTTAAGTATTGTAATTTTGACTTTTAACCTAAGTTTATTTCATACCTGTCATTCAAATAGCGACTTTTCACTCTAGAAAATAATGTCTTTGCTTTGTCCCTATTTACTTTTCCAACTGGATGCTTCTTTGCTGAGTTATTGACCTGCTCATGCTAACACATTTAGCAGAATCCCTGACCTTTATTCACTTGATGCCAGAAGTGATTCCCTAATATGTAGTTGGAATAACCTAAGATGTATAGCCTGAGATATAGGTAAATGTCACCTGTAAGAAAAAAAAATGATAATAAAACACCCCTAATAAGACCTGATGAGCTGTAGAATACAGGAATACATTTTTCTGAGACTAGGTATTACCACAGCCACAGAAATAGTCATAGCTACCTCATGGTTACTACTCCATAGGCACATGTTAATCTCCTTTAATCCTTTTGAAAATTAAATGACTTATTTTACTTATTTTGTGATGATCTCTATCTTGTTGGTGTGAAGTTGAATCACCAAAAACTTAAGTGACTTATTCAGCATGAATTAGAGCCATGGATTTGAGCTGAAACTGGGCTTATTATGAAAAAAATGTCCTATATGGAATGAGTTTCAGGTCATATGGGCTCTGAAACAACTGCCAGAACATGTTCAGTGTCTCGTATGGAGTTCTGTGTAAATCTATTAGAACTGGAAGCTAAGCTAAGCATGCTCTCAGGTCCCTTCCACTGTTAAAAGTTTGTAGTTTTATAAATTTTAGGATAATCTGTTTTGTCAGATTCATTTCCATAAAGACAAGTTGACCACATGCCACATAGAGTCCAGCTACAGCAGCTCAGCACCTAACGACAGCAAACCACCTTCACTGACTTGAATGTGTGCAGTTTTGGTGCCTGTACTCCTTTAGGCTAGTCTGCTAAGAAGGAAGAGTAACTGTTTCCAAAACTGTCCCCACAAAGTTCTCCTTAGTTCTCTATAGCTTAAGGTTTTCAAGGTCTCCTTTTTACAGGTACAGCTGGAGGATAGCTATTATTTTTCCTTTCCATGAAAGCCAGTGGAAGATAGGGTTGACTCCCCTCTAGATGAATATTACATTAACATTGGAAATAAGAGTTGAAAAACTTAATTGCAGATCATTAATTAATCTGTAAATAGGTGTTTTCCTCACCCTAAAATGACTAGTGTATCCTGCATGTGCTCAACAGAGTATAGCCATGAAGGATGGTCAAGCACTTGTCAAGGCTATTGGGCTGACTCCCAGCTCACATTCAGAAATGATAATAGTTCCTGACAAAAATTCTATTCTATGACCTTTAACAATTTATCTTCATTAGTTTATATCTAGCCTCTCAATTACCACAGGGAATGGATTCTGCTGCTGCTAAGCTCAGATTCCTCTCATGCTTACTACTGATTTCATACTATCCCCTAGTGCTTGTTTACCATTATATGTTCCTGAAGAGTCAAAAATCAGTGACAACTTGACTTCTCTACCCATATTCAACATTCCGGGATTGTGCTCTTATAAGCTTTAATAGAAAAAATAAGTAAGCATATTATCTCCTACATTGGAGTAGATTGCTTTTTGTATAAGACATTGTTAGCAGGGTATGGTTGTGCATACCTTTAATCCTAGCACCTGCGAGGCAGAAGTAGGAGAGTCGCTGTGAGTACAAGGCCAGCCTGAGACTACATAGTAAATTCCAGGTCAGCCTGTGCTAGAGAGGAATGCTGTCTTGATAAACAAAAATAAAATTAAAAAAGAAGAAAAGAAAAGAAATTGTTAGAGAATGTGCTTCAGCATTTATTATTACTTATGACAGAAAAAATAACAAAAGCATACCACAGACATAAATTAGAACATATGTATGGAGGAAATACAGTTCAGTGTTTCTCAGCTCTCTAATCCAGAAACCACAGTGTCATGTCTATTCTCAGATACTATAGCTTCTTCCTCTTTCCCACACAGAGCCATCAACATAATTAAACATTTTTTCGGGGGTTTCTTGTAGCAACTCACAACATAATCAGAGTTTTGTAATCCAATTACATTCTTGAAGATTAAAATAAAAAAACAAAATCATTTAAATTTAAGCCATAATTATTTTGTCTTATTTATATATAGACACATCAACAGAAAAAGTGATAGGCTGGTAGGCATATGTGAATAAGTTGTTGCATTTAAATAATTAATCTTTAATTGACATGCAAACATAAAACATCCTTTTCAACATATTTCATACTACAAAATTTCTTTAAATGACATGATAATATTCAAAGAAACATTACAACACCCTTGATTATTCAAAAGGAGTACAATATTACAGATAGTAAAGTTGGCAGAGGCCATCTAATTGGAAAACTTTGGTTTTTCTAATCTTTTTTATTCATTTATTTGAGAGAGAGACAGGTAGAGAGAGAGACTGGGCATGTCAGGTCCTCTAGCCACTGCAAATGAACTCCAGATGCATGTGACTTCTTGTGCATCTGGCTTACATGGGTCCTGGGGAATTGAACCAAGGTCCTTTGCCTTTGCAAGCAAATGTCTTAAACCCCTAAGCCACCGTCTCCAGCTCACAGTTTTTCTAGTCTTGAGTGACATATCTTGTGTTGAGAAATTATAATTTCTTCTTGTACCACATCTATAGCAAGACCCAGATATTCTTGCCATCATGATACTAGGAACTTTCCCTACTAAATTATTAACTGTTCTCTGAAGTTGGCTACAATTCATAGCCATGTGACAGTCTGATGTGTCCTAGTGCTATGAACTGCTGTGGAAAGACTAAACATCCTTGACAGCCTCATAAAAAATTAATTTTCTCCTTCCAATGGAGAAGATGCAACTCTGCCAAAACCTGTTAAGTGTGGAGATTTTAGAGGTCTCAATTTTAAGGACAGTCTAGAATACTTTATAAGGATCAAATAGCATATATAAAAATCTCTAGTGTGTCTTTGTACGCTCTGGGTCTTCATACATTAGTTTCTTTCACTGTATTATAATTTTGTTTTCTTTCCCTAAGTGCTAGTGAATCCTTGAACTGACAGATGTTTCTATAATGGAAGAATAAAGAAATACTGTTTGTTAGACTGTGAGAAAGGACACCAATTAAGAGATATTTACCAATAATTGCTCAGATGAATACTGAAGGTCAATGAGGCCCCCAACATAATATAGCTATTGCTAATTACTTACCTACCATAAGTATACAGCAAGACCCTATTTTTGAAGGCACCACGTGCTACAGTTGCAGGACGCTGAAAATTTAAGCTAGATCTTAGCTGGAAGCCTCCCTGCTGGCTAGCTACCACAGTTGATGGAATGTACTATGCAGGTTGCTGGGAGAGAAAATTCATCAATGGTATTAAGAAGTGGATCCTGTAAGATACACAATCAACTAGCCAGGCAAGTGTGTCTACTTGTGAAATTGCACATAAGATGTGGGTAACCAACAGCTCTGTGATTAGATTTGAAGCCTGCTCTGTGGGAGGGAATTCATTCATGGTGCTGAAAATTAAGTCTAAAACTTATGGCTTAGAAGGTCATAGGCTCTATGAGGAAATTACTACTGTCCTTTGGCTAAATAGATACACTAAGGCCATCAAATTTCCCCCTAATGTATATGTTTGTGCCCATTAACTAATGACATTCTCCCTTTTGGTTACCAAAGCATTCTTTAACCAAACTGGAACATTCATGAACTCATAGTGCCTATTGCCATCTCCATAAGACCTGTACAATTCTGTGCTCATCAACATTTTGACATAGAGCATAGAGCATAGAGGAGGAAAAAAAAATCAAAACAGAAAAAAGGACTACTTTCAAAGAGGAAGTTGCTCAAAGGAATGGTGTGGGAAAGACAGGAAATGAAAGAGGGCAACTGGAAGAGAACACAATCAAGTTGGCAAGTGTTCTTGTGTTAAAATTCCGAATAAAATATTTTTAAAAAACTGTTCAGATACTGCAAGTAACATCTTCCTTAGCTGAAGCTCTCAGAGGTATCTTCAAGCGCCCATGTCCATCTACATGGATTACTAAGGAGAGTGCAAAGGATGGGAGAGAGTGTTTCTTAAAAGCCTATGCTCAATAGCAACTTATATACTGAAATTTCCTTTATAAATGTTGATTAGATAAAATAATATACCACTTGATTTCCCAAATTCTACTAATAAAAATGTTGCAAATATTATCATGGAGTAGTAAATGTTTCATGTTCACCCCTGAACACATGGTCTTTGAGTAAAACTGATCACTAATTAGTCAAACAATATGCTGCTAGACATAATGAAAATAAAAATAATGTAATTTTTGTAAATTAAAATAATAATGAAAGGGATTTGCCTTTTTCCTTACTCATCATGCACTAGAAGAACTATTTGAAGAACAATTACTCAGTATAAGACACTAAATAGAGAACATGCAGGGCACTTTGCTATTTCCTTATGTTATTTTAAAAGACATTAATAATCACTAGCAATGGAATGTGTTTATCCCATACCCTGATCAGATATAACTATGGAGTTTGAAAAATGTTCCTTTATTTTTTTAGCAGGGTACTGTTGAAGATGTATTTGAGTTGGAATGCTATCTGTACTTGCCACAGCAAAGCATATTTTAATTCCTACTTTCTCTAGGCTTTTCTTGGCAGGTTAACCTTTCTTTGAGTCACTTATCTTTCAGAGAAGTACTATTCTAAGACCTCCTGGACATCACAAACTATGATAGAAAGTCAGAAAAAATAGGAATAAGCTACCAAATCAACAATGAAGAGAAAGTTTTTGCATGCCAAGTTCACATAAGAAAGGACATAGAGGGCTGGAGAGCTGCTTAGTGGGTAAGGCGCTTGCCTGCAAAGCCTAGGGACCCATGTTTAACTCTCCAGATCCCATGTAATCCAGAAGGACAAAGTTGAGGCAAGCACAAGGTTGCACATGCTCACTAGGTGGCACAAGCATCTGGAGTTCAATTGCAGTGGCTGAGGCTCTGGCACACCAATTCTCTTTCTGCCTCTCTAAAATAAAATTGAAAAATAAAGAAAAAGAGAGGGCATAGAAAAATAATAAGAAACTTCAAAGGATGTTGTAGAACATCACAGTCTCCTCAGCTATCTGGAGAAAAGTAAGCAGTAAGGAGCTCAGCCTCTGAGGAACAAGTTCTACCTGGTGACCAATGAGGGGAGAGGAATCCTCCAAAGGGTAGAGAAGGCAGTACTGAACATGAAGCCTTGTCTCTACCAGTTAATGCAGTATAGTTGTAGAATTCTGGGACATTACATCAGAAAAGTCCATAGCGCACATGGAATAGTCAGCTTAGCTGTCTGAGTACAAGTATGAATCTTAGTACTGCTGCTTGTGACAAGATCAGGAATTTTCACATGATGTACATGTTAGTGAGCTTGCCATTGCCAACATCCCTTTCCAATGTTGGCTTCCTATCCACTGTGTAAATGCAAGCTAACAATAGTAGCATGGAGGAGGTTTGTAGAAAAGTTGATGTTTATGAAAAAAATTCTGGTTGGGTATTTGCATCACCATTTTCACATAGAGGATGGAGGAGGACAAAAATAATAACAGATCAAAACAGAAGGACAGTTTGGAAATAGGAAGGTGCTTAAAAGAATAGCAGTGTGAAAGACAGTGAACAAAATAAGGCAGTAGGAAGATAATTCCTTTCTCTTTGCTTATGAAGATAGTTACCATTCAAAATAAGATTCAACCTTAATCCATGGAGATTTAATCCCAAGAGCCTTTTGTCCAAATAGGATTGCTATTACAGGTTCCCCTAATTTAGGAGATTAGTATAATTTTGGAGAGTTGAGGTACAGCTCAGTACACTATGGGGAGTTAGAAGTTGAGCACAAAATGACATACCATGTGATGCAGTTACTTTCTCATTGCTGGGACAAAACATCCAACCAATTGTATCTGATGGGAGGAAAGTTTTAATTTGGTTTACCTTCTTAAGGGGAATCTTCATGATGGCAAAGAAAAGCAAGGCACAAGAAGAAGCTGGACATCACCTCTGCCTCAGGAGGTAGAACAGAACAGCAAAATAGTTAACTTATTTCTGGCAAAGGAGATCTGGTTATGAAACATTTAAGTTCCCTTCCAGATACACACCTCATACAGCAAGACTTTCCAAATTGCCACCAGCTAGGGCCCAAACATTCAGAACCCATGAGTTTATGAGAGGCATCCGATTCAAACCCCCACACTGTGTAATACCAGTGATGGCAAATGCTGTATAGAGCAATTGAAGCCATATAAGGAAAGGATCACTATTAATGCTCAATTCTTTTCTGAAAGGGTGGTCAATAAAGATCTCCCAGAAGTTATTGTAGCCAAGGCATGAGTAATGCCAGGGGTGACCAGCTAAACCTGCAGAGAGAGAGAGGACTTGTGCTCTAGTCAGAGTACATTACATTTGCAAGGAGACTAGGCAGGACAGGCAGGTGCATGGGGTGGCTACCGGCCCTGTCAGTAAGAAAACTGACAAGTCACAGGAAAATTTCATATTTGATTCTAGGTTTAAAACATCCAAAGAGAGGCTGATAAGGGCATAAATGTATGCAAGTTTACGCAGATATTCCAATTTGATCATATCTCTGACATGCACTTAAAGATTTAAGTGTTATTCCATGATCTTTCAATAATTGGCTCTAATAATGAGCCATAATTCCAAGAGAGTATTCTTTTTGCCAGTGTTAGAATTAACTTAGTTTAGGCTTACCAGTTCATTTCATTATCTTGTGTCTCACTGAATATGTCATACATTTGCATAAAAGATTGCTTCTGCCTACAGGCCCTTCCTCAGTGGTGTGGCAAGATAAGGCCATTCACTCTTCCTCCATTCTCTGGATCACTGCTTCCCAAATAATAGTTTACAGCGCTGCCACAGTCTGTCTACACGCTGCCATCTGCACTGACTGTGCAGGTCTGTAAGGTCACATCTATGCTATGTTCCTCACTGTACTGACTCTCACTAGTGCCATCCACCCTAAACACAGACTCACTTCTATCACCTAAGGAAGGGGTGACCAGCTAAACATTTTCTGACCAATCACTAGGATTGCGGTCACATATCGGCCTAGGACAGGAAGGTGTTTCCCTTTGTTAGTCAGGAACAAAGTCAGTATAGTCCACCAGCCAAATCTCTGTGCAGGGAGCTAGAGAGCTGCTTTCTTTCAAGCCTAACATGTGCTGGCATCAAGGAGCCAAGCCGGACTTGTATGTACATTGAGTTCTGGAAAGTTGGTGATGTCTGCAGATCATTCCACCAAACAAAAACAAAGAAAAAGAGAGTGACAACAAGACTCGATTCCTTCAGTAACTCCAGCATGAAGGCATCCAACATCTCTGGTCTTCTGTGTTATAACCAATGTAATGGAAGCTTTGAAACAATTATTTGTTTATTTATTATGTATTTACTTATTTGATGCATCTTTTTTAAAAGTCTTCTAGAAATCCAAAAGGTGAGCTAATGAAACTGCATTAAAGCAGAATACTTTTGGCAATAAAAACATAGAATAAATAAGTTTCCTATTATTTAGTAAGTCATACCCTGCCATGGTCATGCAAGCAACCCTAATTTACCTAAGGGATCACAAAAAAAGACATCAAAATAGATAGAGGATGAGCTTGGCAAAAGGGATTTAGTGGAAGTAGGAAGGGGTAAAGAGAAGACAACAGGAATAAAAACAGTCAAAATATATGAAATTGTCATAAGTAAAAGAAAAATAACAACTTTTTTGTAACAGATTTCTCTGTCACACTTGAGAAAGGTAATCCTTCAAATAAATATTGAAGGCATAATTGTTTGGAGCTTCTAAACTGAGAGTATGTGTAATTTATCTAGATGGAAAGCAGTTCCCTGAAACCAGTATCCCCAGCTATTCTCATGGTTGTCAGAGTTCACATTGCAACTCCATACCTACGTTCATTTAGCTTGCCCAGCACAAAGAAGCAGGTGTCTTAGCTGTTTGCTGGAAGAAATGTGTGTTGAGTTTATACTGGAATTCTTTTAAGTCCCTGATATTGCAAGGGAAAGAATATCTTTTCGACTGACTGTTTCAACGTACTACTGCGGTAAATATATTTTACTTAGTAAATTAATGAAACTTGTAGGTAGGTTTTATATTTTTAGGCTGAGAAATGTATATGTGATTATAGTAGACTAAAATGGGTTTTGAGAGCATTTGAATCAGTCCATTTGGGGGGAAGGGTTATTGTTGGTGTACTAGAATACCAAAGGTAAAACAATTCATAGGGAAATAAAGCTTGCCTTGGCTTGTTCTGGAAGTCCAAGTGCATGGCACCAACATTCACACTTCTTCTATTGAAAGTCTCACTCTATCCTCAGCTCATGGTGGGAAGCACAAGGGGAGCAGGTGATTTGGCAGAGTATTTATGCACATTAAAGTCAAATCATGTTTCCTTACTGAGAATCTTACTATCACTGCCATAAACGGATATATGTGCATTGCTTCCTGAATATATTTGATCTTAGACATTTTTCATAATTTTTCTTAAGCATTTCAAATGGTTTTCTTGAGAAATTTTTATATCTTTAGAAATGTTTATTTACTTATATTTGTGTGGAGGGGCAGGATCTCTTGCCACTGAAAATGGAACATCAGATGTTTTCAACCTGTTTTTCAAGTGGCTTTAAATGGGTGGCTAGTAAATGGAAACCAGGCCAGCAGGCTTTGAAAGAAATTAACTTTAACCACTAAGGAAATTCTCCAGCCCTAGGAAGTTTTAAATAATCTATGATGATAAACTTTTGTAGTGCCAGTATAAAATTCTAACATATAACATTGTCATTACACTGATATAATTATCTTGGTTGTTTTCCATGGGAAAAGTACATGAATCACATTATTTCACTTTCTTTATGACAATGCCCAGAAAGATTAGAAAAGTAAAATACAATATTAAAAAAAAAATTAAAGCAATAAAATCTGAAAACTAGAAAAAAATCAGTATTACTGGGTCATGGAGTAGAAAAATAGAAAATTTGTTCCATGTAAACTCATGGCTGCCATTTTGGTTCCCATTACCATCACTGTCTGTTCCCTAGAACTACTTGGTATACCATGAGGGCATGTATCCTTTGTAGCAAACAGCACATTCTAGACATTCTTCATCTATTTTCCAAGGTTGATTAAAAAGCCTAATGTTTCTAAAATTATTTAAATTGACAAACTTAAGCATTTTGGATTTCAGTGTACCTTCTAGGTTTTAAACAACACTTGAAACCTGAAGTTATAAAGAAGGAAGAGGGATCCTTCAGCCTCAGGGGGCCAGATGCCAGAGTAGCTATGGGAAAGTACACAATGGTCATGTGGATGAAAACAGAAGGGAGGAGACACTGATGTCCATGCCAATAGCTTTGATGGAGTCTAAGTAGAAGCTACTGTCAAGCTATCTTATTATTTTCCAGGTAAATAAATGAATGTGTTGTGGCCACAAACTTCTATTAAATAGGATTGAACACATTACATTGACATGACCTGTGGACTTTTATAAGCATAGTACTTTTACAAGAATAAGATTCTGTCATAGCTTTCCAGATCTTAATTTTCCCAGGTAATGTAAGCCATACAATAAGTTCCATTAAGGATTTTTGACTTACTGAGTGACTTTAATGAGAAGAAATACCTAAGTGCCATGGTTAAGGGTATGATGGCTCTGAAAATGCCACAACCAAATGTGATACTGAGGGAAAACAATATCACACTATTAAGACAGAATAATTGGAATATGAAACAAAAATGATGTGAATTTTCTTTCCTAATAGTATGAGGTTGACACTGGGGAGAACAAAGCAAAATGCAGTTCATGTTAGCACTTCTGAATTCGGAATCTTATTCTCTGATGCTATGACTCCATCTTTGTCATTGTGTGCATTGATTTCACCGAGTTAAAATACTCAGATTAAAGCTTAAAGGCAAATGGATCTTAATCTATACCTTTTGAGCTAGTAGATAATAACATAGGCATTAGAGCTTTGATGCATGTGTAAGCTTAATGTGCAAATGAACTTAGGCATCTACTACTAATATGACAATCAAATTTACTCAACCTTAAAACTGAGATATTAAAAGTTACCTACAGAATATGCAAGTCATTGTTTTCAGCAAATACATGTTAAAATAATATGAAAGTCATCAACATTATGGCTAGAGGGGAACTTGAGATCCACTAGATAAAAATCTATCAGAATTTGAATGAAAGGGCTGAATTGCTGACTCTAGGCTGCTTCAGAGTGTTTATTCATTTAACAATATCCATGCCCTCTGCAGTAACCATTGGTAATTAAAAGTATGTGATGTCTTATTCATCAATCTAGAATATTTAAAACAGAGTTTATGGGTGGCATCCACCCCTTGAGGAGTTCAGAGAATTCAGGACACAAGATAAATTTCATGTTGTAAAGAGGGCTCAACAAGCTATTGATGGAAGAACAGGGGACACAGCGCTATGACAGTAGAGTGACCATATAAATGAGGATTTAGTAGACCATGAAGGAAGAAAGGCAATAACCAGATATAAGCCACATTCATAAAGTTGACAGGGTCTCAATTTCCACTTATTAATAACCCCAAAGTTGACAAAAATATATGTAGTTAGCCCCTTGGTTCCATAGCATTTAGTGGAAATGTTGAAACTAAAATTTATATCTCCCCTACTTCTACTCTGCTGCTCATTCCCCCGTGACAACTCAGTTTCATCTAAGAGTATTTTAAAATTAACTTCTTTTTTGAGGGGATTATTTCCTATTACTTGATTTATGCATTACTTTATCTGTTTTATTTTGCTTTGAATTTTTGTTCCTTAATCACTGGATGTTCCTTTGAGAAATTTTCACTTCATTTTGTATATAGCAATTTGTTTTTCTTCTCAGGGGTAATAATTTATGTATATCCCCAAAATAAGCAAGTGACATAAATGCAAACAGGATTCACATAATACCTCCCTTGGGTCTAGGTTGAACTTGTCTCACTTGTTGCTCCCTAACACAGCGTCCTGATCCTAAGTTCCTGTTCCATTGGGCAGCTGACTAACAAAATGACCTCTGCACCTGGTTTTCACTTTGTTGCAACTGCATGTTATCATAACTCTAGTAAATGTCCTTACAGCAAGTGGATCAGAGCTGTTTGTGCAGTTGAGTCTCATTAAAATTTAAAGTATATCCATAAATACATAACTGCCTATTATAGATAAAAGTTCTAAAAATTAAATAATCACAAATATAGCTAATTTTACAGAACTGAAAACTCTGAATTTCTTAAGCTAAATACCCTCAGGACTTTTCATTGAATGACCTTAGCTATTTATGAGGTGGGTATGTTATTTTCATGTTAAAATCGTATTTTGTAGCTTCAAAAAGATTCTTTTTTAATTTGAGGAACTCAACAAACAAAACTCCTATTCATGGGGCACTACTTACTGCCATATTTATGCTCCCCCAAAACTAAAGAACTTGAGCAAAGATACAGTTTTGATATTCTTTACTTTATTGATTTGATTCATGTTCTCTGATAATGCTAATAAATTTGGTTGGATTTTCTGATTACTCAAAGAAAATAGCAAGCATTCACTTCTATAACCCTCTAGAAGAATCATCTAACAAGTGTAATGCGACATTCTATCAAGGAATGCTGTTTATTTATCATTGATACTACATTGAATATACTTAGGAAATATCATCATTTAGGAAAAACAAATAATACAATTAGAACCACACTTTGATTTGTCTTGGAAACACTTTTTAGTATTAAAGTTAGTGGGCTATTAAATTGCTTGGGAAAAATAATGGAGTTCATTACATGGAGTGTTGTACTTTGCCACAGCTGGAGACTGCATTGAACACTTATTAGGTAAATGCACCAGAGCAAGTGGGAAAAAAAGCATATTGTTAGTCAGAAAATAACCTTTCCCATTACAGGATCTTCAATGCCCACAGGAGGTTTTAGGGGTACTAATGGGTGAAAAAAAGAACTGCAACACTTCATCCAATATAGACAAGCAATAAGCTGTAGGGGGAGATAGTTTCTGTTTCAGCAAACTTCCCTGATATAAAGGAAAAAGGGGAAAACAAGGTATTAAACAGATAATCTACTAAAGTCTAAAAATAGTGGAATAGAAGCACAATCTCCATGGACATTATCAAAATGGAAATATTTGGCTAAAAATAACTTAACAAAATTGTTCTGACCACTGCACCTCAAAGATGATGACCATGACTAGTATATGTGGCAAAAGCCAATCATCCCTATGATTACCTTACTTGTGAAAAAGAATTTGCTGTTCTTCTAGTGTAACTCTGGGGACAGAAAAATCTTCCCATATTACCTTGTCTCATTGTGATTTCAGTAACCATGTCATTCATCATGAACACTAGTACAGGAAAAGCATGTCTGTATACAAAAGAAACAAAGATGAATCTTTTCTACCCTTTCATAAATTGCACTACCCTGGGGCACATTAAGGCTACAGAGTCATAGTGAAGCACTTAACTAATTCTAAAGAACTCAGAATGAATGCTTAGAATGTAAGCATTCCTTAACATTTAATTTATATAAGTTGATAAGGCTTTTGCCACTGGTATTAAAAACCCATTACTGAGAATTCGCACATGTGCTCTTGTGCCTTCATGGCTTCTCCACTTTTCTTTAAATAGCTCTTAAGAGCTATTCCTAAGATGTTAAATGTTTATCTCCAACATACTCATATTTAACTATTTCCAACTATTTTTCATCTAATGTTTGGTAATTTCATGAAGACTTAATGGCTTTAAACATCAGAATCATTTAAAATCAAATAAAAATAACCACATTTTTACCTACCTAAACAAAAAGAAACTTAAAAAATAATGTATAAAAGCATATGCTTTATGTAAGGCATAAGATTAGAAACAAGGAATCCTCAATAAATGCTTCATGATATAAATTTTGGAATCATGTACAAATACAGAAATTTAAGATGGCCTTGATTAGTTTCAAATTTTAACAAAGAATGAAAAAATACTGTGGCCAGAAACTTTCCTGAAGCTCAAGATACCAAAGTGAGCAAAAATAATTTCACATTTATATTCCACCTCTCAACATTTGCGCAAATACACACAACCAAAAATATCTTCTGTAATTATCTTAATTACAGTTACCTTTGATTTGTCTTACAAGGGTAATGCATTTGAAATTGTAATTTCTCATTAATGTCAGTGAAATTTTACTGTATTTTTTTAAAAAAACACTACTGCTTTGTTGGTTGTTCTGATATTTTAAATATATTTTGATTCAGTGTAGAGATTCTTAACTAATTTTTAACTCAAATATAAGTTTCTATAAGACTATGATTTTGCAGTTGAAATAAATTATTTGAGTCTATTAAAGAAAAATATATTTTTTCCATTCATATAATTGTACTGATAATAGGAATTGGCATATTAAAAGTAAATGTAAATATAAAATACTTTTTCTGAATTGACACGTTATTTTCTGTAAATCTGAAGCATTTTCAGCCAGGTATTGCAGTGCACACCTTTAACCCCAGTACTTTGGTGACAGAGATAGTGGAGTGCTGTGCGTTCTAGGCCACTCTGAGACTACAGAGTGAATTCAAGGTCAGCCTGGGCTAGACTGAGAGCCTACCTCAAAAAAAAAAAAAAAAAAAAAAAAAAAGTGCTGGAGAGATGGCGTAGTGGTTAAACACTTGCCTGTGAAGCCTAAGGACCCCGGCTCGAGGCTCGGTTCCCCAGGTCCCACATTAGCCAGATGCACAAGGGGGCGCACGTGTCTGGAGTTCGTTTGCAGAGGCTGAAAGCCCTGGCACGCCCATTCTCTCTCTCCCTCTATCTGTCTTTCTCTCTGTGTCTGTCGCTCTCAAATAAATAAATTTAAAAAAAAAGCACTGCCAGGTTTGGTGGCATGCACCTTTAATCCCAGCACTCGGGAGGCAGAGGTAGGAGGATCGCCATGAGTTCAAGACCATCCTGAGACTGCTTAGTGAATTCCAGGTCATTCTGAACTAGAGTGAGACCACAACTCAAAAAAAAAAAAAAATTGAAGCATTCCTCCAGAAGTAGCAAAATAAATAAAACATGGAAAGGAATCTACAAAATCAATTTTTATAAAGGTTTGGAGCTAACTTGCCGGGAAATTTTGTGCATGTTAACTTGTGATTATCTCCAAATTTGTTATGGCATTGTTTGTATCACAGATCTTTCCAAAAGTAATATAATAACCAAATGGTGTCTTGTGTGTTAGACACACAAGAGGTGTCTACCAGTACAATAGTGGTATGGCTGTTCTGAGGGCAACCAACTGCTCTCTGATTGGACCTAGGGTCCATTCTATGGGAAAGAATTTATTCTTATTACTGAAAACCTAGTCCACAATCTATGACAGGGAAG
The DNA here is from genome assembly GCF_020740685.1 of Jaculus jaculus. Classification (NCBI taxonomy): domain Eukaryota; kingdom Metazoa; phylum Chordata; class Mammalia; order Rodentia; family Dipodidae; genus Jaculus; species Jaculus jaculus. The sequence goes on along the minus strand of NC_059112.1, from coordinate 43,955,120 downwards.
GCCATTGATCCTAGGGATGGGGGCAGCCACTACTATTGGTTACTAAAGGATATGTTGTATTTATCAAAATTTCCTCAAATAATAACTTATTTTGCCCATGGATTTGTGATTTTTTTCCCACCTTTGGGCAGAGAAGCTTCTTTTAGCAGATGATATTGCTACTTTGTGTACTCAAGACTCATCAAGCTGCTGAGAATATGTGACAGTTGAATGGTCACTGCAAAATGTCACTTCTCTACCACAGACTCTGAGGCTCACGGAATATCACCGAAGATGGAGTAGAAGGAATGCAAGAGACAGGGTATGAGGGAAATACTTTGGGGAGACTACCTTCCAGATTCCTGTTAGTTCTCTCATGACAACAGAGATCATAAGCATTTCTACAAAGTTTGTGTAGGTTGGAAAAAATTAGAATTGATTTTTCTCTCCAACAAAAAGAAGTCACTATGCATACAACAAGGACAAGAATTGCACTCTGGAGCACAATAACGGGCCCTTTCCTTGGGGTCCTTAAGAGGTGGAGATCACCAGATACTTTCATTTGTTGTTTTTTATTCCTGATTTGAAACAGGGTCTTATTCTTTAGCCTGTGTTGGCCTTAACCTCATTATATATCTCAGGCTAGTCTTGACCTTCAAGTAATCCTACAGCCTCTGCTTCCAGTGGGATGGAATTATAGGTGTGCACCACCTCACCCAGGTAATGCGGTCCTTCTCCTGGACCCAAAATCAGAGAAACAAAGATAGATGACTGGATGGTTAATCTTCACTGCCAACTGGACAAGATGGTCCCAGAAAGGCTGACTGAGGTTGGAAGACCCTGGAGGTGTCACCCTCCCATGAGCTGGGGTTCTGAACTGAGAAAAAAGGAGAGGGTGAATGCAGCACCAGCATTCATTATGTTTTATATCCTCATTCTGGACACAGCATGAACAACTGACTCTTGTTCCTGCTGCCATGTCTTTCCTGCCATAATGGGCTCTAAAGACTATAAAAGTATCGTAAGTCATAAGGATGGTTTCAATCAAATGCTACGAGAATTCTGAGGAGGAGTTAAGATCAAAGGAAAAGGAAAGAATAAGATTAAGAACAAATGAGATGTGATAGTTTGAATGTATGGCTTCATAGGTTCAAGTATTTTATTAAAATCGAGCTTTCACCAGGCATGGTGGTGCACACCTTTAATCCCAGCACTCAGGAGATAGAAGTTGGAGGATTGCTGTGAGTTCTAGGCCACCCTGAGACTACCTAGTGAATTCCAGGTCAGCCTGGGCTACAGTAAGACCCAACCTCAAGAAGCCAAAAATAAATAAATAAATAAATAAAATAAAATTGAGCTTGCAACTTGAGCCTCTAGCAGGCAGATCAGTTTGGAGCTCTGGCTATTGGTACTTATTGGTATTTGCCAGCCATTTGATGGTGTCTCTGCTACTGCTCTATGAAAGTGAGACAGTTTCTTTTTCTATAAATGGTGTTGCCCTGGAATTGCAAGCCTGAAATAAACCCTTTGGTCCCAGAAGCTGTTTTTGGTTAGATGTTTGTCCCAGCAATGTAAAACTGACTGCAACATGAGGTTATTGACCTCTGTCTTAGGACACAGAAGTATCTGAATCTCAAATGAGAGATACTAAGTAGAAGGTAGGAGAGGAGTTCATAGATATGAATGTATGAGATTATAAATTTTCTGACTTTATCACAACATGCAGTTCAATTCTATAGTTTAAATAAGATATGCCATAATCATACATCTGTTACAGTGTATTTAAGATTTTTGTTATCTGTCATCTGAGAATTATAATAGGAATATCATTTTATTGTATCAAGTGATAGATTAGAAAAGTAAAATTATGGGCTAGAGAGATGGGTCAGTGGTTAGTGCACTTGCCTGCAAAGCCTAATAACCTGGGTTCAGTTCCCCAGTGCACAAGATGTCAGATACACAGAATGGTGCATGCACCTATAGTTGATTTACAGCAGATGGAAACCCTGGCACACCCTTTCACACATACACTCTCTCCTTGAAAATAAATAAAAATGTTTTCTAAAAAAGTAAAAGTATACCAAGTATTACTTTGACTACAAAATTACACTTTCAGGCTGGAGATACAGTTCCAAGAACAAAGCCCTCTCCTTCCAAGCCAGAATAATTGACTTTGATCCCTAAACCCCACATCAAAGCCCTTGTGTATTTTTCATTTTCCCTATACTTTCAGCCTCCTGTCCACTACCTTAGACAGGTAGTGCAGGATTTTATGCATTAAGAGCATAAAGTTTAATTCAAACAATGGTTAGGATAGTCATAAATTCCCTTGCTAGTCAGACATAGGAGAGCATGCCTGTTAATTCCAGTATTAACAAGGTAGAAATAGGAGGATCAAGAGCTCAAGGTCATCCTTTGCTACATAGTGAGTTCAAAGCCAGCTGGACTATATGAGACCTTGCATCAAAAATTACATAACCAGTTTTCAAAACACCATTTGCTGAAGAGGCTGTCTCTTCTCCAATGAGTATTTTTGGCATTTTTATCGAATATCAGGTGGCTATAGCTACTTGGGCTTACCTCTGGGTCCTCTATTCTGTTCCACTGATCTACATGTCTGTTTTTGTGCCAGTACCATGCTGTTTTTGTTACTATGGCTCTGTAGTATAGGTTAAAATCAGGTATGGTGATACCACCAGCCTCTTTTTTGTTGCTCAGTATTATTTTAGATATTCGAGGATTTTTGTGATTCCAAATGAATTTTTGGATTGTTTTTTCTATTTCCATGAAGAATGCCTTTGGAATTTTGATAGGGATTGCATTAAATGTGTAGATTGCTTTAGGTAAGATTGCCATTTTCACGATATTGATTCTTCCAATCCAGGAACAAGGGATGTTTCTCCACTTTCTAGTGTCTTCTGCAATTTCTCGCTTGAGTGTTTTAAAGTTCTCATTGTATAGATTCTTACTTCCTTTGTCAGGTTTATTCCAAGGTACTTTATTTTTTTTTTTTGATGCAATTGTGAATGGGAGTGATTCTCTGATTTCATCCTCTGTGTGTTTGTTGTTAACATATATGAAGGCTACTGATTTCTGTGTATTTATTTTGTATCCTGCTACATTGCTGTAGGTTTTGATCAGCTCTAACAGCTTGCTAGTAGAGTCTTTAGGGTCCTTTATGTATAGAATCATGTCATCTGCAAATAATGATAACTTGATTTCTTCCTTTCCAATTTGTATCCCTTTTATGTGTGTCTCTTGCCTTATTGCTATGGCTAAGACTTCCAAAACTATATTAAATAAAAGTGGGGACAGTGGACACCCTTATCTTGTTCCTGATTTTAGTGGAAAAGCTTCCAGTTTTTCCCCATTTAGTAATATGTTGGCTGTAGGCTTGTCATAAATAGCCTTTATTATATTGAGATATGTTCCTTCTATTCCCAGTCTCTGTAGGACTTTTATCATGAAGGGATGTTGGATTTTGTCAAATGCTTTCTCTGCGTCTAATGAGATGATCATGTGATTTTTGTCCTTCAACCCATTTATGTAATGTACTACATTTATAGATTTGCGTATGTTGAACCATCCCTGCATCTCTGGGATAAAGCCTACTTGGTCAGGGTGAATGATCTTTTTGATATACTCTTGTATTCTGTTTGCCAATATTTTGTTGAGAATTTTTGCATCTATGTTCATGAGGGAGATTGGTCTGTAATTTTCTTTTTTTTGTTCTATCTTTGCCTGGTTTTGGTATCAGGGTGATGCTGGCCTCATAGAAGGAGTTTGGTAGAATTCTTTCTTTTTCTATTTCCTGGAAAAGCTTAAGAAGCAATGGTGTTAGCTCTTCCTTAAAAGTCTGGTAAAATTCAGCAGTGAATCCATCCGGGCCTGGGCTTTTTTTAGTTGGGAGATTATTGATAACTGTTCGGATCTCCATGTTTGTTATAGGTCTAGTTAAGTGATTAATCTCATTTTGATTTAATTTAGGTAGGTCATATAGATCAAGGAAATCATCCATTTCTTTCAGATTTTCATACTTTGTGGAGTATATGCTTTTATAGTATGTCCCTATGATTTTTTGAATTTCTCTGGAATCTGTTGTGATGTTACCTTGTTCATCTCTGATTTTATTAATTTGTGTCTCTTCTCTCTTGATGAAGAGACAGCCTCTTCAGCAAATGGTGTTTTGAAAACTGGATATATATCTGCAGAAGGATGAAAATAGATTCTTCTCTCTTGCCATGCACAAGAATTAAGTCCAAATGGATTAAAGACCTTAACATCAGACCGGAAACTTTGAAACTGCTAGAAGAAAAAGTAGGGGAAACCCTTCAACATATTGGTCTTGGCAAAGACTTTCTGAATACAACCCCAATTGCTCAGGCAATAAAACCACAGATTAACCACTGGGACCTAATGAAATTACAAAGAATTTGCACCGCAAAGGACACAGTGAAAAAAGCAAAGAGGCAACCTACAGAATGGGAAAAAATCTTCGCCAGCTATATATCTGATAGAGGATTAATATCTAGGATATAGAAAGAACTCAAAAAGTTAAATAATAAGGAATCAAACAAGCCAATCAAAAAATGGGCTATGGAGCTAAATAGAGAGTTCTCAAAGGAAGAAATACGAATGGCATATAAGCATCTAAAAAAATGTTCTACGTCACTAGTCATCAGGGAAATGCAGATTAAAACTACATTGAGATTCCATCTCACTCCTGTCAGATTGGCCACCATCATGAAAACAAATGATCATAAATGTTGGTGGGGATGTTGAAAAAAAGGAACCCTTCTGCACTGCTGGTGGGAATGCAATCTGGTCCAGCCATTGTGGAAAACAGTGTGGAGGTTCCTAAAACAGCTAGAGATTGATCTACCATATGACCCAGCTATAGCACTCCTAGGCATATATCCAAAGGACTCATCTCATTTCCTTAGAAGTACATGCTCTACCATGTTTATTGCTGCTCAATTTATAATAGCTGGGAAATGGATCCGGCCTAGATGTCCCACAACAGATGAGTGGATAATGAAGATGTGGCACATTTATACAATGGAGTTCTACTCAGCGGTAAAGAAAAATGAAGTTATGAAATTTGCAGAAAAATGGATGGACCTGGAAAGTATTATATTAAGTCAGGTAACCAGGCCCAGAAAGCCAAGCACCACATGTTCTCTCTCATATGTGGATCCTAGCTACCGATGACTGGGCTTCTGTGTGAGAATGAAAATACTTAGTTGCAGAGGCCAGTAAGTTGAAAAGGAGACATAAAGGGTGGAGAAAGGAAGGGAGGAGGATACTTAATAGGTTGATATTGTATATATGTAATTACAATGATTGTAATGGGGAGGTAATATGATGGAGAATGGAATTTCAAATGGGAAAGTGTGGGGGTGGTGAGGGAGGGAATTACCATGGGATATATTTTATAATCATGGAATATGTTAATAAAAATTTAAAAAAAAATTAAATAAGAGCTGGAGAGATGGCTTAGCGGTTAAGCGCTTGCCTGTGAAGCCTAAGGACCCCGGTTTGAGGCTCGGTTCCCCAGGTCCCATGTTAGCCAGATGCACAAGGGGGCGCACGTGTCTGGAGTTCATTTGCAGAGGCTGGAAGCCCTGGCGTGCCCATTCTCTCTCTCTCCCCCATCTGTCTTTCTCTCTGTGTCTGTCGCTCTCAAATAAATAAATAAATAAATAAAATTAAAGGTGTGCACCATCATGCCTGGCACAAAAAGAATTAAAATAAAATTAAATAAATAAACATTTCCTTTTTTAGTTAAATGACCTAAGTCAAGTTGTAGAAACTGGAGATAAAAATCATGTCACATCGGCTTGTGCTCCCATAACAAAATACTTGTGTCTGGTTTAAACAAGAGAGATTTAATTCTCACAGTCCTATTTTGTGGAACTAACAAGAACCAGAGTTGCATGCTGATTCAGTTCCTAGTGAAGGGCCTCTTCCAGGCTTTAGGGTATCTGTTTTCACATCATACTCTCATATGGGAGAACAAAAGAACACCTTCCTCTCGCTTCCTTTTTGCAGAAGAACTCTAGCATCACTGTAGCAGCCTAACCCTCACAAATCAATCAAAACCTAATTACCACTCAAATACCCTTATATTGTACATTCAGAGGCACAGTTCAGTTCATAGAAAATACTGTATGTCAATTCAGTGTTCATGTGTATGAATATGTGACCTCCTTATCTAGAAGCTGCCACTTGTCCTACTAGATGATTCAGAATCCCTACCTTTAGTCTCATATATATTACTCATCTAAATCATTTGACTTGCAAGGTCATTCTTTAGAGTTTCATAGTTGTTCAACACTCATTTCAAGAGGACTGTATGTTTTAGGCACAGTTCTGGGTACTAGGAAGGGGTTATAAAAAGATGAGTAACATGAAAACACATAATTCAAAATCTCATAAAAAACTGAGAAGCAGATATAACTTCACAAAGAAAATTGTCATAGAAAGTGGATGAAAACCTGAAGAAAATTGCTGGCCAATTCTGCTTCAGCAACAGGAAAGGTTTCAAAGACTGGCATTATAAGTAATTTTGAATATTTTTGTAAAATGTTTCTACCACATACAACAAAAGGGGCAGAGTTTCCTGAGGGTATAGAAGTGAATGAAGGAACAAATAATTCTAGGTGAAATTAAACAGATTAGAATTGATATGAGAAGTCACATGTATAGAAAGGTAAAACAGTGTAATAAAAATAGCTGAGAGTCAAATTCTGAGAAAGGCCTTTTATGCCAAAATAAAGAGACTGAAAAGAGCTATTAGTTTCATTTATGTTGCTATAAGCAATAGTACAAAGGGTACATTTGTCTGAGGAGAAACTGGCAGGAAAGTTAAAATACCCGTGTCACAGTATTAAGGCAAAACAAGATAAATGGATTGACCTGGAACAGAAGTGGTAGAAGAAGAGATAACATATAAAAGATTTGGGAATAGAATTAACATGAAGAATGGGCAAGAAGAAAATGATGTAGTACATAGCATTAGAAATAATGCAGTGGATGACATAAAGTATAGAACAAAACAATGTGAAGAGGAAGAAAAGTTATTTGGAATTATATATAAGCCTTCATACTCATTTGTTCCCCTTACCTTAATTTGTGTTATTAAAAAAGAACTTGACCCTCATTATAAAGTTCTTGAAAATGAAGTAGTCCTATATACCTCAAGATATAACAGTACTCACCTATGTTGATACTTAGTTAATAATCTGCAACTAAATGTATGGCAACTTGTCACCAAATCCACATTGAAAGAGTCACCCAAAGCAAGTGGTTTTAATTCATGTTTTTGTAACATTCATAGAATGTAACTTATCCAAAATATTATATGTCCAAGCAAGCATTCATTTCTTGGGTATGTTAAGAAATTCATATCTGTTGACAAGATCTGAAGTTTCTTGTTGGCAGTAGGTAAGACTGCTGAGTCAGTGGAGAGAATCAAACTTTTTGGAGGTAACTTCAAGTGACCCACAATGCAGTTTCCAGACATCTAAGGCATGAAGACAAGCTGTGAAATTTAACACATCAAAAGAAACACAGGGATGGAGAGATGGTTTGATGGTTGACACACTTGCCTGTGAAGCCTGAGAACCTGGGTTTCACTCCCCAGTACCCATGTATGACAGATGTGCTAGGTGGCACATGCTTCTGATGTTTGTTTGCAGTGGCTAGAGGCATTATTGCACCCATATTCTCTCTCGCTCCCTGCCTCTGTCTCGCTCATTATAAATGAAATGAGTAAAATATTTTTAAAAACTCAGACTGTAAAACATTATATTTGCACACATCAGTAAAGCCAGGCTCACCAGCTGCCTCAGAGATGAGCCCGTACAACTCTCTGTACGAGCTGCTATTCCCTATTACAATTTATAAATTTCAATTTAAAATTAATTTTATTTTACAAATAAATATATATCATATTCTCATTAAACTATAACTTTCTAAATATGGAGACATATGAATAATGCAAGTAAACCTAATACATAGCAATGCCAGCTATATTCTTACAGCTATAAGTGAAGCTCATAAATAGCATAGCAGACCACAGGGTGGATAGTACCTTTTCAATCTCTCCAAAATCCTCTATCACAATTAAAAGTTTAGTGAAGAAATAAATTACCTTTGAATGCATGAAACTATTGAGCAGTATGGGGAATGAGTGTCTTATCACACATACTTAAATTGTCAGTCGTTATGCATCTTAAATTATTGTATTTAAGTAAACACAGGGAAGAAACAAAATCACTAATCCCAAATAGTTTATAGAATAGATATGGAGCTAGGCCTTTAGTAGGTAGCAGATGTCATATAGCCACAACTAGTGATGCTAGCCAGGTTTTTATTTAACAAATGTCTACCATGGCAGGAGACCTGAGTGTGAACCTGAAAATTCTGCCTAGTTTCCTAAAGGAGAGAGTGCACATGATATGACAATACAGTAAACTTGGACAAACTTATTCATCATGATCTTATCTTTTTTGAGAGTACATATGTTAAAAATGGGTGAGGCCATGTAAGAATAGGATATCTGGTCTCTACATGTGGCCATTTAGGCATAGAAAGACAGACAGATAGACACACACAGAGGTGCACGCGCGTGAGAGAGAGAGAGAGAGAATGAATTCCATCCATGGGAAGAGAAAAGCAGTGATGTCTGCATACACCAAGGAATGACAAGGGTCGGCAGCATAGCTCTGGAAGCTGAACAAAGAGGCTCTCACCGACACACCTTGCAGCTCTATTCACGTCATGTAGCCTCCACAGCTGTGGAACATTACCTTTTCATTTTTTAAAGTCACCTTTTAGTGCTTTCTTACATGAGCCCTAGCAAACAAAAACTATAAGTTTGACAAAACAGTTTTGAATGGCATGCATAGAGAATGATATTCTCAAGGGTAGGCAAGGAAACAGAATAAAAATGTAAAAGAGGCAGATCTGCAAAGATCTTATGAAAGAAACGGAATAGGGTTGAAGGGTTATCCTCCTTAAAAACTTACCACAGACAGATCCTATGGTGCATTTGAAGGTCAGCCAATGATGCTGCTGTTCTCATATATGCCAGGAATAGAAATAGGTAGAGAAAAAAATATATCGTGGGGCTGGAGAGATGGCATAGCGGTTAAGTGCTTGCCTGTGAAGCCTAAGGACCCCGGTTCGAGGCTCGGTTCCCCAGGTCCCACGTTAGCCAGATGCACAAGGGGGCGCACACATCTGGAGTTCGTTTGCAGAGGCTGGAAGACCTGGCGCGCCCATTCTCTCTCTCTCCCTCTACCTGTCTTTCTCTCTGTGTCTGTCGCTCTCAAATAAATAAATAAAAAATTAAAAAAAAATATCGTACTTATATGCCACTCATTAAAGTTAACCTGAGCAGCAAGTGTTCCTGAGGAAGCAGTGGAAAGTAAGACAGACAATGGGGGGTAAAAACCTAGAATTATAATAAGGGATGCTTGAGGCCTGTCATAATGGGAAAACACATGTAACTCAGTCAATTCTGGCAACTGCCAGTGGTTTTGAAACATGGGTCTGAAAAATATAGCAATGTATAAGAAGATGAATGCAGAGAAATTTATGTAATATACTGACTTTTTATAATAATCAAAATAATTGCTTTGACATTGTCACCACCAACATAACCACCACTATAGCCATTATCATATTTCAAAAGCACTGTACATGTGGTGGGAACTCAACACATGTTTACATCATGTTAATCTTAAATCCTCCCCCCCTAAAAAATGACAGAGAATGTGGGTAGATGAAACCATCTCTATTTTATACAGGAAAAACTGAAGGCAGAAGGAATCAACACTCTGATGAAGGTCATGTGGGTTATAAGTGGCTCAAACTTGATTCTGAGTCATTTGGAATTCCTTTCTCTTAGGCATTATGCTGTTTTCATCTTACAGAATTCATTCTGACTCACATGTTCATTCATAATATTCATCAAGGTCACCTCAGTCTCAAATAGCACCTGGCAGCTTAAGCTAGCTTTCTATGCTCTTCACTCAATATATTTATAATCCCCTGTGAGTATTTCTTCTTGCCCTTGTTGCTGTTTGTTAAGGTTTGTCACAGTTTTGTGAGATGATAAACTGAATTACCGTGATTAGCAGGTGGTAACACAAAGCCGATAAACAGGAGAAATCGCCAGGACAAGACATAGAGAGATTCATAGAGGTACATCTAGTAGAGGGAAGATCCAGGTTTGTTTGTTTGTTTTTAATACATGCAAAATAACCCCCTGTGCCCACACTCCCATACAGACCTTACTAACTGCACACACAAGAAGCAGTTAGATTCAAGAGCACAAACATGCATACTTTAGCTGCTCTGTGTAAGTTGCCTTAATAGTTTGGCTCAATATTTTACACACCTAAATGCTATAGAAAAAAATACTTGCACATAAATTAGCAGCAGGTGTGCTCATATTCTCTTGCTAAGATATTATGCCAGTGAGGTGAGCTGACCAATCAAGACACACATCTATGGGAGGAGGAAGGTGGAATGACACAGGTTAAATAAAAGCTCTTTTGATTTACAGAAGGGCCATTTACAGCTTAGAGTTGGAGTCTATCCAAGAGCATATGAAGTGTGCCTGTTCAGAAAGAAAATCCAGAGCTTTGGAAGTCTGAAATGTTTCATACCTAATGGGGTGTTTCCACATGAATGCAAAATGATTTAGGAAAAGAAAGCAATTGTGAAAATGCTAATAAGTATGCCCTAAATGTTTTACCTTATCTCAACTCTCCACTATCTCACCAAACTCAAAGGACATGCCTGGGCAAGGAGCATAAGTTGACTCATAAAGATGTAAAGAACAATTTTGTGCAATACAGATTTTTAAAATAAATATTATGGATATGTAAAATAGTATGTAGTCATAGAATTTGAATCTCAAACTATCACAGTTAATGATCACAATCTATTTAATACCCTACATTTAATTGCCAGTGTCATTCTACTTGAAATAGCCAGGTCTCTTAGAAGTACATACTTCCAAGTTAAAATACAGCAGAGCTTCCCCCACACATCTCACACATGTCTAAGAGACCAGGCAATGGTTTTGGCAAGTGCAGGTTCTGTCTGGATGATGTGATATGGGATACCTTCTTTTGACAAAAATAACAATACATCACTGACATTTTCTTTCTGACTTAAGTGTTTCAAGCATATTTATCACACCCTTGTTTATCCTGCTATTTTATTAAACTAGAGGAAAAGAATTTATAAACATAAAACCCAAGCTGTAACATTTTAAAATGTTACATATGATACATGTAGATAATAAACCTCAACATACATACACATAAAATAATAAATTGGATAACACTCTTGAGGAACCCATCCCCACACTTGCATATGTACTATTGTCCTTTTCTTTTTTAAGATTTTTATCATTATTTATGTATTAGAGAGAAAGAGAAAGAAAGGGACAGATAGAAATAGAGAGAGAATGGGCACATCAGGGCATGTAGCCACTGAAAACAAACTCCAGGTGCATTTACCACCTTGTGGATCTGGCTTACATGGGTCCTGGGGAGTTGTATCTGGGTCCTTACAGGCAAGTCCCTTAACTACTAAGCTATTTCTCCAGCCACTACTATCTTTTTCTTAAGCATCCTCTACTTCTCCTTACTTTCCACGCTTAAATCTCTGTTATGTATTTTCAAACTCATCTCCAACACTGTTTTATAACAGAAAAATGGCCAAAATTTGCCTGAATGTCTAAAAGCAATTGCTTCTCCACTTACAACAAGCTGACATACAGATGAGTTCCCATTCTAGATGAAGATGTCATCAGTTCATGCCTTTAGCCTCTGTGCACCACACTTCAGCAACATGGTCCTGTGAAGACCACTTGCTTCCCCTTTGATGCCAGGGCAGACTGTGAGCTGTGGCTCGCTGCTGTGACTTAACATCACAAGAGAGGATTACACTGCATTTTTCTAGCAAACTCCAAAACAGTTTCTACTAAATGATTGTTTTGAACCTTCATGAAATAGAAGAAATTATGTTAAGAAATAATCAGGAACCATGTGTACGTGTGCCCTGACTCATGTGCTCACTTAATTTCTCCTTAAAACCATTATGCTATGCATATTTTTATAACAACTCTACTGAAAATGTATCATTCCATCAACCTTCCTCACCCTTTAATAAATTTTAATGCATTTTTCCTTCATGGATTTTCTTGTTTTCTAGTTGTGTTCCAAAACTCATCATCAGTAAACTTTCCCTGACTTCAGCTGTGGTAGGTATACCTGCCAAATTTCCAGAGCATCCTGGACATGGTATAATCTTCATCACTGTGTAGCTATGGCAGTGAGAACAGGTAAGTCATCGTGGTCCTCATACTACCAGGGACAGTGTTAGTAACCAACAGCAGCAGGAGTAGTAACAGTAACCTGTGGTCTGGCATTGCCACCACCTGCAGTGAGCACTAACCATGGACTGGGTACAGGACCAAGAGCTTTACATATGTGAACTTCAATTTATTAAAGTCTCACAACTGTGTATAAATTTATCAAATCCATGTACACCCAGAGAATCTGAATATATTTTCATTTCTCCCTTTCAGTGTCTATTTCTCTCTCATGACTTATTTTACATTCAAAGTCTTTTCTTTTTATCTGTCTTAAGGAGTTTAGTTACAAAATTTTCCAACAAAGAATTATCCATGGACTTATGTATTCCTGTTGTATGTCAGATATCTGTGCCATAATTATTTTTTTTCTTTATGGATCTCATACCTCTTAGGTTTGTTTTATTTCCTGTTTTAACACTTTGAAACTAGATACTTAATTTTTTTCTCATTACAGTAGTGCATGTATCTGAGCTGATGAATTTCCTTTGAGTGATACCTTTAGCTCTATATCATGCTACCTAAATCCAGTTATCAATCTGAGACAATATTTTTGCTGTTATTGTTTTGAGGCAGGGTCTTCTTCTGGCCCAGGATGACCTTGAATTCACCATGTAATCTCAGACTGGCCTCAAACTCACAATTATCCTCCTATCTCTGCCTCTGGAGTGCTAGGATTAAAGGCATATGCTACCATTCCCAGTTTGAGACAGTATTTTTGAAATCATTTTAACTCAAAACACATTTCTAGTGTCAAGCAATAGCGTCAATGAAGAGTAAATCACATGCATCTCTTAGTACACTATGCCATTTGGATCATGCATGATAGCATTCAGTCACACTGTATTTTTGCCTTGGTCTCAATTGTGGGAGCATACACAGGGGGACATCCTAATTTTTATTTGTATCACTTCATTTGATATGTACATTGTTGGTGCTAAAGACTTAAGATGAGATGATTCAGTAGTTAAAATGGCTTGATTTCAAAGCCTGCTGGCCCAGATCCAATTCACAGAATCCATCTAAAGCCAGATGCACAAAGTGGAAAATGCATCTAGTGTTCATTTATACCAGCATAGACACAGAAAAACACACACGCATGAACACACGCACACACACACACACACACACACACACACACACACACAGAGTACCATGACATCCTTACTGAATTTGACACAGTGGTAGTAAAAAAGATCAGGAAGTAACAAAGAGAGATAAACTGAACTGTGGTTCATTTAAAGAAATATTTTTCTAATGAACATACTAATGCAACCAAGTGTTTCAGAATCACCAAAATATTAACACTCTCTCTATGTTTATTAGAGGCTAGAAACAATTTTTATTTCTATTTTGAATTAATTGCCATTAAGATAGTGTTCTTATGTCTCCAGGTTATACTAATGTTGATTTCCAGTTTGGGTATTAATTCCAGCTTTCTTATATAAAAGCCAATGCATTATATTTAATATATTTAATCCCTAACAAGTGCTTTATCAATATTTTTAAAAATTATAAGACATCAAAGTTATTTTTAAATTTTGATTATTCATTTTACTAAATTACTATTTTCTTCAATAATACATTTTTCTCTAAATCCTGTACTCATTTGAAGTGCTATGATTATGATTATCTTGCATTAATATGCTAATTCTTTTTAAAAATTATACTCAATTGAAATACATAAAGTTTTAAGTACTACAGATTTAACTAAGTTAAATATGACCTCTCAATTATTCCATTATCATTTAATGATCATAATAATGATAATAAATATATTATTTATTGATACACTTTTTCTGAAAAATTAGTTTCATGGTTAACTTCATTAAAAAATCAGTTACCGGGCTGGAGAGATGGCTCAGTGGTTAAGCACTTGCCTGTGAAGCCTAAGGACCTCGGTTCGAGGCTCAATTCCCCAGGACCCACATTAGCCAGATGCACAAGGAGGCACATGCAACTGGAGTTCGTTTGCAGTGGCTGTAAGCCCTGGCACGACCATTCTCTCTCTCTCTCTCTCTCTCTCTCTGTCACTCTCAAATAAATAAAAATAAATAAACAAAAAAATCAGTTACCCACCTACTGTGGTTTGCCCTATTTTTTCTAACAAATTCTATGCTATAAACTAACATCAAATTATATTTTGTTACTTTTATTTTATCTTTTACAGAGAGTGAGAAAGAGACAGAGAGAGAGAGAGAGGAGAGAACTGGCACATCAGGGCCTCAGCCACTGAAATCCAACATCAGATGATTTTGCCACCTAGTGGGCATGTGAAACCTTGCACTTGTCTCATCTTTGTGTGTCTAGTTTACATGGGATCTAAAGAGTAAGATATGGGTCCTTAGGCTTTTCAGGCAAGTTCCTAAACCACTAAGCCATCTCACCAGGTTTCAAATCATATTTCTAGTGATAACAAATATTATGCTTTGACAATTTCCTTTACAGGAAATTTTCAAAAAAGACCTTGTCTGACATGATGAAAATGCCTTAGCAATGCTACTTTGTGACTTCAGTTTAAGCTGTTGTCCATGCCTGGAAGAGTCTTGATTCTCACAAGAGGCTAACAGACATCTCTTTAGTCAATGTTTTACGAAATTTGAAAATTTGAAAATTGCAAATTGCAAGTCCTTGCATGACCCTTGCTTTGCTTAACTCTATCTCCTTTCATGCTTAAACCTGCAATGCCATGAATGCACAACATTTTCTGTGGCCATGGTTCCTTTGTACAATTTGCACCCTCTGTTGTGTGCAGAGCTTTTTGTTGTTGTTGTTTTTTGCCTCAATCATCTGATAAGCTGCTTTTGTCTTTAGAAATGTTTCACAGGATGCCTTTCACAGAAGGATCTATCACCCTTTCTCAATATGACCTCCTCTGTTTTTATCTATTTCTACCATTATACCATTCAGTGTTGCAGTATAGACCATTTACTTGGCCCATTCATGCTAGACTCAAATGTGATGTACTTTTTGAGAAATATTCTGATTTCCCATCCTTCAAGTTTCACACCATTATACATACAGACAAGGGAAACAAGTTATCTTTTTCGTAGTGACACATATGTAGCTTTCTGGAATTCATATTAGCTACACTTTCTCCAGTATTCTACCCAAAGAGGAAGGATTTCAATATGGCAGATTTCCAGCTCTTCATTCTACTCAGCAGATGAGTGATTGAGACTGAACACTCAAGAGCTTCTTCTCACCTCCTATCCTCTAATATTTAGTGCATGAGTTTATAATTATGTTTATTATACTTTCCTGCATATAAGGGCAAGTTAATGCTGTATTTTGTATAAAACCAAAGAATCAGTAATCTTTCTGAGCATGGAGGTGACATGTTTCACACTGACTACATCATAGGCAGCCCCTGCTTGCAATACAACACTTTCTTGAAATATATTTACCTTGTATGCAAATTTTAAAACCTTGCTGTTTTGCATATCTTGGATACTTAATAAATAACTACAGAGGGAAAGCCTTGGTTAAATCAGAAATCTACATCTTATCTATATTTGTTTCTGCTTATAGAAGTCTACATTCTGAATGAGCCAATGAACCAATGTTCTCTGTAGAAATAAAAGATAGAACATATATATGTTTACAAAGTATAGTCATTAGGTTGTCTTACACTATGTGGGGTTCCGGATAATGCAACAATGGTTGTCTGCATACTGGAAAGGCTGAAAAGACAGTAGCTGCTCAGTCCATGAGGTTTGATGGCTCAGCCATCTTAACCTGGCACTGAAGGCCTGGAGGATTAGAGAGTTGTTGGTATTCAGTCTACCACATTGGAAGGCTGAAGAATTTGGGTTCAGATTCCAGAAAAAAAAATGTGAGAAAGGATAGCTGTATTCACCAGCAATGGGCAAAAATTGGCAACAAATCACTGTTTTAACATGAACATCTTTATATCTAAACTGCTGCTGGAAGAGCTGTCCACTTTGGGAGAAAGCCTTCCCTCCTCAGTTAAGCTTGCCTGGAAATGTTCTCAGAGTCTCATCCAAGAAGGTTGTTTCTTAGTTGAATCCTGATCCAATCAAATTGACAATTAAGATCACAATTTTTTTAGTATGATTTCTTCTCTAGTTTGTTAAGCATCACATTTCTGCAGACTTTAAGACAAAATCATATGAGATCTAAGCTAGAAAAAGATTGTGATACTGTAAAAAGACAGTAAAATCAACAGTGCTTGATTACCTGCTTGAGGTAAATGCTAAGACCCTACTGCTGAAGATACCATATGCTGTCAGCACAGAACAGGAAGAGATCTGCTTGTAATCTGGAAGACAGCCAGACCCCAGATATTAGTGCTGGAAGATGCTACATGAGTTACGGGGAAAAGTGGCCAACAACTGTGGGAGCAAACCAGGGTATAAATGACTCAGAAGCAAACACCCTGCCATGAAGTACACACCAGTGCAGTAGTGGCACACAGCCTTGTTGGGCAACCAGTAGCTTTCTGATTGGCTAAGAGATCCATTCAGTGGAAAAGAACCCATATCTGGACCTGGGAATCAGGCCTGAATCATATTGGAACAATGATTTTGCTTTTCAATATCAATCTCTCATTAATCTTGAACTAAAAATGGGACTACATCCATCAAATGCATTTTAAATGAATAGTACCTATCCCATTTAACTTGTGCTGACTTCACTCTCCTTTGGAGAATTTGCTTCTCATTTTTGTATGGGAGTGAGACAGGAGGAGTGAAACTACCCATGGCACTTTGGCTTAGCCACAGCAGAAACCACAGAGAAATTGGGGAGATGAACCACAGTTCTGCTTCCATAGTGATCTTGATAACACCAGAGTGAAAGAGATAGACACTGAGGACACTTAACACCTACCAAAGCACAGACCTAGAGGCTCCTAAGAGCTCATCACTGAAGTAGACTCACAACAAACCCAACATGGCTTAAGGAATTTTGTGGAAGAGGGAGAGGAAAGATTGTTAGAGCCACATGTTGAGACATTATCCCCAGAGGCGTGCCTCTCCCCAATAACTGTCTGTTGCTACTACAATGCATAACCCACAATCCCCTTGGGGCAATCTTGTGACCTCCTTCAGAAAGGGTCCAGGGATGAGGGAAAGGATTATAACAACATGTGATGTTTCCATCCTAAATATGTGTATATTAATATAAAAGGAAAAAAAATAAAAGTATCATAAAGTAATCCACAGTGCTGTCTGAATATAGAAATGGTACATGGGGAGCCAATGACATCCTAAAGAAAGAAACCTACTATGAGGGAAAGTGGACTTAGTCAGTGTCTGTCATGTTTGAATATACCAAGAACCTGATTTGTACCCTTTGCTTCTAATCAATTTCCCCAGTGCTATGTTCAGCAGTGACTTATTTGTATTTATAAACTTCTGGCTATGCAACCTATTCATTTCTGATTTAATTGAGTTATACATATTCATTTGGTTATTTTATCCTCCTGTTTTTCAAACAATCCTACACTCAGAATTTTCAAACTAGTTGCCCACTAATATCAACTGCTCTCAATTATTTTGATTTTCATTTAAAAAAATTCTTTACTATGTTAAGGACAAAATATATTGATACTCTATATTTCACAATTCATGGATAATTTAATACATGTTGAATACAAAGACATTCTGTCTGTTATTTTTCATAAATTGCCTTTCCAGTTAGAAATGAAATTTTGTTTTAAACAAATTGTTTCCCTCCATACAGGCTCACAGAGCAGAACAAGAGCATAAAACAGTGAAATTTCCTTTTAAAAAGCAGATTTTAGCTGACATGGCCTCTGTCTAACAAAGCTCCATCTTGAATAAATAAATTCCTTTCAGATCCATATGCTTTCCTTACAGGAATGGTCAACTCTCACCAGCTATAAACAAATGTATCACTTTCCACTGAAATAACAAGTACTCATGCCTACACTCTAATAAAATATCTTTACTTATACGATAAAAGGAACCATTTCTACACACCAGTGAATTTTAGCTGCAATATCTGTGTCAACTGGATTTTGACTAGTTAACTCTAAAAGAATGGCCATTTCCTATACATGAGTTGATAGGTTTCAAAGGAGAACACATTCTTATGGATGAGTGACCTTGAGACAGGGGTATTTTAGGTCATACTCATCTCATTTAATATCTACAGTGATGCCTATGAGTATTGATACTCTATCTATATTGAAAGTAAGGACATTTCTGCTCAGAAAGTTTAACCACCTTATTCAAGTGCTACAAATGAATTGATAAAAAATTTTACTCTGTATAGTTTCTTCTAAAACTCAGCCTTCTTTGTAAGTAACATTGGTGCAAAATACCTTTTAAAAAATTTCCATGTCTGGGGCTGGAGGGATGGCTTAGCAGTTAAGGCATTTGCCTGCAAAGCCAAAGGACCCAGGTTTGATCCCTGGGACCCACATTAGCCAGATGCACAAGGGGGTGCATGCATCTGGCACTCGTTTGCAGTGGCTGGAGGCCCTAGCATGTCCATTCATATTCATTCTCTCTCTCTCTCTCCCTCCCTCTTTCTCTGTTAAATAAATATAAATAAAATATTTAAAAAATAAAAAAAATAATTCCATGTCTGAGAGCTATCTCAGAAGTACAAGTGTTTGACTATATATCTCTAATTCTTATATCAGCTAAAGTTGTCTTTTATATTACATTAAAGAAATTTAGTTATATTTAAAATAATTAAGTATTACTACATAAAAATGTATTTACCTTAAAGTGACAATATAGTCTTCCATGTGACTATATAAAAGGCTTCATGTTAAGTCAATTTATGTTGATATCAGATATCTGCAATTCCGGTTGCATGGGAAGCTGATGTTTGGGGAAGGAAGATCACAAGTTTGAAAAAACTCACAGAGGCTTTGTCTCATAATAATTTTTCAAAAGGATTATAGGGCTGGAGATATGGCTTAGTGGTTAAGGTGCTTGCTTGTGAAGCCTAAGAATGTATGTTTGAATCTCCATGTCCCAGGTAGACAGACACAAAAGTGACACAGGCATGAGATGTAACACATGTCCACATGGAGTGCACATACCTGGAGTTCATTTACAGTGGCTGAAAAGCCCTGGTGTGCCCATTCTCTCTCTCCCTCTCTCTCTCCCTGTCTCCATCTCAATAATAAAATAATGAAAAAGATTATAAACGTAGTTCAGAATTTCAGCATGCCTTAGTTCCTGGATTTAATTATTAGTGTAGCAAAAAATAAGTGACAATGAATAAATGTATGGTTGAAGCATGTCTTTATATGAACTATGGTAATCTGCCAAGATCCTCTCCCTTTCTTCTAGAAAATCAACTAGGTCACTATGTTTTCATAGTTTATATTGTACAAAGGGTATATGGCATGTAGTAATTGGATTTTCTTTCCGCTTTATCGCACAGAAGAATGAGAGGGTAAAGAATGCTACTAACACCTGATTTTCTAAGAATGTAAGCCCATTCAGAGAAAAAACAGCCCATTTGAATGAATGTTGTAAGTGTATATACAAGATGGTTGTCACTCAACTTGAGTTACAATTTTTATACACACTAGTAAATGTTCATTTTACCTTCTACATTCACTCTGTCATCTTGCCTAATGACATAAATATAGACTTGCAGAGAAAATAATATCTATTTCTAAGATGTTTAAGTGAAACACCATTGTCTCTGAACAAAATGAAAACAAGTACATTTGGCAGAGAAATAGCATCATAACCCACCTACATGAGTCTGTTATTTTCAAAGAAACTGACAACTTGAGTAATTTCCAATTCTACATTCAAATTACTGCTTTCTTTTTAGGAAAATTCCATTGTCCCCTCATCAGGAATCTGGAAGAGAATGTAAACCTTTGTTTACTTTCAAATTACTGTCCCATAATAAAACATACTGATCCTTGTTTGAAAGGGAGTAAAGCTGTAGAAAATTAATGGAGAATGGTATGGGCTGCCATAATATAAGTCTGGGCTCAAATCCTACCTTCACCAGCTACAACTCTTCAAACTTGGGGAAACTTGTCAAGGCCTTGGTTCCTACACTCTAACATGGGACTCAAAAAACATTATCTGTTACATGTGCATGCTGATTAAAAGGCTTAAGCAGATTAATATACCCCAAACTAAATTTAAATAGGATATACTCAAAAATGTTTTTCAGCTTGAAAAAATTATATCTATATCTATCTATATCCCTCTCTCTCTCTTTCTGTCTCTCTCTATCTATGTATATATGTGAGGGGTACTCACATGCCATGGTGCACAAGTAGAGGTCAGAGGGAAACCACAGGGTATCAATCTTCTCTTTCCACCTTCTTTGATCTGGGGCATCTTATGTTTTGCTGATGGGAAGACCAGTCCAACAGGCCTATGAGCTTCACGGTTCTCTGTATTCTTACAAATCAGTTCAGGTGCACAGGGTTCACATATTTGCACATAATTTTTCACCCAACTTTATATGAATGCTGGTGATCAAACCTGTGTCAACAGGCTTATGACTTTTGTGGTTTTAACCATGGGTTTATCTTACCAGCCTTTCACTAAGTATGGACTATAATGATTATGTATAGCATTAAAGCATAGTCTATTCTCTATTCTCAGGAAGAGATAACTGTCATTCCATCTATCATAACAGTAATCAGGTTATGATGACTCTTTAAAAATTATTAAAAAACAAGGGCACAGGGAAATAGTTCTTCAGGTAACAGGACTTGCTACACAGCAAAAAAGCCTGAGTTAGGGTTAGCATCCACATTAAAAACAAAAAAAAACAAAAAAAAAAACAAAAAAAAACTGAATGTGGCCACACACCATGGTATGAATGCATCCCTTGATAAATTTTTGTGTTCCTAGTATTGGGGAGTTGGGCCATTGTTTGGTAATTAGTTAGATAAAGTTATGAGCTCAGACTGTTCAGGATGACACTAGTAGTTTTATAATACAAGGAAGACACAAGTCAGCATGGCTACTTCATATGTCCATATGATGACTTCCTCCATATTATGACACAGTAGGAAGATCTCACCAGATACTGATGTCCTGCTCTTGTACCTCAGAAACTGAGTCTAACAAAATTCTTTCAATATTTTTAAGACTATGGTGCTTCATTGCAGCAACTGAAATCAGACTAAGAACAAAATGGACTAGACACTGTTAGAACATATCTCATACTGGATTAATATTAAATTTTAAATCTTCTGTACAGTTTTTGTGTATATATGTGAATTCTGGGCTTTCTTATTAAATATGTTTCCTTCCTAGGCAATATCCAAGACATCAGAAAAGCTCTAGACAGGATGATACCCAAATACTGATGCTCCCCTACCCATATAGGAAGAACCACTGATTGCTCAGGTCATGACTCTGTGACGGGGGTGGGGGGGAAACATGCATTATGCCTTCCTTTTATTTGTGAGGCAAAGTAAATTACATATTATGATGAATTATGAAATGCTGGGTTCTTATCTTATAACTTGTTATTTTACTACCTAAATTTTCCGGCTCATTAATGGAAATTTATGGAACTAATATTTCAAATGATAATAGTAACACATTTTTGTTTTTCTTTTTCATGTTTTTTTTTCAAGGTAGGATGTTGCTTTAGACCAGTCTGACCTGGCATTCACTATGTAGTCTCAGGTTGGCTTCAAACTCATAGCAATCCTCCTACATCAGCCCCCAGTGCCTCTAGAGTTCTGGAATTAAAGTTATGTACCACCATGCCTGGTGTGACTGAGACTTTTGTGCAAGTGTCAGGACATGACTTTTCTTTTTATTAAATGAAAATATTTCTCTGTAACAAGTGCAATTTCCGAAGAAGTATTTTTAAAATAAATCTATGCCCACAACCATGTATGCTCAATACATACATGCACATAAGACATCTGTTATGAAATTCCATCTCCCCAGGCTGTCCGTGAAGTGTTCATTTCCCATTTAGACAGTAGCACTCACATCAGAAGAGTATTTTGTGGGGAAGTATGAGAAAGAACAGGGTAAAATATGTTTAAGATAATGAATATACTTTTTATATCTCATGATAATTCCTCATTTCATGGACATTAGATTTTTCAAAAATTTATTGCAATATCTGCTATGCTTCTAAACTGGCTAATTACCAATCTGTGTTTGCCTTCATTGTACTTGTAAAGAAGGCTATAAGTCAGACACAGACTCATATAAATAGTTTCAGTGTTTCCTCTCATATAAATAAACAAAATATTTAAAAAAAGATAAAATTCCTGAATCTGATGGGTGACATCCTTTTAAACCAAAATGCCACATTTAAGGATCTGATATAAAGTGCATTTTGACAAATTTATATCATATCCTTGAATGTGGCTTTTTGGTTTAAAAGGATATCAGCCAACAGATACAGGAATTTTATTTTTTTTTATTTTTAAATATTTTATTTATATATTTGAGAGGAGTGAGAATGAATGGACACACCAGGGCCTCTAGCCACTGCAAAAGAACTCCAGATGCATGTGTATTTGGCTTTATCTGGATTCTGGGGAATCAAACATGGATCCTTTGGCTTTGCCAGTAAGTGCCTTAACTTCTAAGCCATCTCTCCAGCCTGAGTTTTATTAAAGCTTGTAATTTAGATTTCTAGCTGCCTGGCAGGATGAGGTGTCCCTGTGGGTAGATTTGAATTCCAATCTGCGATATACAAAGTGCCCGAGTTCTGCCTGTGGTCCTGAAGTGGGCTTGTTTGTGGTGTTGGTGATATTTTTTTTTTTCCTCTCTGTACATCGTCCTGTGAAAGGGGGACAGCTTCTTCTGCTATTATAGAACCTCCCCTGGATCTGTAAGCTTCAATAAATCCCTTCCTCCATAACTGTCCCTGGTTTGGAAGTTCATTCCAGCAACAAGAGGCTGTCTACTACACAAATTAACCACTGTAAACACTTTGCAAATTTCTGATGACACAGTGTCTCAACAAGAGTTTTCAAATAGGATACAACTGAAGTTGAACAATCTAAGGATCTCAGACACTGACTCAAATGCTGTCCCAGCTTTGTGAGGCTGAAAACTAACTTGGCCTGACTGTACCTTGCTATCTTCAGGGGGAAAATTAGAGTAATATCATCTATGCTGTAGAGTAGCAATGGCAATGCTTGCCAAAGGCAATACAGCTGAAACAGTTACTCCAGGATTTGACATACAATAAGTGCTCAAAGAATGGAAGCTATTAAGAGGACAACTTTCATCCATAAGTCTTGGTAGCTAGCTATACATTATAATGCCAGGATTGCATATGTTGCCTTTCACAAAATGTATTAAGAAAACATTTAAACACCAACAATTAATCTTATTTCATATTCTTTCTAATACAGTTCTAATATGAATTTGTATTTAGACATTTCCATTGCTAAAATCCTGAAAAATGACCATTATAATGATACTCTGTCTATTTTTTTGAGCTCCAAAAAATGAAGCAATGATAAAAAAGTAGCATGAGTAGATAATATGACTATAACAAACTCTACTAAAGTAGATATTGTGCCACTAAGATGTGCAGGAGTGAACCTCTATGTACAGTAGGTGTTAACGTTCATTTATCTATATGATTGTACTCATACATTAATCTCTCCCATTCCAATCTCCTTCTACTCTCTCCAATCTCTAGTAACCAATATTCTACTCCCAAATTCTGTGAATTCAATTTTTATGTATGCATAAGTGTGTGTAAATATTTGGGTGCACATTCAAGTGACTGTGTGTGTGGAAGCCAGTGGACATCATTCCTCAGGTGCCATGCATGCATTCTGAGACAGGCCTGGAATTTGCCAAATAGAGTACTCCTGCTGGCCAGAAAGCCTCAAGGATTTCCTAACTCCACCTCCCCAGTGCTGGGAGTATAAGTGCAAGCTATCATGCCTTGCCTAATTTTCCTTTCCTTAATGTGGGTTCCAGTAATTGAATTTAATTCCTCCAACCATTCCAAGCATTGAGTTTTCTCTTCATGAAAAGATTAACTTTTCAGATTTAAGTCTCACTGAGATTATGTACTGTTGCTTCTTTTTTGGTATCTGGGTTCCTACCATTAACATAATGTCTGCCAGACCCATTTATGCTATCACAAATGATAAAATTGATTAAGTTCTATTTTGTGTGGCTGAGTGGTATCCTACTGTGTATATATGCCAAGTTTCTTTACTCATTCATCTCTTGGTGGTATCATACTAACATATGATTTGTATAAACAGGTAATCAGTGCTTACTGCTCAGCAATCTACCTACCTAATATAGAGTAGTAATTACCTTCTCATTGCTTGGATAAGATGCCCATCCAGAAGCAGCTTATAGGAGGAAATGGTTTATTTCCGGCTTACCATTTTAAGAGCAGAGAAAGTAGCAACTGGGTTACATCCTCATGTAAGAGCAAAGGAGGGAGGGAAGGAGAGAGGGAGGAAGAACAAGCTAGTTCTGAATACACATTTGACTAGATTAGTAAACCCGACGGTTGTCCACCTCCAGTATAACACTGCCTTCACCAAGGCCCTACCTCCCAAAGGCTTCAACAACTAGGGACTAAATAGGAAACTTAATTACAAACACTTGAGGCTATGGGAGACACTTCAGTTTCAAATCAGCACACATGGCTCACTGTGGGTAAATATTTGAGGTATTTGGCCTCTTCATAGGGACCGTGGGAGTAAAAATCATTACATTTACTTTCTTTAGCCCATTACTAATTATACTGCAGTCAGAATTAAGTTAAATGATTATTTTCCTCTGATGTTATTTACATTTATAGTTCAAAGGAATTATGATTTTATTTAGCTCTATAAATTAGTATGAATTCATATGGATAACACACTGCATATTTCATGGTCAATATTTAGGAAACATTTGTCAGCTAAACAAGTTCTAGGGCTCTAGAATGTTCATGCATGGACATCTTGAATTAGAGCCTCTCTTATTGCTACATGGTGGCATGTGCTAAGAGTTTGGGGATGAGGAGTATAGGACAATCAATGAGATCCAAGAACTGATTTTGGAGTATAAGAAACATCAGAAGAAAGTATGTCATAGGAACTGAATTAATTACACCAATAAAGAAAAACTTCAAGTTTAAAGATCTCCCTTTGGAGACAAACCAGCTTATTGAAACCTTAACAGCATAAAGTAGAGAAAAGGAGCCATGGAACTGATGAAATAGAGCCGAAAGTATTCATCACTTGGAAAAAAGTTAATAACTGATTAGAAAGTATATTTAGCTTCTAAGTGTACTTATAAAAGTATGGTTCTTAGCCAGGCGTGGTGGAGCACATCTTTAATCCCAGCCCTCAGGAGGCAGATGTAGGAGGATGACCGTGAATTTGAGGCCATCCTGAGAATACATAGTGAATTCCAGGTCAGCCTGGAAAAAAGTATGGTTCTCCCAATGTTAAAATTATCCTTAGATCTCCTGTAACATGGAAAAGAATAATGTGCCCTTCATTTATGTATCTGCTAATCAGAAGTTAGGAATTTCTATTTTCCCTCTTTTAATTTTTTGTTTATTTTTATTTAATTATTTGAGAGCAACAGACAGAGAGAGAAAGAAGCAGAGACAGAGAGAGAGAGAATGGCTGCACCAGGGCCTGCAGCCACTGCAAATAAACTCCAGATGCATGAGCCACCTTGTTCATCTGGCTTTTGTGGGTCCTGGGGAATCGAGCCAAGCTCAAACCAGGGTCCGTAGGCTTCACAGGCAAGCTCTTTTTGTTGTTGTTGTTTTTGTTTTTACAAGGTAGGGTCTCACTCTAGCTCAGGCTGACCTGGAATTCACTATGTAGTCTCAGGCTGGCCTCAAACTCACGGTCATCCTCCTACCTCTGCCTCCTGAGTGCCGGGATTAAAGGCATGCACCACCACACTTGGCTTAACAGGCAAGCTCTTAACTGCTAAGCCATCTCTCCAGCCCAGGAATTTCTTAATAGTAGATGAGCTTTCACATCTCAGCCTTATTGTTTTCAAGTAGTTCCCAGAAGATATGTTCATCATTAGTAGTTACAGCTAAAGGCAAAACTGTGGTCGTATCTTCATTTTCCAGGAATGAAATGGTACACACATAGCAACCAAACAATCTTTGTTTTCAGGAAGGTTGAAATTACTACCCACTGAGGATCACATTTCATGTGCTTGTGGGACTTATGACAACTATTTTAACTAAGGGTGTTAGGCCATGGCTGTTCATGTGGCTTCTAGGAGACTATTAAATTTTACACAAGCCCTGGGTCAAAATCTAAAGATAGATGGGGTTGAAACCATTTTCTACTGTCTATAAGTGACCTTGTGTGCATAACACTATTACTCTGATCTTAGTTTCTCATGTGAACCATTGAATAATACTTCCTGACCTAGTTTATAGGGTGCTACATAATATACCTGAGTTAAACACTACATACACCATAGAAGGTGCTTTGAATTTTAACACTAACTCATCATTCTTTCTTTGCATCATTGCATCTTATGTCTGTGTACAGATGTCCACCTTGTGACTAGAAAGATACTCTTATTCTCATCTGAATCTGAACAGATTCACCATAGGAATATGATAGTTAAGCCTTGAGAAGTGTTGTCTTCTCCGCAAGTAACAGCAAGAGAAACCACATCAGTGATAATGTCTAACACATACTTGGTACTTGTTCTATGCCAGACATTTTTCCAGACAGTTAAAGATAACCCACACAAAGAGAATGCCATACTGATCATGCTCCAGGTCCTTCATTAACTACCTCAGCAATGATCAAGAGTTCTTTTGTGTCCAGCATGCCCATGACAATGATGAACAGGGTCCTCGGCCCTCACTAATTGAAGATAAAATGCAAAGTTTGAAAATGAGAGGGAATTTCAGCCAATAGTTAACATATGCCTTTACCCAAAATGTGTGCAACACATCATCTTGAATGCTTATATAATATTTTAGCATCTTCACGCATTTGGAACTGCATATTTTGTAAATTGGTTGCAGTTTTGTATACTTGGCAAAGAAAATGTTCCTTTTTCTATACTTATGAAACCTAGTTTCTCATTGCCTCTTCCTGATGATTTAGTTATCCCTTTTGAGGTTAGACTCTACAAGTAATATAACTGCTCCATGTGAATGCATTTAATTATGTAAGCCAATATATATCAACTGAGAGTTATTTGCCCCATGTAAACAAAGAAAACTAAGAGTATACCTTTTAAGATTAAAAAGTAAACATAAAATGAATTTTATTTATGTTGTCAGACTGTAGCAATTGAACAAAATTGATTTATTGTGGAAATATTCAATTAAAGAAACTTACAGCCTTCATTACCCATACCACATTGACTGACCATGTGTACCCACTGTCAAAGATGCAGGCAGTAAGCATATCAAAATTTATTATGGTAGGGAATATATCAATAAAATGCTAAAGTTCTGTAAATTTGTCCACATTATGCCAGCCTTTCCTTCATCATGGAAACTCTGAAGTCAGAGGGAAAAGAGTAAAAATCTATGTGCCATGAGAAAAGCAGGATCCTCTATGTTTTTCTTTCTCTCTCTCTCTCTCTCTCTCTCTCTCTCTCTCTCTCTCTCTCTCTCTTTCTGTCACTCTCTTTACTTTCTTTATTTCATCTTATTTTTGAGAAGTCTCAGTCTGTAGCCCAGGTGGACCTGGAACTCACTATGTAGCTCAGATAGCCCTCAAACTCATAAAACTAATGACTATGCTTCTTTCTCAATTTACTGAACTGGGAGTATAGGGATGCAGTACCAACCAAGATACTCCATGTACACCCCAGAGGGGAATGTAAAGATACTAAGTCTATCAACTCTTTGCAGGCCCTGAATTTTACATAGCTTTCAAGTCCAGCAGGAGATTTCTACTTCACATCTTTGTATGGTGCTAGGATCCTGAAACAATGGGTCTTCAGACTTTCACAAATCTAAAATAATTAGGTAATGGTGAATGAAATTACAAAAATATTTTGCAGATTAAGGTGCAACAGATAGCATTAAAAATCTAGATTGAAGGCTTTTAAATTTCTTCACCATAAAGAAATAATAAATACTGAATGAGATAACTATGTCTACTATAATTTAAATATCACATCATATAGGGAGACAGGGAAATATCTCATGATAGTAATTATGCCTAATGTTTATGTTTTATGCATGAATTAAAATAAATTGCAAAGACAGATCAAAATATTGTCACTGAAATCTCCTTGCCTTGAGGAGATATTGTCAGATATGGACCTCTGACTATGAATATGTGTGGTACGTAATAAAGTATTTATACTGAATAAAAGATTTCCAAAACATCAGGATAGACATTCCTCAACAATGAAATTCAGAAGCCAGCAGACCCAGTAGAACTAATTACTTTTCTGTGCATTTGGAAGCCGCTCAGTATCTCTCATGAGGAACTGGTGCTGTGCTGAGCAGAGAGAGCAGGAAGAGGCAGCCTGCTTTATGTGGACATAACACAGTGCTTGCAGAGAGGAAAGGAGAACCTTATGATTACTTTAACAATACAAAGGGATAAATGACAGTCCGACAGTCTGTACTATAGGGATAAAGATGGGGGCCATGTTGAGAGATAAGAACAGTGAGGCAAGAGTCCCAGAGAAAGTAATGTTAGGCCCTTCTTAAAGAGTCACAAAGCAAAGCCAGGTGTGGTGGCACATACCTTTAATCCAAGCACTCGGGAGGCAGAGGAAGGAGGACTACCATTAGTTTGAGGCCAGCCTGACATTATAGAGTGAATTCCAGGCCAGGCTGAGCTAGAGCAAGACCCTACCTTGAAAAAAATGAAAATAAAAAACAAAACAACAACAACAATGAAAAAAGAGTAGCAAAGCATATAAGCCATTGTCTAGATGCAGTCTACTATTGATGCAAAAAATACAATATTAATGAGGAAGGTTTGAGTTGGACAAGCAGGTGGTGAATAAATCCTGCAAGCAAGGGAGATAAGTAACAAGAAGCAGCATGTAAGACAGAAGTGTTTGTATTTTGAGCCATGTGTGGGGTGTGAACAGTCAATGGCCAGAAGGGAGATTTGTTTCCTTTAATCATATCCTACTGTTCCTAATTATCTTCCTTCATGATACTTCTAAGTAATTACTGAAAATCTGCATCCTCACCAAACTGTAAATTACATGAGGCAATGGGTCAGGCATGTTCTGCTCCTCATTGCAACAAAAACATTACTACTTCAGTAGTCTTACAGAGCTCACCCATTACATATTCTTAAACACTTGAAGAATTTTAGTAATGAATTGATTTCCTAAAGGTGCTAAAGGATGCTTTGTTGAAACAATATGGTTATGTGAACTAAAAGTTAAATTTGGAGGAAGCAAAAGAATTATTTTTTAAAGGATAAATCATCAAGTATGAAATGACAACTTTGCAAATTGAGTATAAAGCTACTGCTGTTACCGAGTTCATTGTTGCTATTATTTAGCATAAAACTGCTAGAATGAGGAAGCATAACTAAGGAATAGCTGCCAACTATCATAGGGGGCATGTCTTGGGTCAAGTGAACAGCTTTATCCTGGGATTTCATTCTAATTAGAAAGGGATAGGGGCCATTCTCAGGTGTTTTCAGTGGGGATGGGGGAGCAAGGGAAGCAAGTGATTCAAAAATCAGTTATCTGTGAACAGGAGGGACAGGCTTGGTTTGGTAAGCAAGGAAAGTTATATTAATTACTGTGCTTGGGGCAAAACAAGTTTCAGTACCTTTTTTAAAAGCTGTGAATACTTTCCAAATATTGGCAGTGGAGCATTAAAATAAATGTGGAGATCTAAGCATGGGGCCTTATGAATTGAATAGACTGCACACCATGAAGATGGATCATTGGCATGTGTCCTAAATTAGCATGAGAGGAGAAAATAGGAAAGAAAGCAAGGAATGAAGGAAGAAGAGAAAGAATTTATAGAATATATTTGACTACATGCTCAAGTTGTGTGACATGATCAACATAAGCTTAGATGATGTTTAAATCTCCCCTGTTTGAGGTTCCACCAATATATAATCTCAGGAGATTATTAAAATCTCCAAAGCACTCTAGATGCTGCACATTATTGTTTTGTAAGAAAAGATATATCATACAGTACATCTGGGTTGGTGTATGAGTATTAGACTCTATCTACCCCTCAATATCAGGCCATATGAGTATAAGATGGACATAATAGCAAAAGAACAGAGTAAATTAAGAATCTTACTACTATACTGAGTACTACTGCCCTAAGAACAATTATGACCACATACTTAAAATTAGGTTCAAGTTAGAGTAAAACAGAAGATAAACAAAGTTTCACAGAATAAAGAGGTCAATTCAAATGTGCAGATTTTTTGAACATTCCTCCTATATAGAAGCATGAAAGAATGACTTTATCTGATTTAATTGAGGAAAAAGGAGACCGCTGGGACAGGAGTATTTAAAAATTTTTCATAGGATCAACTCTACCCTCAGAAGTATCCTGATAAAGGCAGGTAAAAAATAAAGTTTGTGTCTGTGTTCATAAGTTATAGAAAAAATATATAATTCATCCTTGTCCATCACAATGCAAATTAGTATTTCCAATTAGCTATTCTCCTGGGAGGTCATTTGTATTTACCCATAAGCTCATTTTAGCATTCCAGATTTGTCTATATGTATGGTGGTGTGAATGTTCTTTTGAAGTCACTGTGGATGCTTATTGGTGTCCTGATTAAATGGGAAGTTAAATAAGATACTAATGATGTATGTTTATTTTAAATTAGTGTTAAACTCCCAATTTTATCTTTTATAAAAATCTTAATATATGAAAGTAAGTTCTTAAAATCAATTTCTAACTCATATCAGGGATATTTTATAATCAATTCCAGAATTTGTACTAGATTGGATTAGATATCCTCAAAGGTGCCTTTGAAAACCTCCACTCAGGTAATGCCCCAGATGTAAACAGCATGGGTGGATGAACATAATATATTGCTGTGATTTGAATAACCTGCTATATACAAATGTCACAGAAAGCTAATATATGCATGAGATCCTTCTATGCTGGACTGAATCTTACACAAAAGTGAATTCAGACTTTGCTATTTCCTCAGTAAAATAAAACTTTTACCCCAAGATGGGTAGAACTTAACACACACTTACAAACACATACAAAAACAAATGAAAGTCAGAAAACTGAGAAATCTCCACCAAAGATGCCTAGTCACACAATGGAAGCCTCCAGTAAAACCATAGAGAAAAGAATGAAACTTGAACCCTAAAATGAAAATACAATAAGCTATGTGACCCTAATCAAGAGAATTGGAAGAACTGGAAGCAGAGTATCAGAAAACCAATAATTGCATAAATAAAATTGAGCAGAATTGTCTCAGCTTTTGCCATAAGGGTTAAATTAATTGAAGAAAACTAGAGAATCCTCAAAAAAGACAAATGAATTGAAGATGAGTCATCAAATAGAGGATCTGAATAACCAACTGATTAAACTTAATGAAGACATGTTCAAATCAAGAATGAATTCCAGGAAGCATGAAGAAAATCAGATTTCAAACTGAAACAATACTTCAAAGAAGACATGGATACAAAACAAAAACAAAAAAACAAAACAAAACAAAGAGAATCAAATAGAGCTTTTAGATACCTCTCTAGAACCCCTCACTAACAGAGTCACTCACATGGAGGACAAAACCTCTGAGCTGGAAGACAAGACAGAAGAAATTTATTGGAAGTCCAAAATCTTTGTTAAGTTCAAAATCTCTTGCAAACAGAACATGTTAGAACTGTGGGATATCCTAAAATGACCAAATATCTGGATCATGGGTATACCAGAAGGGGAAAAACTCCAGGTCAGAGGCATAGAGTACATAGTCAACAAAATTATTGAAGAAAAATTTCCTAATCTCACAAGAGAGGCCCATCCAGATATAACAAGCTTACATAACACAAAACAACCCAAAAGTAATCAAAAAGAATAACGAAAATCACTTCTTACTCTGCTAAGAAGAACTTGTAGTCAAGGGACAACTATTTTCAATACCTATACAAAACCTACACAAAGCTATTTGAATTTCAGCCATCAACAATGTGATCTAAGTAAGCCATTTTACTTTAGGAAGTTAGCTTGTGTCAGGTGTTTCCATTATATTTTGAAACTAACATACCATAAAGGTGTCAACAACTTTTCTCATTTTAAATTATTTAGTTCTTATTTTTATTTCAAAAGACCTTTATAGCATTGTTAGAATTGATCACCACTGTCAGATATGGAGAAACATAAAACAAAACAAAACAAAAAAAACAACAACAAACTTTTGAATGGAATAATCACTATTTCACAGTTGTTGTTTCTAGCTTCTTGGGTGGACTCAACCTCATAACAAAGAACATAAATAAAACAGTATTTCATCTTCTACCATCTACCTTATTTACAAATGTATAAATATAATTTTAGTTCCATATATGCACTAGTTTGCTGTGGAGCTTTATTAGATGTCCCCCAATATATTCAATGTTTTATTATAGTTTGTAATTTAGATGTGCAGCCACCTGGGTAAGAGGAGATGTCATTGGGCAGATCTTAGGGTACAACCTTAAGAGGTGGTGGTAGATTTTAAATTCTAGTCTAAATATATGCCAAGTGTCTGAGTTCTGAGTGTG
The DNA here is from genome assembly GCF_020740685.1 of Jaculus jaculus. Taxonomy (NCBI): domain Eukaryota; kingdom Metazoa; phylum Chordata; class Mammalia; order Rodentia; family Dipodidae; genus Jaculus; species Jaculus jaculus. The sequence continues at coordinate 43,922,135 of NC_059112.1, read as the reverse complement.
CTTGTGTGTTGTGTAATTTTTGAGTATTGGGCTTGTGGCATTCCCCCCCCCCACCACCTCTCTGTTTGGACCTGTGAAAGCAGGCCAACTTCTTCTGCCATTATCGAACTTCCCCTTGATGGAAAGCTTCAATAAATCCCTTCCTCCTCCCATAATTATGCTTGGTTTGGAAGTTCAGCTCAGTGACCTGGAAGATGTCTACTACACTTGGCTACTAGCTCTCATTTTTGAATAAGGGTTAAGCAGAGCTGGTGTCATTGAAAGGATACAGTAAGAGCCAGGCTTCATATTTAGGGCAGGCAAGAAATATGCAATACCCTAAGGTGTGCCTTAGTTTATCTGCAAGGAATGCTCCCACAGGAGCAGGAGGCATTGATGAAGAGAGATGAAAAGTATAGATGAGCTCATGAAGTTACTGAAATTGCTGTATTAATATCTGCCAAGAATTCTGATTTGTCATGTCAAATAGTTTTCCAACTCCATTTTATCTCCTCGAAGTTGTTGTACTGCTTGAGTTCATCTTACAATCTAAATGATTTTGTAGGGATAAAAGTGATCAACCTACTCCATAGGTTCCAGGGCAAAGAATGTGTGTGCATACACCAACTGTAAAATCAGGACTGAAACTCTCTTCACTTATGCTTCCTTTGCTGAGTCAAATGACCATTTTAACTTTACCTCTAAATTGGAGAAATTAAAATGTGATCCATTTGATATCTCTCAAAGATAAAAATAGAGTGGGAGTCACCATATGGTCTTGTGATCTGTGAATTCATCTAACAGTGCCCAGTTCCATTCTTTACCTTAACTGGAATTCACAAAATCAGAAGTTGGTGTTTATCCCACTCATGTAACTATGTTCTCTAGACCTTGTACAAGCTTGGCTAGCCTTGGCCTTATAAGATAATGCACAACCTTCCTCAGCTCATTTATAACAAGAACTGCAGTTTTTATACTTGAGTTCATCTGTCCCACTTTTCATTTGACCTGCAACTCAATTTAACCAACTAAAGGAGGTTTCTTAACCATGTTTAAGAGGACACATCTAGACTGATATGTACACTTTAAGTAGAACTTTGCCATGGCCAGAAACAAGTCAATTTGTCTAGTTCACCTAGACATAAAGATTTTGAGATATCAAATTTCATAGTTTTACCATGTGAACAAGAGAGACATACTTTTTAAGAAACTTCTGTAACTGAGGGAGCCATCCCTGAGACTGTTTCAATTGGCTGAGAATTTTTTGTTTGTAGTGGTCCAAAAGTTAAATGGAAAGCATTTAGGTTCAAAAATTTTCACAGACTATTAACCAATAGTTTGCTCTTCTTAGCTTACAATGGGATCTTTCTCATGTACTCTCTGTGAGCTGTGTTTGAAATGGAGACTGTGAACCAACAACAAAAGTCACTGGAAAGAAAACAGCAAGTGTCCTACAATCTACAGCAATCTCTAACAAGTATAATATGAAGTACAAAAGGCAGATGTATATTTTCTGTGAATAGACCTGAGTCCTGTATGCTATCCCATAGAATCATGTAGAAAAATTCCCAATAAAAATGTCCAAAGTATCCTCATTAATATACCACATGTTAAAATATTATAAATCTATATTAGAGATATCAAAATAAACAAATAATTTTTTAAAGAACTATCAGAAAAGGCTACACAACATGTCAATTAACAATGATAGAAAATGACAAGTCATAGGGAATACTTTGGGAAGAAAAACATCTACCCAATTACCCATGGCACTGAGCAAGCTTTAGACCTCATGAGAGCAACCCTCAAGGTTGGTGAGTAGACTACATAGTATGAGCAATGTGTAGAGTATCACTTGATCAAGTGTAGGGAGGAGGAAATGAGAGCATAGGAGTAGAGAATAAAGCAAAAAATTAGTAATGAATTAAACAAGAACAGAATAGGACATGGATAAATAGTTATTTAATCTTGGAAAGAAAAAAAAATACTCCTCAAGCATAAATTTAATGGAAGAAAGCCTTAATTGGAGATTAAAAATCAATTAAAGCATATGCACAAACAACTTCAAATCTCTACACATCCCAAAAATCATAATTAAAAAGCAAGTTAGCCAGGCGTTGTTGCACATGTCTTTAATCCCAGCCCTTGGGAGGCTGAGGTAAAAGGATTGCTGCAAATTCAAAACCAGCCTGAGATTACAAAGGGAATTCTAGGTTAGTCTGGGCTACAGCAAAACATTACCTTGAAAAACAAGCAGTAAGTCCATTGTGTTTTCTGGGACCAATTCTTTGGAGAAGTGGGAAGGACAGGAATCAGAATCAGACAAAGGGAAACTTCCTCTCTCATCTCATAGTTCCTAAAATTAAATTGGAAACTGGTACCATATTCATAGAATATCACTAATAATTTATAAAAAAAACACAGCTATAAAAATTAGAAAGAATTAATTATGTAATTGTTACTGGATATTGGTTTTAAAAGTTACAAAAGATGTGGCCAATGAGAAGTGTTTCTTAGAATTAAATGTACCACATATGGGGTGATATAAATGCAGGTAACCCTGTGGGTTCCTAGATCTGATCTTTGTCAACTACACAAAAGCCTTTGTTTGTGTCACAATACCTATGCTTTGTGATGTCCCAACACAATCTTATGTGAAACTTATCTTCATATTTTACTTAGAGGTTATAGGCCGCATTTCAAGAATGCTTTGGAAGATAGTCCTAGAATGACTGAAAAATACTTCTTTGCCTTTGGTTGGATAATCTGTTTTCTCTTACAGCTGGTGGAGAATTCTGGGAGGAACCAGCATGAATCAAACATCAAGAATAGACAACTCACTGCTTACCATAAGATGTGTCACCTCCACCTCATCTTCCCAGGCTCAGAAGTCACTACAGAGGAAGCAGTGACTCGAATACTGCCCTCATGCCTAGCCTAAAATCCAGTTCCAGGGAAATGGAGACAGACACTGGGGCCGTTAAAACCTCATATAAACAGAACAGAGATACAGAGGCAACAGAAAAAGAAAACCTAAATAATATCCCTATCTTGCTTGTCAAGGCTTAGGAAACCTTCTGGAAGAAGGGGCAGAAAGATTGTCAGCATCTCAGGGTGGATGGAAGTATCCTGAGATACTGTGTCCCTCACCCCAGGAGCTGACTGTGGCCTCTTGGTTCTCACAATGAATCACAATAACCCCACTAAAGACAACCCTCAGAAGAATTGAGGCTTGGGACAGAGGAGTTCAAGAGTGAAACCTCAGTATCGTTTTATTATACTATAGAGTATGGTGAATTGGAATACAAATCCCCCCAAAACAAAACCTTCTCTGGGGAAAACAATGCCTATAACAAGTGAATTGTTTTAACTAATACACATTAAAATTTTTCAGTGGACTTTTATAACACTACACTTTGTATATTTCTTTAAAGTGAAATTTGAAGTTTATGGTCTGGACTGGCTGATGGTTTCCCAGAAATGATAACCAACTTATAGTTGCTGGAATTATATTTGTATCTAAAACTTCATTACTTTCTCATTTCCCAGTTTGCTCTTCCTTCCCTAGGTCTGACTTATGAAGCAGGTTCTCATTTTGGAAAGGTTTACTGTTTTTAAAATATATGTACTCATGTTTCAATTTAATTAAGAGAATTTGATTATCAATAATGTTCAAACTTGAGATGTTGCACACTATGAACCATAAGGCTTTCTTGGCAGAATCTCTCTTGGCTACAAGAGGCAAGTGCAGATTAGGATGAGCAGAAGGAGGAGCCTGCCTTCTTGACGTTGTGCTGCTTTGAACTACACATGCCAGTTATGGACATAATCCTGATTCCGAGTGAATCATAAATCATAGAGTTAAGTTTGGATCACTGTCTTCCAGAGAGATGTGGCTATGGCATTCGTGACTTCACAACTGCAGTCAGTCTTTGTCCAATACTGGTCCCATAAACGTGTCAGCATGGTTTATAAAACAAATACACCAAAATGAAAGAGGGGGGGGTACTACCTAGAAAAAAAGAACCCAGTGGAAGGGAAATTTGGAAAGGGACAAAAGAAAATAATGGTGGAGGACTATGATCAAAATACATACATGTATGAAAATTGACAAAAAAAAAGTTTTAAAAGACCTGAAATGCTTTAAAAACATGGATTAGTGATGCAGTTATGAAACATATAGTTAATGATTTTGAATGTCATACATTGTTATCCTTTCCTGGGTAACTTTAAAAATTATATTGATGTTCTATACATTTTTAGTTTGAATTTATAAGTTGTACTTATAATCACTAACTCTATATAAGAAAGAAAAAATGTCATTTGAAAGAGATAAATGTTAGGTATCCTTAACACATCACATTAACCACCATTCACAAATGACTTTGGCATGAACTAGATGGCAGAAGCCACGTGGTTCTCTCTGACTGAAAGGGACTTGACGTAAGCACAGGTGCTCCTCTGATGTAGTATTATTGTGATCACCATGGCAGTAATTCATTTCCTACAAGGAATTCCATGTCTTGGCACTTTACAAAGAAAGAGCTCATCCTCTTCTTTGTTTCAAGTCTGCTGGCATGGTAAGGCAGATCCTTTGGGGAATTCAGAAGCTATGAGCATAGGTTGAGTTTCAGTGGAGGGGAAAAAGAGAAAGTGCTTCTTGGCTTCCTTCTTTCTTAGAGTAACAATAAAAATGCTCTCATCTAAAAATCCCTTATCATTCCCAGTTTCCCCCTGGAGTACATTGTCACTTGAGCCTCAGTGGCTCAGAATAATTTGATATGCCTTGTTCTGTAATGAGTTGGCTGCTACCATGATAACCATTGTATAAATACCTAATGAAATGAAAACTGTCTCCTTTATCCTAGCCAGCATAGTTGCCTCCCAGCCACGAGAATATGCTAGAGGAAATTTCCCTGAGTGGCTTCTGTAAGAATTCTAGTTAATAAAGTTTCAAACTACAGACACTTTCACACAAATGGTCCCAAGAGCCTCAGCATTATCATGCATGCTTGCTTCAGGATAGCATTTTACTAATTAAACACTCATTAGCTATCTCCTTCAGGACTTAACTACAGTTAAGATTCCTACACAAATTGGAAAACTTGAATAAATCTAAAGTGAAAATCCAGAAAGAAAACCAACAAACAAAAAATCTCTAAAAAGAAGTTGGAGTATGCTGTTTTCTGACCAGATGAAACCACAGGAAACATATCATAAGTATCAGATAGTAACCATTAGGTTTCTCCAAGAGACTGGTCGTCCATTGAAATATTGATGAAAATAGCTGGCCATTTTCCTGACCACAGCAATGTGAGTTCATTGAGTATTGTCAACTCCAAGAGACAAGTAACTGTAAACACCTTGTCTAGAGGAGTCAATATGATGATTTACTAGGTGTTGGAATAGTTCCCTGATGCTGAAGTGAATATCTAAAGGATGTTTATGGGAGGAAGAGGTTTATTATGAGTTTATAGATTTAGGGGAAGTTCCATCAACGGTGGAATAAGCATTAAAAACTCCCAGCAGAAAGAGAAACCACCAGCAGCCAGCATAACCTAATGCAGGAAACAGTAGGATCCCCACAGCTCAAACCACTACCTTGGATTGGAACTAAGATCTGCTTCTAATAACACCTCAGTGTTGGACTCCAAGATCTATCCCCAGTGAAACCTCACTCAGAATGGTGGCTGGAGATCCAAGTTACAAGTTTAATTTTAATGCCTGAGTCTGAGGGGAGGGGCACTCAAATTACCACACTAGGTTTTAGCTCTATGCTCACATCTTAAAAATATAATTTTTTTTATTTTTGTTTGTTTATTTGAGAGAAAGAGAGAGAGGCAGATAAAGATAATGGGTGTGCCAGGGCCTTAAGCTGCTGCAAACAAACTCCAGATTCATGTGCCACCTTGTGCATCTGGCTTATTTGGGTCCTGGAAAATCAAACCTGGGTCCTTTGGCTTTGCAGACAAGCACACTAACTGCTAAGCCATCTCTCTAGCCCTATGTTCACTTTTGAAGCAGGAAAAGTAACAAAATCCACTCTATCTGAAGCCCAGTCTGAGAGTTGAGAAAAGATTATTCTGTCCAAGAAATCTTTTGTGTACCATCAAAAACAGGAGAGCTTATAGAAGTCAGGGAGCCAACAAATAAATGTGTTCTCTCTTCAAAAAGAGAGTGTCCACAAAAATATAAATGTAGAAATTAAGATATAATGAAAGGCAAATAACATGTGTAAATGTTCAATGTAAGATGGCAAGAAAGAATTGTAAATTAAAAGCAAAGTGAGATGTTACTACACACTAATTACAGTGATTAATATCCATAACACTGACATCAGGTGCTTCTAGGAGGTGGAGGATCAGAAACATTTCTTTCTTTCTTCTATATTCCTATATCCCTCCCTCCTTTTCCTTTTTCTTTCTATTTCCATCTTCCTTCCTGCCTCCTTTTCCCTCCCTGCCTTCCTTCCATCCATCTATCCTTCTTTCATTCTTTATTGGTACTCATATACAACAGGGCAAATGCTTTTCAATAAACTACATCCCTACATCCCATAAATTCTAGTTCACAGATACTAAGAATATAAAATGGGACAATCAGTGCAGGACATTTCGGCACTTACTTAAAAACTTAAAACTCCTGACATGTGATCCATTCACTCAATTAAAGATATCCACAAAACAACTCTCACATGGATATTTATAACAGTTATATTTATAATTTCCAGAAGCATGAAACAAATGCCCTTTGCAGGTGAATCAATAAATAAATTATGGTATATCCAGACAAGGGCATATTATTCAACATTAAAAAGAAATGAGCCGTCTACCCATGAAATTTTAAATGAATATTACTAAGTGGATGAAGCCAATCTGAAAAGATGATTTTGTAGTAGTCCAACAATATAACACCCTAAGAAAGTAGAGATGAATGGGATGGATGAGATAAATAAGGGAAGTGAATCCATTCTATATGATGCTACAATCTTGGGTACCTAACATTAGGTATTAGTCAACACCTATAAAACATGCAGCATCTAGACTGAGCTCTCAATTGGGTGAGAGTTATGGTTCAGTGAAGAGTCCCTGTGACACTCAGATCACTGGAAGAGGCTTGATGATGGCAGGGGAGTTGTGTGTGTGTAGAGGGGAAGGGATTGGATGGGAACTCTTTTCTTTTTTCTATGAACTTAAAAATCCTCTTAAAGATATTCCAATATGAGAAAAATAAATTAATGAAATTGCTCAAAACTAACAGTCTACAACTTTCCTGGCTTCCTTCATGGCTTTCTCATTAGCAGTGAAGTCCCTGGAATCATGTAAGTTACTCTGGCTTTTGAGTTAACAAGATTTTAACTCTGTCAGCTATATTTTTTTAGCTATATGACCTTGAATGAAATGTCTAATCTCACTTAGACATAGTCTATCTAAAATATTACAATCTGGTATAAAATTCTGTAACCCAAGTTAATCATACATTAAGTATCTAGTAATCATAGCAAATATTTACTGAGCACTTACTATATGCCCAAAGCTAAAGTAAGCTACTTTCTATATAATAAAATTAACATTTACTCACCCTGTTCTGGGAAGAGCTAAGCTGTGACAGATCATATGTAAACAGGTTGTATATGGAATAACATGGCTAGCCTACACAAGAGTCAGACTTCAACCCAAGTTATCCAAATCTGGAAGTTTTGCTGTCACTAGTTGCTGACCTTCCTGGATACAGTATGTGCATAAAGCATAGATCTGAAAGCATCGCTACCTCTCACCATTCCCTCTCAACTTAACATGAACAAGGCATGTTCTATCAATGTCATAGTATTTCTTTCAAGATTACAAATACACAAGTGGGGCAAAGTTAAGTATTCTTATGATCTCTGTATTCAATTATCTTTATTTTTGATTGAGTTATAACTTTAAACAGATTTTAGATTTTTCTTAAGGGGATTTCCATAATTAAGCAAAGTCTTTAACACTGATATTAGGCCAGTATTTCAATTCATACTTAAATTTTCCTGTACCTCTCTAGTACCCTTTCTGGAGGAAGGTAAAAATAATGTCTAATGAAGGTTTCAGGCATGAAATATTTTTAAGCTTTGAAAGGTAATCCATTTATGGAAAAAAGGGGCTTAAGTGAAATTGAATGAGAACAGAGAGAGTAATAACACTTAACACTAATGTGAAAGTAATGAACATTACTTTAGCTTCAATTATAGGAAAAAATACCACTGCTCTCCTCTTCTGTTCATGAACATATCTTGGTTTATGTGGCTGATTTATTCCTGAGTAAATATATAAAATATCAGTTAATGTTTGCTTTTTGAGTTTTGTGTTTATGGAAAATGAGTTTCATTGTTAAGCACCTAATTGTTTTTTAATGCCCAGGGGTGATATCATTTTATCTACACTTCTTGTTTTTGCCTCTTCCCTTCTTTTTCCACAAACATTGAGTATAAACAACATATAATCATTGTCAAAACATAAAAAGTGAGTAAGATATACATCTTGAAAGATAAGAAATCAGCCAGGCATTGTGGTACACACCTTTAATCCCAGTACTTGGGAAGAAGAGGTGGGTGGATTGTCATAAATTTGAAGCCATCTTGAGAGTACAAAGTGAATTCTAAGTCAATCTGGGTTAGAGAGCATAACCCTACCTTGAAAAACCAAAATAAATAAATAAAATAAAATAAAAAGATACTTAACCAAATTAGATTCAGTTAATTTTGAGTATTAATCACTGGAAAAATGACCCTGGCATACTCACTGAACATCCCTATAGTGCACCTCCCACATTTTTTTTTTTTTTTTTCTGAATTGGATGGGATCTAATACAGGCTATCATAGCATGAGTAGAAGTAAGGAAAGGTATTTCCAGGCCAAAGCACTTCATGGCTGGTGTAAGACTTTTTGGCACTTTCTTACCCCAATGACAGTAGAAGGCAAAGGCAAATTATTTATACGTGTGTGTGTGTGTGTGTGTGTGTGTATTGTTTCAAATCAGTGGGAAAGGAGTCACCAGCCTAGACTGACAAGTGAGTATGTAAAATTTAGAAAATCCAACTTTCCAGTAATCAGCTTTGGAAACCAGTCTTAAATAAGAAAGGAACCTTAGAGACTTTAAAGAAGGGAAATTACAGAGCTAATGTTAGGGCCCTAACTGGCATATCTATTTTAATATATTCATGATAACAATTATGAAATATAGGAAATAATATTTCTAAACCTCTTACTATAAACCAAGGGCTATGTTAAGACAATGTATATCACCCAATGTTCTCCTCATTACCATCCAATAAAGGTTCTATTATTATTCCCACTTTAAAGTTGAGTACATTGTGATGTAGGCAGGAAATCACTTGCCTATGAATAGACATGGAGTTGAATCTAGACTTTCTGACTTCAAGGCTCATAACTTCAACAACCACATAATATAGAAAACAAAAACAGATATATACAATTATGTAAGTGACGATTTTTGTTTTGAGTTATAGTATGATTTGGGATACTGACACTGCCGTTTTAAGGGACCTGTGCTGGGACCTGTGTTCAATGATGAGTCTCAGTTCTGACAGGTGATGAAAACTAAAAATCCCCAGGAAGTCATGGGAACCAGGACCTAGCTACAGGGTGGCAAGAGAAACCTGCTTTCAAATGGAGCTCCTGTGGAAGCATGAAAGAAATTACTCTAGCTCCTGCTTTAATAAATTCTTAAATATGTAAAGGATATTATGAGACAGATAGTTTATCCCTTGGCAGCACCCATGCATTATATCCTGGTTAAATTCTCTTAAACATTCAGCTCTCGTTCTCTGCTTATGATTTAACACGATAATCTATACTTAATAGTATCCAAAAACTGGATAGGATAGTTCTTTCATAATATAAATCAGCTACAATTATATTAATTTATTTTTTTAATTTTATACAATAATCTTTGAAGTTCTTCAAATGATGCTATATGGAAACATTTCTACAAATCATAATTGACCATTAAAACCAATTTGATTAATGTTTCTTACCATTACATGAAGAAAGAGGAAGAAAATATTATCACTGAGGTACAAGTCACATTCTAAGCACCTGGAGTATACAGAATATACAGGACTGGACAATAGCTTTCTATCACATTGTAACATCTAGAAGTACTTTGTCTCAGGAAAGTTAGTCAGCTTACCCAAGGTATACTGAAAATATATTCTGAGTCATTGAAGAGTCATTGAAACCTTAGTCTGTGCCAGGCTGTAGAAAAGATCAAAGACAGAAAATGTTTTTTCTCGTAAATGTCAAATGATAAATATTTTAGGCTTTGCAGGCCATACTGTCACTACTTCAAGATGCACCTCTGCATTTGGAGTAAAAAGCAGCAGAGGGAGCTCTATAAAGAGTGAGAGTGGCTATGTGCCAAATAAAACTTTGTTCATAAACCCCAGCAGGGAGCAGGCCAGATTGGGCCTGGGGTTTTTTAACCCTGTGATAGATCACATGGTGATAATGTCACTTGATGAATACATGCAGAGCTCTCTAATTAAAAAGACCCTGGGCTACATACTTAGTTTATGCAATATCTCCACCCAATAAAATGTCGATCAGACATTTTTAATTAAAAATAGTTTAGTAAATTCAGTATCATCAAGATTCACACATCAGCTTCTGTTAGAATACATATCTCATCCAACATAGATTTTTCACTAGGTCTCCATTTCTTCCCACAGTTTACAATTCCAAGTGCAAATATCATCCTAGCTGATTTCCTATTAAACTGGGCAACACGATGAGTCCTGGAAGGCACATTAGCTTAGGATTATTAGACTTCTCTTCAGGGGACATCCCAGAACACATCAGGATTTCTGAAGATGATGTATTTGATTAACTGCATAGTCCCTACAGGCCTGTGCCTGGGTTATCATTTCATTGTCAGCATTCTTCAAATCTTGATTTTAGCATCCTTGTAACATAATTGCCTCTTGTTCTCTGTTGGTTCCTATGTGGAGATAGGGCCCTTCAGGAAATGTTCTTATACTTTCTAGGTCCCACTGTTCACATGTTAAAATAAATAATGCATTTGTAAATTAGCACATACTTTTGAAAACCTGTTTACAGTTTTGTACAACCTTTTAATAATTTATACTTCCTTGTTTTAGAGAATCAATAATCAAGGGATGTTTATTGTAATTTATCTTATAAAAAATGAGGTATTATGGGCTGGAGAGAGGGCTTAGTGGTCAAGCACTTGCCTGTGAAGCCTAGGACCGCAGTTTGAGGCTCCATTTCCCAGGACCCACGTTAGCCAGATGCAAAAGGGGTCACATGTGTCTGGAGATTGTTTGCAGTGGCTGGAGGCACTGGTGTGCCCATTCTCTCTTTCCTAACTCTGTCTGTCGCTCTCAAATAAATAAATAAAAGTAAACAAAAAATCAGGTATTACATCTATAATACTGCAACTTCAGAAACTTTTTAAAGAAAATATTATCCAATTTCACAACCTTCCCCAAGGAAAAAAATGCAAATAGCAAAAACATGAAAGAAAAACTGACAATAGCTATCATCTATTAAACATTTCATAGGTACCACAAACTATGTGAAACAACATAATCTTAACTTTTCTCAGTTTCTGAGTGTGATCTATGTGTATGCATGTTTGTATGTGTATGGGTCCATGTGCAGATGCCTACACACATGTGTGTCTGTGTGTGGAGGTCAGTGGTTTTCCTGCGTGTTCTCCTAAATTGCTCTTAGCCTTATTTTGGAGCTAAGGTCTTCGCTTAATGTGGAGCTGTTTAGTAATCCCTAGGCTTTCATCTGCCTCTCCAGAACTGGGATTAAAGCTATGAAGGTGCATGCTACTATGTCTGGTATTTTATGTAGGCTTGCTGGGGATACAAACTCAGGTCTTCATGCTGCCACAGCAAGCATTACTCATTGATCCAACTTCCCTGACTCATATTGACATTTTTAATTTCTTAAAAATTTACTTATTTTTAAATTTCATAACATTTTCAAATACAATTAGGGTTTGGTGATTCCTGCCCTTTCCTCTGCCACCTCCCTATTGATTTTTCTATGCAAGCATAGGAATAGAGGAAGGTTCAAGAAATAAAACCAAGCTACCTTGAGCAATGTGAGCACAGAGCCATGAGCAAACTTGGGATGATCTTTATCTAGAAATGACATAAGCTATCATGAGAAATGAGATATCATTTGTAAATCTCTCTATATGACAGCATCTAGAATTTTGACAATTACTAGTATACTGTTTTATTTGAATGTTTAATCATTTTTGGAAGTAGGCTTACTCTGACTTCATTGACTAATATGTAGAATTTCCTTATTTTCCCACCAAAGATGAAAGGAGTCATAATTTGAACTGAGGTTTGCATAGGGGGACAGGCTTAAGGAAGACTCTAGGGAGCATTAAGTATATAACTTAATTATAAGGGAAATGCCACCCCATCTTCAGATAATTCAGTTCAGGAGATATCAGTAGGATTTAGTAATATACGTAACTTTTACCACAAATTCCAAGTGATTCTATCACAGGTTGTTTATCAATCACTTTTTGAGGAACATTGGCTGAAGGATAACTATCTCAGACTGTCTATTTATTCATTCCTTCTCTCCCTCTGCTAGCCAGCTCCTTCAACTTGGTCCTCTGGGAAGGACAGGTCTCCTCATAATAAAGAATTACTTCCTCATTAAAGGTGGTAAACACTTGAGAATATTTTAAGTGGAGTCATGGTACTGGCTTAATCTGATTTTATGAGAGTCTTCTGTGTTTTGTACCTAGATTCAAGATAAAGATCAACCCAATTGATGACCCACCAAAGGCCAGTGGTAAGACCCTATTGCTGAAGACTCCATACGCAGCTGACACGTAAAATGGAATGACATAGCTGGAAGCCAGGAGAGAGTCAGTCCCCAGACAGTCAGCGTGTCTAGTGCCAGAAGGCGCTACATAGGCGACTGGGGGAAGTGACCAAGATCTGTCCAAGCAACACATTGTTTAACCTAAGTAGCAACAATTAACTGGATGTGATACCCACACAAGTGCAATAGTGGTACACAGCCATGGTGAGGAATCAATTGCTCTTGATTTGGCTAACTGATCCACTCAGTGGTACTAGACCCTTAGCTGGAGCTGGGAAACAAGTCGGAACCATACCTAAACACAAGCCCACTCTACAATATCAAGCTACCATCAATCACGGGGTATAAGAGGGCCTACACCTATCAAACTGTCTATCAAAAAAGTAAGTGTTATCTCAATTTTCTGGGTGCTAACTTACTCTCCGTTGGAGAATCTGCTTCTCTTTTCCAGATAGATGCAGATCCTAAGAAGAGAGCTGCCCCAACATACCTCAGAAGGGGCCCAACTGAAACTAAGGACAACTGGCGAAATAAGCAAGGGTGATGTTTTCCTGTGAACTGGATACCAGCACAATGGGGAAGGAGATCAATGCAGAGAAAAATCAACTCCTACCAAATCAGAGAGCCAGAGCCTCAGAGGCCCCCAACACCTCAGCACTGAAGCAGACCAAAAATGAACCCAACATGGCTCAGGGAAATCTTGCGGAAGAGGGGGCGGAAAGAATGTCAGAGTTACATGTTGGGTCATGATTTTCAGAGACATTTATCATACTAATAACTGGGGGCTAACTCCACAATGCATGACCCATTTTCAATAATAAGGAGGGTCTAATGGGAGGGGGTAGATCACAGATGAGCCTAAATAATGGTACCAAACTGCCTGTATTTACTGAAAAGAAAACTAATAAATTAAATTAAAAAAAAAAAAAAGATCAACCCAAATTTGCTGCCCAAATTTTGTTCCCATTGCCTTCCAAGACCAACTTTCAGACCATGTTTAGATTCTTTGCCTCATATTTAGAGAAAGGCTTGACATGTCTTCATATGTTTGGTTTCTCAATGACTAAACTACTTAGACTGTGATATCTAGAAAGACTTCTTCCAGAATACCACTTGCTTCATTCTATTTCTGCAATCAGTACGTTAAAAAATATATTTTACTTTATTTATTTATTTTAGGGAGGGAGGGAGGAAGAGAAAGAGAGAGAGAAGAGAGAAGAGAGAAGAGAGAAGAGAGAAGAGAGAAGAGAAAATGGGCATTCTAGGGCCTCCAGCCACTGCAAACAAATGCCAGATGCATGTGCCACCATGTATATCTGGATTATGTGGGTTCTGGAGACTTGAGTCTATGTCCTTAGGCTTCACAGGCAAATACCTTAACCAAAAATCAATTTCTATAGCCCACCATCAGTACATTTTATGGTAGACATGAACAGAAATCTACTCACCTTAAGGAGGTTACCAAAAAGAGACCAAAATAATGATTATACCCACATCTAAGCTTGATGAATTTATTTGGTTTCTTTTTAATTTTTTTATTTAATTAATGTATTTATTTATGAGAGAGAGAGAGAAAGAGGCAGAGAAAAAATGGGCAAATCAGGGCCTCTAGCCACTTCAAATGAACTCCAGATGCATGCCCCATCTTGTGCATCTGGCTTACATGGGTACTGGGGAATTGAGCCTTGAACCAGGGTGCTTAGACTTCACAGGCAAGAGCTTAGACACCAAGCCATCTCTCCAACCCTTATTTGTTTTTTTTTTTTTTATAAGAATGTGGGTGTTCCACAACAGCCCCATCACGGAGCCATTTTACTTCATCATGGTTCATGACTTCCTCACAGCTACATAGCTGGGGTCTTGTTTTTAGTAACCCTCCAGGTGTTTAAATACTCTATCCCTTCCCAGCAGCACAGCTGAAGCAGAATTCTACACAGATGTGTGGGGAGAGTGGGTGGAATCTCAGATGAGGGACTAAGGACTCTCCACACCCCTCCTTCTAGGAAGCAATGTCTACCTACTTGAGCTTGAAGGCCCACTGAGGGTGATCACAGCTGCTCTGATTAAGATGGTAATGACAGCTATCCTTAGAGGACAGCCTTCAGCAGCAGTATTTGCTTGCAGGCTCCTTCATACAGTTACAAAACATCATGCATATCCACCCTTAAATACTCCTTCTCATTCACTGTGATGCTTAATTTGGTCAATTTGACTAGGTGCCAAACCAGTTGGACAATAAATGCTGGCCATGTCTATATCTATATGGGTATTTCCAAGGAAGGGTACCTGAGGTAGCAAGATCCACCTGGGTGTGACTGGCACTATTTCATGGTCCTTAACGAAACAAAAAGGTAAAAGAAGGCTGAGAACCAATACACCTCTCTCTCTTCCTGTCTATGCAAGGTGACTAACCCTAAAAGCTACCATGCCTTCCCCAACAAGGTGGACTATATAAAGCAAAATAAACATTTTTTTTCCTTAAGTTTCTCCATATTAGGTGCTGTGTCACAGTGATGAGGAAAGTAATTAATGCATGCACCTACTGTCATTTCCTTTAGGAATGTCATAGGGGATACAAACCCTACATTATTACAGCATACACCATCCTTCTTGTTTGGTTTTTGTTTTTAATCTTATTTTCCACAGTTACTAATGTGAGATAAAGAAAACATAACAAAATCTGATTGTAATCTTAGATTTTATGTTTTCTTAATTTCTAATATCCTATAAATCACAAATTTGTTTATTCTGTGTCATTTTTAAACCATTCTTCCAGGGTATCCTTACCACACACTCCTTGGTTGAACTCCTTAGCATTTCCCACAGGCACTAATTTCAGCAGATGTAGTCTTGTTTTGTGGCTCCACTCTCCCCATTCTGATTTGCTTCTTTATAGTAATGCAACATAAACAATTTTATAAATCCAAGATATGATCATGGTATGCTCTCTTGTCCTTCTTAAAGTGCTTTAAGTTTTCTGCCACACTAAGTGAAGAAATCTGAACATCCATAACACTAAAATGCATCTGTAACATGAATTCTGCCAGTGTAGCTATACCAATCTCAATATTATTCCCTAAACACGTATTTTTCATCCAGTCATATCAACTATCTTCAAGGCCTTAAATGTACTATTCTGTTTCTAAGCCTATTCACTAAGCTTCAAGTTGCTGTCTTGTTTCATACTGTTGTGGTTTCTTTGTTTTTGTTTTGCTTCTGCTGAACTTCTGAAGAGATTTTCTTTATCCTTTGTCATTCCCTAAACACATGTCCCAAACATCCTCAGAGTGAATTTTCAATGCCAGTCCCGTGATTGCTTCTGCCCTGACATCCTGCTGCACTTGAGATCTGTGTCTCATCCTTACCTTATAAGGATTGCCTGAGCTGACTTATGGTCCATCTCCTTTCTCTACTTTCATTTTCTCAACCAAGCACATCAGCCTATGGAGGGCTGGGGAGTTGGCTTGGTGCATAGACTGCTTGTTACATAATTCTGAGAAACCTGAATATGGATTCCCTGGCCCTGTGCAAAAGTGAAACCTGTGGTGGGCTTCTGTAATTTCTGTGTCTCTACAGCAAGAAGGTAGGTGTAAACAGGTGAATTCCCCAGAAGACGCTGTACAGGGCAGTGCATAGTGAGAGATCCTCGCTATGCCTCAAGGCATCCACATGTGCACCATGACCTGTGTGTGTCCATATTCCATATTCATATACAGGAACACATGTACACCCATCAACCACACATAACAAATAAATGTCATATCTAAATAAATAAGTAAAATTTTCTGAAAAATCACCCAAAGTAAACTGACCATCTACTTGATGATCACATAAGCCAAGTTTATTTCTTTATAGGGGATTTTGCAATTGGAGCCATCTTGTGGCTTTTCCTCTCTGCCCATGCATCATTGCTTCTTACATCTTATTCAGGTTTCAATTGTTACCTTCTGAGAAGAGCTCTCCTTAACCACACTACCAAATGTTAAGGCTCACCTCTCAATATCTCTCTGTTACATTCACGTGTTTCCCATTTTCCATGCCATTTACCATTGTGCATGTTCATGCTTAATTAATTTGACTTAATTATAAGTTAATCATTTCTTGGCAAGATACACCAGCTTAGTAAGCATTTGCTGATTATCTCAATAACTTTTTAGATATGGTATCTTCTATTTGTCATGGGTTACTCAAACATTTCTCACTGACTGTTTCCCAGGCTCTTATTAACTTTTCAGCCTCAGCTTCAGTCAGTTCTCTGGGAAAGTCTTTCCTTCACCTTGGGCAACATGAGTCACAGCTCTCTTCTGCCACTATATATTCTATGCCTCTGTTGCAGCATCAAATGGCTTCATAATAAACTACAGGGAAGTACTTCTGTGTAACTAGATCTACTAAGAGTAGAAGATGAGCCCTATTAACATTTTTAACATTTATGTTCTCCCTGTATCATAAAGTCCTAGTATATAGAAGATCCTCAATAAATAGAACATAAATGAATATAGTTCTGCTACAGCCAGATTGGAGACAAATTTGAGGGTGATCATTATAATCACAGAGATCTAATTCTAAAATTAATAGCCATGCTTAATGAAACTTCTTTTTGAATGAGAGTATATATGACTACTTTCATATATGTTTGGAAATATACATATGAAAAATATGAATAATTCTCTGATATCACTCAAAAAGCTAGATCAACTGACATCACTATATTATTGAGAAGCAATTTAAATGCACTGTTAGGTCATTGTCTATTGACTCCATGTTTAGTTGAGGTTATAGATACTCATCCTGCTGATTTACACAGGAATATACTTATACAAAACTGATATGTTCACAAAAAAAGGAGTGAAGACTGAAAAGTATAACATTATTTCATGAGAAACCTTTGAATATTTTTTATTTTAATAAACAAAAATTCTGTGCAGGAAGGATTAAAATTTTCCACTAAAATTTAATGAAAGCAATTAGCAAATAAGAAATAATGTTTATGTATCTTCCCATAAATATTGAGTCAGTGCTTGCAGCTATATATCTCTTTAGTTCATTTGTCTGTTTTCTATTTTATTTTTTCACAGTTGAAGTCAATATGTTTATTTGGGGAAAAATAACTTGATCCTTGAGAGACTCATGATCATTTCTCTCCTCTATTGGCATTGGCAAAAGATTTAAAATAGCCTTTATCACCCCTTTATTATATGGATGAATAAGCTTA
Source organism: Jaculus jaculus (assembly GCF_020740685.1). Taxonomy (NCBI): domain Eukaryota; kingdom Metazoa; phylum Chordata; class Mammalia; order Rodentia; family Dipodidae; genus Jaculus; species Jaculus jaculus. The sequence continues at coordinate 43,904,066 of NC_059112.1, read as the reverse complement.
CTTGAACACTAGCTTGCTAACTACAGTTTCTCCAGCTTTCAGACTTCCACATTTTAAATCACTCTTATGTCCATAAAATCACCTTGTAGTAAATTTTTATTTGCAAGGTAGAGTTACAAAAGACAGCAGAAATACTTTCAATGTTTAGTGCATGGGAAAGGAAGAATCAAAGAAGGAAGGGAGGAAGGGAGGAAGGAAGAAACAGAGAGAGGGAAGGAAATGAGCAAAAAAAAATCACAGAAACAAAACAAGAGGAAAATGTAAAATTCAATAAAGTATTTCACTTTATTGAAAGGTGCAGACAACAAGGAACTTTAGCAAGCAAATATAAGAATTTTCAGCTGGAGGTACCCCGTCAACTGACATGCATACACCTTCCAAACCTAAGAATACTGGAACACTATGTCAGTGATTGATGACAACCTCTGTTACTACAAATTAAACTGCTACCCTGACTAAGAGCATAGCATCATATCCCAGAGAAGATAGCCTCATCATGAACAAAAAGATTTATGAAAATCAAGATTGTTACTTAGTATCATGGAATTCATTTCTCATATTAAAGAACCACAACATTTATATAATCCATGTCTCTGAAATGCTCAAAATAATTTATTATTTTAATGTATGAACAGTCTTCATTATTGTTTAAAATATGAAATTGAAACCTGATATGGGCTTGAGATTTTAATTAATTGACTTTGGCATAGTAATGGGACATCTAAGTTGTTATTTTTGGTCATTTTAATTTAAAATGATTATATAGCATATAACTGGAACCAGTGAAATAGCAATTCAGATGTGTACAGGAAAGAAAAAAAATCAAGTGGCACTGGTTCAGGCCATGTCAAGTAGAGTCAATGACATCATAAATCATGTCTTAGACATACCCACAGCTAAAACTTTGACCTGAGTTTCAGAAATGTTTATCCTTTGTTACAAGATTTAGACAAGGTCATGCTGAGTTTCCTGAAACATGGTCAACCCCTTCTCACATCTATCCCATACTACCCAGAAACAGAGAGCATATCCATTTCCTTTTCTATGAGACACTGAGCTTCTGCCATCATCAATCATGATTCCTGACCACAAGTGAAATAGTTCCCAATCACTTTGTGGTGTAATGCTACATATGTAGCCAACATTTTGTAAAATCTCTTACACAGTTAGAACAATATATATCACTCTGTTTCTCAGATTGAAATTCTTAGCACCAAGTAAGTCTAGTTTCCTTAGCTTTTGAGTCAATTTTGATTTCACTTGGGAGATATGAAGTCGTTCTTTACTCTACACCAAGTAATTGTCACAGAAAATTCAGACATATGAATACCAAATTTTAGCGATATAAGTATATAAAGATAGATATAGTAGGTATCCGCTGTTATGCCTTCTATAAAAAACTATAGGAAAATGGATTTTAGTAACCTGTCCATGACTTTGTGCATAAAAATTTTGCGATGCAGAATTTTTACTTAGTAGTATGAATTCATAGTAAAATGTCTGAACATTGAACTCCAGCAATATGTGGTAAAAACATCTTTATGTTTGTGAAGTACAATAGATTTTGCTAATCAAGTATCAAGTGGGAATGAAATCTTAACAAGTAAAATAAAATCGTGGTCTATTTTATACCGGAGTTTTTTGACTGTAGTATTAACCCTCATTTATCTTTTATCTCCATATGGAATTTCATATACTAGCCTAAGTCTTATGCTGCTAACACTTCCTGAAACCTAAAGAACAAAGATATATCTAGAGTTAGAACAGCAAGCTTGTGGCTGAGCTGATAAGCAGAGAGCAAGTTAAGTCCTAATAGAAATGAGAAAAAACTGTAGCATGCTCAGAAGCTGAGAGACCAGGGATAATACACACATGAGCCCCAGCTCTCCAAGGCACAATGCCATTGGGTTCATGGTAGAAACCACTATCAGAAATACTGGACTCCTGAAATCTCCTGAACACTGACTCTCTTGCCGTGTTTTCAGTGTCATATTAGAAAAGGATATCAATATGGTTCACAAAGAAGACGGCTTTCTTTAGTGGCTATGAGTTCCTCCTGTCAGTAAGGGAAGCAAACTCCTTTAAACAGATTTTTTTAGTTGAAACATAAAAGTTTGCATATTATGGATCTATCCAGTGATGTTTCATTACAGGTATGTATTGATTTTGTTTTTAAATGAATGATCCAGTCCTGTGCCCTACTCATTCATAGGCTAGAGACATAAACTTTCAGATAAGATCCATATACCAATCTTAAAAGAGCCAAATTTTAATATTATTTTTAAACCCATTGCTTTAGTGACTTTAAAATCAATATAAGTTAATTTTTACATGACAATTTTTATTTGACTACTTGCTCACCAACACCAAAAATAGTGGGTGTATTGGGTGACAGAATGTGTCAACTGATTGTGACTTCTCTCATTCAGAAGAAATAATTCCCTGAGTTGTTCTACAAATGCTGGCAAATGGGTTTTCTTCCTATTCTTACCTTTGCTTTAGACAGGAAAAATAAAATGTGAAAAGGATGCAAAGTTCTGTGAGCATGAAAATAAGTGCTTTGGATAAGCTTATGTAATGTAGGAGCCAGAGCAAAATCACCAGAGCATGTCATCTGGAGGTCCAATTGCAGTTGATATCATCAAGGTATAAGTACTCACAGAGAGGGTACTCCTGCCATGTGCACCTCCACCATTTCTAATAGTAAAATCTGACCAGGGAGTGCAGTATAGGTGACTATCATCAGTCTGACATCAATCTTTAGACTCATTATGAAGAACAACATACCAGGTGCTTTGACCATGCCTTAGAGGATGGGTGATTAAGAGACTTAGTCTTTCTGATGCTTTCATAGCAGTTGACAGCAGCTACTATAGTGTACCATGACTGATGTATTACTGAACAACTTCTAGCAACACCAATTACTTTACAGTTTTATAGGCTGAAATTCTGATAAGGCTCTAACTGGTCTACAGTGAAGGTGTTTAGCAAGCTTATCCCTTCTGGAGGCTCTAGAAGAGTTGACATTTCTTGGCCTTACCAGCTTTCAATAGATGTTTGCCTTCTTTGGCTAGTGGCTCCCTTCCTTTCTTATATATAGCAATAGTGAATAATAACCCTCATACATCACTGTTACACTCACTTTACTCTTAATGTCTCAGTAATTTTCCAACAATATGGATCTTTATAATGTATGTTTCTATTTCTACCATTTTATTTTGGTCCATCACCTTAACTCAGCCACAGCTATAGCTATTGCCATTTTTTTTTTTTTCCGAGGTAGGGTCTCACTCTGGTCCAGGCTGACCTGGAATTAACTCTGTAGTCTCAGTATTTTTTTTTTTCTAGTAGTATTATTTCAAAAAAACCCCACAGTGTAAGTGTCTTAGCAAACAAGAATTTATCATCTTGCATTTTGCACAGCCAGAGTCCAAGTAGGCAATTGTAAGTCTCCATTCACTGTCTTTTGATGCTATAATAAAGAGTTTGGTTTTATTCCTGTCTACAGGCGTTGGGGAAGATACGTTCTCTTCTCCTTCAGGCTGATGGCTAAGTACAGCTCTCATGACTGTCAGATAAGGCCAGTCATTCTTAGATTCTGGGAATGGTCTACATCATATGACTGTTGTCTTCATTGCTAGTCTTCAAAGTAACTGTAAGAGAATTTTTCTCATACCACAACTCTCTGATGAGTTTCTTTGACTTACTCTACTAATCATCAAAACTTATGTGATGTCATTACAATTAAAAGGATAATTTCTTTATAGCCCCAATTTCTTAATCACATCTGTAAGGCCATTATTGTCATGGGATGGACTAGAGAATAAGGTAGAGACATCATGGTGGGAGGGGGATTTTAGTCAATCACTATCCTCATAATCCCACCCACTCCGTTCAGTAAGTCTACTACTACATATCTCCAAATTGTACTCTAATTCTTTTCTTTAAAAGCCGTAGCTATCAATGAAAATCAAGGCATATTGCTGGACATTTCTTCTCTGATTTATGAGCAGCTGTGGAAAGCAAGATGTCTTCTAAGAATGGAGCAGTTAACAGCATGTCCTGGCACAGCAGAGAGCCTCAGGTGGGAATTGCTTTCAGACACCAAAGGGCAGCCTCACCACTGACTAGCCAAATGCCCAAAATTCCATGTGTAGTAAGAAATTACATACACACACATACGCACACACATGTGCACATGCACAGAAGTGGTTAAAGATAAGTTATCATTACTCAGAGAATTCAAAGAAATGCTTATATGAGTTTATATTTAATTTGAGCCTTACAGTATATACAACATTTAATAACAAGAAAGAGAAAAGGCAGGAGAAATCATTGTAAGTGAATAAGAAAGCAAGCATGTGGCTCTTAATCTTGAAAAAAATTCATAAAACTCTTACCGTGTTTGCGGGGCGGGGGGAGAGGGACAGAGGGAATGAAAACATTGGGAATGGCAGTGTTATGAATTGGCCAACTTTAATAGAATGAAATATCTCAATGAATATACTATTGCTCTTGCCCACAGAGCCACAGTCCATCCTTTGCACAACACTAGTACATTTTTTCACTAAAACTCATTATTATTGACTACTTCCTCATTCTGTGTAAATTTAAATTGGTAAGATTCTGTGCAAAACAAGGATTGTCTTAATGTCTGTGATCCATCAGTGAACTAAATAATGACCAAAAAGGATGATCATTAATCCAGAGTACTTGAAGGTAGAAGCACTGGGAAATCAGGAACAAAACAGGACTGGTTATGGAAAGAATTATTTGAAGTTAGAACTGTAAGTAATCAAAATGAAGATGAAAATTGTTAATAACATATTCTTATGGTAGAAGAGAAGAGAAGCACATCACCAAATTATATCCACGGGATAGTATTAAAGATAGCAGAAACAAAGAATTCAGTTGTAATTAGATTACTACCAGAAGGCAGGGCAAGGAGGATGAAGCAGTAAGTCCTCTAGTGTGTGCTCTTGTAGGTAAATCTCTGGATGGCATATTTTCCAATACTCTTCATACATAAAAAGAAATTGAGATCAAGGCAGATAAATAAATGCATAATACTCTGGAAATTGGTTTTGAAATCAGTTCAATGTGGCTTGAACATGTACCCCATGTGTATTGTTCCCTGTGCCATGTCACAAATATTGTCACACACGTGTGGCGTCCAGGACCCAGGCAGAAACAGCTACATATGAAGGTAGAGTTTATTCCAGCAGATACCATTACTGCTATATTATGGCACCATTAGATTGTGAAATCATTTGATTACAAATGATTTTTGCAACAGATTATTATAGGTCACATTTTTAGGGTAATACTAAATTGTAGATATTATTATTTACTCTCATCATTGTGGATAGAAGGACAGTAAAAAGGCTATAAGATGAAAATGTGTAAAATATTGTTAATATTAAAGTAACTAACTGGTGGTTCTTTCTCTGACAGAGTTGGGAGATCAAAGAACCCTTCATTAGTTGGGGTGGATTTTATAACAATATCACAGGCTAAAGGTCCTAGCCAAGAACAAAAATATAAATTATTCCCACAGGTCTGGTCTGGAGGATAAAAGTCAAAGGTGAAGTTGTATGCAGAATTGGCTACTACTGAGACCTTAAGGAAGCATTTTCCTTGGCTATAGGTTTATACCTGTTTTCAAATTTCATCTCTTTTTGCAGTTACCAATGATATTAGCTTGGGGTCTACCCTAATGACCTCATTCCCATTTCATATTAAAGATGCTATCTCCAAATGTGGTCACATCATGAGATGCTGGAAGTACGGTCAACATTTTTATTTTATTTTATCTTCTGGAGAGATGGTACAGTTCAGCCCATAACACAGAAGGAAGATTAAAATTGATGTTGGGAGTACTGACATACAGAATAAAATGTGTAGTTTAGAATATATAATTCTATCAAAAAAAGTATCAAGTTACTTATAGAAATGAGTAAATAAGGAATTAGTAGTGCCTTGACTTATATTCCAACATTGCTAATAAAGATAAACCCACAATCACTCATTTAAATTCTGACTCTTACCCTAGTTTGGGTATTCATAACTACAAGTGTCTCCACTCTTCATTCAGTAACTCTAAGAAGAGGTATTAAGAGGCACAACACATTTTTCATGGGAAAAAATATTCTTTGGTATCACTTGGCTCATGATGGAGCAAGGCATGCCTGGGGCTATAGCAGAAGAACTAAGGGAGAGGAATAAAAAAATGGAAGGATGGGGCTGAGGAGATGGCACAGAAGTTACGAGTGCTTGCCACTTAAGCAAAAGGAACTCTTGGGCCACCGTCTACAAAGTTCAACTTCCCAGAACCCATATTGAAAGCTGGGCTTGGCCACACAATCTTTGAGTTCCTAGAACTGCAGACCAGAAAATCACTGAGATTTGCTGATCAGCAGCAGCTCCAGGCTCAGGGGGAGACCCTGTTTCAAGAAAAGAAGTACAGGAATAAGTGATAAGAGGAGGATAGTTAACATTCTCTTCAGGAACCAGCATGCATATGCATGATGCAGGCACCTGCACAAACACTTACACCACACACAAATGAAAGAATGAAGAATGACAGGACTGAGTGCTGCATGTAAGATAAAAATCAGGGTTACTGTTTGTTTCATGTAGAAGTTTGATCTTTTCTCCAAGGGCTAGCCTCTTCTTAGTTTCTAGATAAACTACTCACCAGCAAACTGTTCTTTATACTGGAGACAATGCCTCCTTAATAACAATGCCTCACACATGGGAAAAAGACCTGTTTAAGAACTGAAGTAAAAAGTGAACACTATCTTCTATTATCTTTCAATTGGAAAAAAACAAACAAACAAGATATCAAGATTTTTGGTTGTACTGTCTTGTCTTTTGACTAAAATTGGTTGTCAGAATTGAACTTGGTTGAAATATTATTTGTACTGAACAAGTTAAACCAAGTTGAATTCCACAGGATATCCCCAAAGTGAAAGAAAAATGAGAGATTTGCTACAGTAAAATGTTGTGTTGATAACATTGCAGTACATTGATTTGAACTCTCAGGTTATTGGCATCCCAAAGGTGGATCCTAACACTTTGGGTGTCAGGAATAGACATAATTTGATTGAAAAGACAGAATATATTTGATAAAAGCAACTAGGTACACAGTCACATTTTATACTGGCATCTAATATGCTGTGGCTATTTAATAAAATGCTTAGTATTGTGTGCAACACATCAATTATACAGCAAACTATGCCATAAGAGTTGATATACAAAATAATAGCTCATTTAATCAGAAAACTCTTCAATAATACTGTCACTTTTTATCAAAGCCAATGGCTTCAAGCAAAATGGCTTGACAGTGGACAAGTACAAATTTGAAGCAGCACTGTGTCAGAGCATTATGGGAAACAGAGAAGAACCTTGCCTTCGGGATATAAAGAAGGACTTTGTCCAAATAGAGTAGAAGTAATATTGTTCTTGGTTTCAGTAGGGTTAGAGAAAGAATATATATGGGGTATTGAAACATTCTTTAGGATTAAAGGCTCCTCTGTGTCCATACCCCCCTTTTTTATCAGTTAATCCTAGCTCAGTGATCGCTCTGCCAAACTCTAATAGGTAAATAATATGCTTTCTCAATGCAAAGCATTGGTATATTAAAGTCCCAAATAATTCACTGTCTTCACACCCATGTCCTTGAATAAGTTAGTGCTGTGTTAAATACCATTAAATATGGTATTTTAAAAATGACTGTGTGAGACAACTGAGGCTAGGTCAAAGCCTGTAGCTTCTGCTTTGCTTATTCCCTTGGATAAGCCAGTCACTGAATGAGGATACACAAACAGCCTTATTGTGAGCTCCACATGGGCAGAAACTGAGGCCACTAGTAGCTAGAAAACTGACTAGCCATAGGATTGAGCTCTTCAGGAAGGAAGTGCTGGAAGAATGAAAACTCCTGAGAAATTCAATACTTACAAAAATAGTAACTGTCTATATTCTTGACACAGACAATATGAGATGATGCTTCTGAGTTTATTTTATATGTGGTAACAACTAATTCACTGATAAGTTTTGACTCTGAAACAATCTATTGAAGTCTTTAAGTGCCTTTCCTAAACATTTGGGTGTCTGTATGCCTATGTGAGTATTCCATGCATGTATTTACACTTGTCTCTAACAGTGAACAGTTATTCCATGCTCTATGCATCCAGGGCGACCTCATCAATACTTTTATCTCTTATACTGGTCAAAGAAAATTACTTCAGCTTTCAGCTACATAGAATAAATTCAATCTGAAAAGAATTTTTTTTAATTAATTATTTATTTATTTGAGAGTGACAGACGCAGAGAGAAAGACAGATAGAGGGAGAGAGAGAATGGGCACGCCAGGGCTTCCAGCTTCTGCAAATGAACTCCAGACGCGTGCGCCCCCTTGTGCATCTGGCTAACGCGGGACCTGGGGAACCGAGCCTTGAACCGGGGTCCTTAGGCTTCACACGCAAGCGCTTAACCGCTAAGCCATCTCTCCAGCCCTGTCCCTTTCCTTTTGCACGTCTGGTCCGTGGTTAACTTGCTCCAGTGCTACTTAACACTCGGTGCTTTCATGTCTTGTTCCACTTGGTTCTTTTTGATATTAAGCTTATTTCTGCTCCTGACCGTATTGTAGTTCCCCTTTAAAGACTTACCCACAGTCACAATGAGTTTGATGCTCTCTGCCTAAGTTCTATTCTAGCATGCTCTCATTTCTCCCCCCCACCTTTTATTTTTTAAGGCAAGTCCAACAGGCTACCTTTTTATGTGAGAGTGAGAGAGAGAGAGAGAGAGAGAACTGGCACACCAGGGCCTCTAACCACTGCACTTGAACTCCAGATGTGTGCACCCTTTTGGGCACATGTGTGACCTTGCACGCTGGTGTCACTGTGTCTGGCTTATGAGGAGCCTGGAGAGTTGAACATGGGTCCTTTGGCTTCGCAGGCAAGCACCTTAACCACTAAGCCATCTCTCCAGCCCTCTCATTTGTTTTGACTGCTCTTGAAAATAATTCTTAGAGTGTCCCTCAGTATTCTGACAAGTAGTACTCTCTTTAACAGGGGCATGCAAGGGTTTAGTCAGAGGAACCTGCCAGCATAGCAAACTTCCAGAAAGACACATTCTGGTCAGAAAAGCTCAAAAGCAAAACAGCAACTCTTCTTCCAGGCAGAAAACAGCAAATAGTCTTTGGTGGTTTGTTTCAGGGGTGCCCCATAAACTTGTGTTCTGAATGCTTAGTTCCCAGCCGATGGCAACTTGGGAAATGAATCCTCCTGTAGGCAGTGCATTATTGGTGGTAGACTAATAGGTGTTATAGCCCCCTTCATTTTGCCAGTGTTTGGCATCCTCTCTTGTTGCTGTTGTCCACCTGGCATTGGCCAGGAGGTGACATCCTTCCTCTTCTCATGCCATCGTTTTCCCCTGCCATCTCAGAGCTTCTTCTCAAGTCTGTAAGCCAAAATAAATCATTTTTTTTTCACAAGCTACTCTTGGTCAGGTGTTTTCTGCCAACAATGCTCAAGCTGATTGCAACACAGTCCTTCATGTACATGCCACTATCTCCCACCTTCTAGCCGGAGAAATAAAGTCAAAGTAGGAGTCTAAAGCACTGTCTGTGAAATATAACTTTACCACAGACATGTATTATTATTATTTTTCCTTTAAATTTTGAGGAATGGTCTTGTTCTTGCCCAGGCTGACCTGGAATTCACTATGTAGTCTGAGGCTGGTCTTGAACTCACAGTGATCCTAATATCTCTGTCTCCCAAGTGCTGAGATTAAAGGTGTGTACAACTAAGCCTATATTTAGACATTAAAAACCAAAAATGAAAACTAACCAGTCAGGAATCAATTTCAGAACATCAACAGGAATATTCTACGAGAGACTTCATCATTGACAGACAAATTATACACAATTTATATTAAATAAACACAACCATTGATTTTACCACATATGGGGTAAGTTATGCACTGATGTAGAGCCTCTGCTGAGGTCCCTGAAAATATGAAGATTAGATAGTATCTTCCAAGTGTGCACTGACATTCATATAATAGTTTTCCTGGATAAAACTATGCTGGTTCCAAACTCAGAACTTCATAGTAGTCTAAGTTAAGAAACATGTAATCAGAGTTAATTTTTAGAAATGAAAGTTACAGAAAAGTTCAGTGTCCAAAGTAAAATGAAGCAGAACTAATAACTAAATGTGGAAACCACAAGAAAACAACAAATCTGGATTAAAAATTGAGGACTTAGAATTGAGAGACATAGATAAATTATGACTTCAACATTGAAGATATTCCTGCTCCATCCCTCCCTCTGCTTCCACATATTAGATAACCACAAGTCTCTCCTTCTAAGGGTAATATTACTAGAAATAATGCTGTGTCCTCACATCTTCTATCTCCTAATATTTCTGATGTGTCAGGAGATCTTGTTGCTTCTACTATCTTGTACTTTTTTATACTTCATATTTACCCTCTCCATTGGAGCAATCGTTGTCTCTTGACTGAATTGTTGCAGTAGTCAACAATTGCTTTTATGCTTACCATATTTGGTCTATTAAAAATACAAAACCGTGTGATTCTTTTACAAAGTATGTCAGACCAGATTGTGTCAAGCCTCTGCTTTAATCTTCAAAGCATATTTAATTTAGCATGAAACACTGCACAAAACTTTAGGCCCTAGTCCCCCATTTACCATGACAATATCAGTTCCTTCTCTTTCCTTGTTGCTCCTTGGGCTGTCATGATCCTCTGCTCTTCTTCCAATAGACTGGACATTTCTAAACTTTTATGCCTTGTACTCAGAACTCCCTACTTTGAGAATGCCTTTTGCTCAGAATCTTGAAAAAAACTAATGGCTTCTGCTTCCAGTTTTTGCATACTTATTACCTTCATCTGAACCACTAGTTACAATGTTCAGTTTTTCTCCTCCTATCTTCCACTTTACACTAAAAATACTCATTATAATCTAACACACTACCTGTATTTTCCTCTCTCTTGACAATATGAACCTTGCCAGAGTAGAAATAGTACTTTGTTGCTTATTCTTACATTACAAGAATACACAATGTTTTCTGAATGTATCAGCATCACTTACGTTATTTTCTTAGCATGCTATTACACATTACCATCACTCAACAGCTTAACACAGAAGGGATTTACTGTCACACAATTTAGAGACCAGATGGATAGAAGTTCATGTGTCAACAGTATTGTCCTTCCCCTGAAATCTGCAGAAGGGACTCCATCCTTGCCTTGTACTGGATGCTGGTGACTTGCCTGCAATTGTTTGCATCCCTTGGCTTGTGGCTGCATCATTCATGTATTCACCTTCATTGTCCCTTTGTGTTATACTTGGTATCTCTGCATTTCTATTCTTCTTATAAGGACACTAGTTCTATTAACTCAAGGGCATATCCCACATTAGCATGACCTCATCTAAAACAAAAGATACATCATTTTAATTAATGAATGATGCTATGATCAAATGAGATCATAGTCTTAAGTACCAGTGTTCACGACTTCAATTTGTTTTGGGGAAGAAGGAATTTTTACCTCATAACAATTCCTAACACACACACACACATCAAATAAAGACATGAAAGGGACATAGATTCTTAAAATACTCTTTGGCTGAGGGAAATGTAGAAGAGCTTTCGTTGGTATAGTTGATCTTAATGAATAGATCCATTATTAAGACAAAATTAGCCCTCTTGGTTGTTATGTTTTATTTTTTTCAGTTTATGGGGCTGCGAAGATGGCTTAGCATTCTGAGGCACCTGCTAGCAAAGCCTGTCAGTCCCAACTCCCAAAACACTCGTGTAAGCCAGACACAAAAAGTGGCACAAGCATCTAGTTTTCAAGTGCAGAAGCAAGAAGACTTGTCATGAGTTCATTAGCAAATATTTTTAAATGTATAATACTTTTACCAAAGCCTTTATGATAAATATAAAGATTGAATATTGTGTTTTATAGCATGGTTTTGTGTTCTAAAACTAGAAATGGTGATTGATTTAAAATGATGCATCAACAAATAATGGCATTTGCTTTCAAAATCACAGTAATAAAATAAAATCAAATAACTATATTTTATTTTTATTTATTTTCAAACAGAAGGGGGGAAGGGAGTGAGACAATGGGCATGCCAGGACCTCCAGCCACTGCAAACAAACTTTAGATGCATGTGTCACTTTGTGCATCTGTCTTCACCTGGGTACTGGGGAATTGAACCCACGTCATTAGACTTTGTAGGCAAGTGCCTTAATCACCGAGCCATCTCTTCAGCAGCAACTATAATATTGAATATGTGTTTACAAAACACATGATACCTCATATTCCTTAAGCAATGAAAAGTATGATAAAGGGGATATTGTCTCAGAAAGCTAGATAATGGAAACATTAGTTTAAACATTATGTCAATGTTGCAAAATGCCAATATGTCATTATCAATATAACTTTTTTCATTGCCATACATATGTTTTCCTCTAATTTCCGTAATGTACTATAGCTTTACTTCTAAATCATATTGTCATAGTCAGCTCCACACTGCTGAGATGAACCTCAAAACCAGACACAGTTTATAGGAGGAAGGATTTATTTGAAGTCCACAATTTCAGGAGAAATCCCATTGATGCTAGAAGAAGCTAGCCCCTTTCACAGAGAGGAAAAAACCACCAACAGCCAGTATCACAAAGCTAGCAACATGTAATGAACAGGGAAACAACAATGGACCCAGGAAGCAATTTGCTCTGCATACCTTAGGCTTGAATTCATATCCACTCCCAGTGGGACACACTCTGTAGCAGGCGCAGAAGCCTGAAACTCGGTTTTTACAACACCTGAGTCTATTGGAGAACATAGATTCAAAATACTACCCATATAAATCCCTAATATCTTTTTTTAATTTTTTAAAATTTATTTATTTATTTATTTATTTGAGAGCGGAAGAGACAGAGAGAAAGACAGATAGAAAGAGAGAGAGAGAATGGGCGCGCCAGGGCCTCCAGCCACTGCAAACGAAATCCAGACGCGTGCGCCCCCTTGTGCATCTGGCTAACGTGGGACCTGGGGAACCGAGCCTCAAACCGGGGTCCTTAGGCTTCACAGGCAAGCGCTTAACCGCTAAGCCATCTCTCCAGCCCTCTTTTTTTAAATTTTAATATAATCAAACATAAGCACATCATAAATAAACAAATTGTGGGATATCTATTCTGCTGATAGTTAACTAGAATTTGACCGTTTTCTTTTGTAAAATGTTATTTGCAAGCAAAGAGAGAGAGGAAGGGGGAGGGAGAGAGAGAGAGAGAGAGAGAGAGAGAGAGAGAGAGAGAGAGAGAGAGAAAGACAGAGAATGGGCACACCAGGGCCTCAGCCACTGCAATTTATCTCCCAGTGCATTGTCACTGCATGTATTTGGCTTTATGTGGGGACTGAGGAATCAAATATTGGTGGTTTGGCTTTGCAGGCAAGTGCCTTAACTGCTGAGACCAGACCCTGTTTTTTTTTTTTTTTTTTTTGCTCTTTCTTTCTTTCCTTTCTTCCTTCCTTCCTTCCTTTTCCTTCTTTCTCTCTCTCTCTCTCTCTCTCTCTCTCTCTCTCTTTCTTTCTTTCTTTCATCCAAGACTATTAACATCAGTGTTAAGTCAACATAAAACCGTCTATGGAGTTTGGGTCTGAGAGTATCAGACTGAACACAGGAATTAAGCCGCTCTTCTATGCATCGGCACATTTGGCCTCCTCCAGGTGGGAAGAAGTACTCTTCCTTTCACCTCTAATTATTTGATCTGTCTCTTTGAAGTTAGCAAAGCCTCATAAGGCCTTAAAAGTTTCACCTGTTATTTCACCTGGAGCTGGGGAGATGGCTCTGTTGGTAAGATTGGTGTCTAGGAAAGCACATAGAGCAGAACTCAATCACAACCACCTATGTGAAAAAATCTGGGTGTGGTCACTATTGTCTATGACCTCACTCCTGAAGTGGGAGAAGACAAGAAGGCAAGGAGGATATCTGAAACCCATTAGTCCAAAAAAAAAAAAAAAAAATAGAATTTACATATTCAGTGAGAGAATCTATCTGTCTAAAGGCAATAAGGAAGACTCCCAATGTCCCTCTCTGGTATCTGCAAGGTTATGCATTTGTATAGATACCTCCACATACGTAAATGCATTTAAGTCAGACAGACAGACACACACACACCCACACCACCACCACCACCACCACCACCACCACCACCACATTCCACCGCCTGATGAAACATTGTCATAAAAGCTAAAATATTAGTAACAGGAGGAAAACTTTGTCCATGAAAGCCTATATTGATAGATTACATGCCACTGATGGTACCTAGGATGATTTATGCAATGACACACTAATAGAGTAAATATACTGTTTATTTCATATGATCATCAATGCAGTTTGTTAAGATAATAAAGTATGGTTGGAGAGATGACTTAGCAGTTAATGCTCTTGCCTGTGAAGCCTAAGGACTCAGGTTTGATTCGCCAGAACCCATGTAAGCCAGATGAATATGGTGGCACATGCATCTGGAGTTCATTTGAAGTGGCTAGATGCCCTGGTATGCTCATTCTCTCTCTCTCTCTCTCTCTCTCTCTCTCTCTCTCTCTCTCTCTCTCTCTCTCTCTCACACACACACACACACATACACACACACATAAATAATAAATAAAGAAAAAAATGTTCAGATGCCCATCATTGCATGAATGGATAACAAAGCTGTGGTACATTTACACAGTGGGATTGTACTCCACAGTAAGAAAAAAGACACAATGAAATTTGTAAAAAAATGGACAGATTTTGAACAGATCATACTCATCCAACTCACACAATCACAGGAAGACCAACACTGCATGGTGTCACTTATCTGTGGTTCCTAGCCTGGACCTGCTGGAGTTGTTGACATCCCTGTTAGGCAATTCAAGGCCCAGACATTAGGGGTGGAGGGGTTGTGAAGAAGGGAAGGGGAAGTAGGGGGGAAAGGGAACAAACACAAAACTAAATCCAAAATGATCTGGTACCACAGAAACTATTATCCTTGGAGATAGCCTAAAAGTTATAACCTTCAACTGGTGTAAGGAGGAGCACCTGAAAAGTAGGGCTCTGGTGAGGGTGAGATGAAACCTAAGCTTAAAATATTTTTTTTTCTGTCTCTGAACTATAACTCCCAGTGCCAGAGATTGCTTGCTACCCACATTGAGCTATTGACCAGAGACCTAAAAGGTCCCCAAATCAAAACAGCTTTCTATCAAAGCACTTGATTACACATCTGAGGCACAAGCTAAGACTCTATTGCTGAAGACACCATATGGTACTGGCATAGATCATGGAGATACCTGGCTGGAATCCAGAAGAAAGCCAGGCCCCAGGTAGCCTATCTAGTACTGAAAAGTGCTACATGAGCAAACACCCTAACTCAATGTAAATGCCAGTGTAATAGTGGCACACCACCTCAGTGGGTAACCAATAGCTTTCTGATTGTTAAGAGAATGGTTCAATGACAAGGAACCCATACCTGGAATTGGGAACCAGGTCAAATCCTATGGAGACAAAGACTATGCTCCCTAGTATCAAGCACTTACTTGCCTCTACCTAAAATAGGGGTTACATACATCAATTTCTCCCTAAATTACTAATTCTTAAATTAAAAATTTGTTTTGTTTATTTTTATTTATTTGAGAGCAACAGACAGAGAGAGGAAGAGGCAGATAAAGAGAGAGAAAGAAAGAGAGAGAGAGAAAGAGAGAGAGAGAGAGGGATGGAGGGAGAGAATGGGCACACCAGGGCCTCCAGCCACTGCAAACGAATTCCAGACACATGCACCCCCTTATGCATCTAGCGTGGGCTAGCGTGGGTCCTGGGGAATTGAGCCTTGAACCTGGGTCCTTAGGCTTCTCAGGCAAGCACTAACCACTAAGCAATATCTCCAGCCCAATTAAAAATTTGTTTTGTTTATTTTTATTTATTTGAGAGCAACAGACAGAGAGAGGAAGAGGCAGATAGAGAGAGAGAAAGAGAGAGCCTAAATTAATAATTCTTATCCAACTTAAACTATGCTGACTTCAGTATCCATTGGAGAATCTGTTCTTTTGCAAAAGATAGTGAGACCAGATGAGATAAACTACCCCTTGCACTTCAGCCAAGCCACAGCTGAATCCACAGAGGAATGGGGAGATGAGCATGAGAGCTGCTTCCATGCTGTTCCTGATAATCAGTTCCAGGGTGAAAGAGACAGACCCTGAGGATACTTAACACCTATCAAAGCAGAGATCCAGAGGCTTCTAAGAGCTCATCACTGAAGTAGACTTAAAACTCATCTACCATGGCTGAGGGAATTTTGTGGAAAAGGAGGTGGAAAGTCTGTAAGAGACATTCCCTCACCCCAAAAAATCTGCTGCTTCCACAATGCATAAAACACAACTCCATGGGGAATATCTGCAACCCCACTGAGGAGGATCCACAATGGAATGGTGACAGGGATGCAGGAAAAGAGGGTACCCACACATGATGTATCCATACAAAATATATTGTTAACAATAAATTTAAAACAAGAAAAAAGATAATAAAATGCTTCTAGTGTAATTAGAAAATGTTACAGACTCCATCATGGATTGAGAAGAAAAAGAGATAGCTGCTATTTAGATTATAACTCAGTTGATTGAAAACCCACCTAAATGATGCAAATACACAAAAATGGTTCTTGAGTCTGGCAAAAAGATTATGAAGATAGTACCAGAAATTGCAAAAAAAAAAAAAAAAAAAAAAAACCAAAAAAAAACAACCTGGAAACATTTTCCTAGCAAATAAGTAAGATAGAGGAAGAAAAAAGTGAATTTTGGGGGCTGGAGAGATGGCTTAGCGGTTAAGCGCTCGCCTGTGAAGCCTAAGGACCCCGGTTCGAGGCTCGGTTCCCCAGGTCCCACGTTAGCCAGATGCACAAGGGGGCGCACGCGTCTGGAGTTCGTTTGCAGAGGCTGGAAGCCCTGGCGCGCCCATTCTCTCTCTCTCTCCCTCTATCTGTCTTTCTCTCTGTCTCTGTTGCTCTCAAATAAATAAATAAAATATTAAAAAATATTTAAAAAAAGTGAATTTTGGGGGTCAAAAACCACCTATTCACATGGGCATTTTCTGGGGTAGGCATTATTTCCTATGGTATTACAGTCTCTCATTTTCCATTTATTTATTTATTTATTTATTTATTTATTTATTTATTTATTTATTTATTTATTTGAGAGTGACAGACACACAGAGAAAGACAGATAGAGGGAGAGAGAGAGAATGGGCGTGCCAGGGCTTCCAGCCTCTGCAAATGAACTCCAGATGCGTGCGCCCCCTTGTGCATCTGGCTAACGTGGGAACTGGGGAACCAAGCCTCGAACCGGGGTCCTTAGGCTTCACAGGCGAGCGCTTAACTGCTAAGCCATCTCTCCACCCCTCCATTTATATTTAATTAAACATTTTCTATATTACCATTGTATTTTAGGTGTATTCTTCTACTAAGCTGTGATTTCTTTAATGAATCTAGGATCTTACTTTATTTACCTAAGTGGAGCCACCAATGGACACAAAAGCCAGTGTAGAGTTAAGGATGTAGACTTTTTTTGCAGAATGACTAAGTAACATCAGAGATGGAAATAAATCTTCAACCCCTGACCTCTCTTTCCCTAAGCGCTGCCAGAGAGTTATTTCTACTACACCATTTATCCAGAACTTACTGCTTGGCTATTCATTTCCAAAGTCAGGAATTAAGAAAAGTCATATATTCTACATTTTAAAATATCCATGAAAATATGAATTATAATTCATCAAAATATTTCAATGTAGAAAGAGCTTTTAAGAATAATTGGTGATTCATGAAGCAAATATTAAGCCTGGTGGTACCACAGATTCAGAGGAAGTCAAGTAAGAAAAAACACTAATGAGTATGTATTATTTACCTATGCCTTGATCATCCTAGTTGCTACCTGCATCTCATGCTTCACAGGATATGTAATCAGACAGTCCAAATTCTAATTGCAGCTTGTCTTGTTACATCTGTCTGGGTTTTCTCAAATCATTTATATCTTTTGATACCAGAAGATTTACAATCCAAGGTGACCTCTATCTTCCTGAAATAAACCAAGTAAGGCATCTTCATTTCTTCATTCATCATCTTCTCAAGCATCTCCCTCTTATGAATCAGGATATTACTTGGTATGAATGGAATTAAGTCCCAGCTGATGACATCAAATTTTTCAGTCTCATGGAACATACAGTGCACAATAAAGCAGATACATTGACTATGGTTAGCTGTAAGACACACATTTGGCTCCTTATGAGTTCAAAAACTAATTGATCTTGGCATCTTACATAACACTTGGAGGCAAGGTGTAAGACAATGTATTTAAGTTACATGGTATGTCACTTTGAGCTTGGAATTTTAGCTCTCTGAGATCCAGTCTTGCCATCTGTACTGTGGGCATCATAGCAATTGGTTCCTGAAATGCAGGATACGAGACCACCGTCCACAATACCTTACTGAGGAAACACAGATAAGTTGCCCAGGCTGACCTAGAATTCACTATGAAGTCTCAGGATGGCCTAGAACTCATGATGATCCTCCTATCTCTGCCTCCTAAGTGCTGGGATTAAAGGCTTTCACCATCACGCCTGGCTGGGAAGTGTTCTTTACTAATGTTTAAGAGAGTTGAGATGGAAATGATGGAAGTCACCATAAAGAACAAGTAAGAGAAAAACACGGAGGTCAGGAGAGAACAGTCTTGGCCATTTCACTTCCTATCTGAAGCTGTTCTCACATGTTGACACATAGACAGAAACAAAATAGCATGGTGGTGCCTAGTTCGCTAACTCTACCCAGGTGCTTTCTCTAAGTCCAACTTCCTCTTTTAAATCTATGGGGGTAAAATAGGTGAGGCCATCCCACATCCGAAGTCTGTGTATTAGACTCAACTGTTCAGTCTTTAAGGCAGAAATTCACACCACTGTGGCCTTGCCCTTCAGGGCAGCTTCTGACCTCCTCCCTCCATCTTTCCTGCCCCTCCCTGCTGCTCCCACCTCCACACCAGATCTCAGCCTGGCTGCTGAGTGTTGTTCTAAGACTCTGACTTTAGGAGTTTAACCAGGAACCTTACTTCTTCCTAAATAGAACAATATTGAAGCCTCTGAAAGTAACTATTACCAAAGTTTCAAGATTAAGCTGGAAATACAGGCACAAACTACTCTGTAAATGAACTTGGGCAAAGAAAAATTAATAAATCAATAATTTTCAGAATTGTTTAAAATGAGCAGTGATACTCCAATAAAACATTTTAAATGAATTTTACCTCATTTCCAACCAAGAAATGTATGACTGTAGGTCCAAGTGCTCAGGTTGTTACTCTTGAATGAACATTTTGTTCTGCTGAGATTTCTCTAGTTTAATCTCCAGAAAATGCCATAATTTTGCCATCTTCATTTCATGTGTGTGTGTGTATATGTGTATATATATTCATATATATTATATATTCATATATATAATATACATTCATATATATATATATATGTATATATATACGTTCATATACACGTGTATATATATATGAATGACATATTACACGGAAAGAGAGAGAGAATAGAATAGACACAGGGCCTCTACCCACTGCAAATGAACTCCATACACATGAACCACCATGTGCATCTGGCTTATGTAGGATCTAGAGAATCTCACTTGAATCCTTAGGTTTTGCAAGCAAGGGCTTTAACCACTAGACCATCTTTCCAGCCCCCATCTTTCTTTGTTTTCTTTTTTTGTTTTTGAGAGAGAGAGAGACTCAGAGATAGGCGAGATAGAGAATTGGTACACCAGGTATTCAGCCACTGAAATGACTCTAGATGCTTTTGCCACTTAGAGGGCATGTGCGACCTTGTGCTTGCCTCACCTTTAAGTGTCTGGCTTACATGGGATCTGGAGAATTAAACATGGGTTCTTAGGGTTCACAGGCAAGAGCCTTACCACTAAGCAATCTCTCCAGCCCCCAAATATATTTGTAATAACTATTGATTTAAAACATTTCTATCATTGGAACATTAAGTTTGCATATAAAAGAAAGTATATCCATAATAAATTAAAAAGAGATTCAAGATGTCCTATGAAATAAATGTATACTCCACTTTTGCATGTATGTGGTAAATTTACATATGCATGTGCAAGCACATGTGAACAAATACATGAGTGTGTACATGTGTGTGTATGATGGTGGAGGCAGTAGGTATCTTCTTCAATCATTATGCACCCTATCTTTTGAGACAGAATCTCTCATTGAATGCAAGTCTTGCTTATTTGACTATACAAGCTACTCATCAAATCCCTGGAATTCTCATTTCCCTATTTCCCCTGCTCTGGAATGACAGTCATGAGCCACTGTGACTTTGTGTATGTGTGTGTGTGTGTGTGTGTGTGTGCGCGTGCGTGTGCGCACGCGTGCGCAGTCTAGGAATCTAAACTCAAATTGCATGTTTGAAAGACAAACACTTTACCAACTGAACCATATCCCAAAGCCCCTGACTGCTCCTTTTGTATATTTTTAAAATTGTATCCCAAGTCTAAATAGCAAACATCCAACTTGAGAAAAACTATGTTGAAGATGAAGTGACTAGGACATTGGAGATACAAACCTAAAGTGTATCCCTCAACCAGAAGGCAGGTTGTACTTAAAACATCAACTCAAGTCTACACATACTTTTAGATTTTATTTCTACTATCTCCACTTAGAACTCAATAACTATGAAACCTTTCAAATGTGTAATAATGTGATATGTGATAATATGCAACATGAAATACTTAATCATTCACACTTGATACAAATATTTGATGTTCTCTATTAGAGAGCTTATACCAAAATTTAAGTGGAATTAGGAAAATTTGAGTTTAGCTAGTACAATATTAGCAGCAAATGGTTATTTATATTCTATGCCATAGTACAGATTCAAATAAATTTTCAAACATACTTTTATTGATAATTTGAAATCACGTGCTAAAAATATTCTAAATTACGCCATGTGGGTCCTTGATATAAAGAGCAGCAAAACAAATTTAGAAAATTTTTGTGGTTCATAGATCCTGAATATCTTACATGCTCAGTCCATTCAGAGAACTAAACAAGAATTGATTGACTAGATAGTGCATTCAACAACCTTACCAAGTGATAAAGATGAGGCATTGGGTTACCTATAACAATAGTATGCCTTCAATAGTGAGAAAATACATTGGTTGTCTTGCATTTATACTTGATTTCTACAAAGCCAAGTGCAATGTTTTACAAATGGGAAGAACTTAAATTGAAGATCGAATAATTACACCAAATTCTCCTTCATTTTCTTTCTCCCCTACCTTCCTCTTTCTCTTTCTCCATCATTCTCTTCCATCAAGTGGTCTAGCATATGATGATTCTTAAACTTTAGATTTCGGTTTAAAATTGGCATTAACAGGAAGTTTGTTTAGTTTTTGTTTGTTTGTAAGTTTGTTTTGTTTTTTACTTGCTCTTCTCAAAATTATTTTCCATTGTTTCTAGAGAGCCTCATGCCCTATAGGCCACACTTGTAAAACATCTTTGGAATTTCAGTTAATTCTTGTAATCAGAACAATTTGGAGTATTTACTGAGACAAAGAGGAATTAAAAAAGGACCTCCATATTTTTCCCATCCTACTCAAGATGAAACACAGTATGGTTATACGGTATATGCATATATAGACTTTTGACTGAAATAATGCATCTCTAGGATTCCTTATTCCAGGTAGCATTTATTCCTTTTTTGTTTTCCTTTCAGAGAAACTAAGAGTCCTAGCCAATACCAGAAACTGAGAAGTGACTAACTAAATGAAATAGCAAATCATTAGAACACTCAGAAACCAGATCAGATAAAGCTGGGGTGAACTGAGTTGCCAGGGACAGGTAGTTGGCCTTCCTTGGTTTGTGGGTATTGCTCACACCTTTGCAACAAAACAACCTAAGGGATTTCAAATTCCACTTCCAAAATTCACCTGGTAACAGGTTCTCTGCCAAATCCCTAGCACACGAAATAGAGAAAGTAGAACATAACTCATAAGCCTCTTGTGTAGAGAGAGTATGATATGTTTTCAGGACTAATTGTTGTAAATGTTCAAAATTTTAAGTTTTTTCCAATTTATATACTATGCGAAAGATAGAAGGTATATTATATAGACAGTAAGTAAAAATGTTATAATAGATGCAAACAATAAATCAATGTGTAATGTATAGCCTTTTAATTTTATTTATTTTTTTTCATTTTCATGAGAAAGTGTCTCTTTCCAGTTCAGGCTCATCAGAAACTAACTCTGAACCCAATCTGGCTGCAAAAACACAGCAGCAATCCTTTTACACCAGTTTCCCAAATGCTGGGATAATAAACATGAGTCATTATGCCAGGCACAAGTAAGTGACCTTTGACAACCAAATGTGGGAGTGGATGACTTCATGATTCACAGTGACTTATTTTTACTATTCATAATTTGCTACGGAATTGTTCTGAATGACAGTTAGCATCATATTAACTAAAATAACAAAGCAATTGATATATTTCACATTTTAGTAGGGTGAAATTTGACTCATAATACCAATATCAAAATCTTGGGGAAAAACGTTCATTTTCACTGATGTCATAGAAAATAATGACTATCATATCACACTTAAACGGGAAAATATAAAAATTCTCAATAGAGGCTATATACTTCCACAATTGAAAAAAAAAATAATGACACAAGACTCTTTAACACCATAAATGGTACACCAATTCTTTTTAATTCATATCCTTGCCAATTACTATGCTCCCATGAAGCTTTGAATGGCTGACATGCCAATGACTTAATAAAATTTGCATCTACAGAAACTGCCTAATACAAAAGTTTTCCTTCTGCCTGCTCCAAAGTTGCCTAACATTGTGACCCTGTAACTGACAGAATGTGGCAACTAAGTCATACTCAAATTAGACAGGGCTCAATATAATGTTTTTATCAAAATCATTTGAGGTTCCAAATTACTAAGCAGCATGCATGCTAATGGTATCCTAATGGGATAAATTGGATTTTTAGAGAAATGATGAAGGTTGTGTTGGTAGTCCATGGAAAAACATTAAAATGATGATGATTATTAAGATGATAGAATTTAAATTGAATAACAATATGCACTTGCAAAGCTGCTTAACTACTCTACATTTCCATTTATGCATCTGCAAAATGAAAGGTTGGGGTTAGAGTGAAGGTTAGGATTGGGGTGAGCAGCCTTCTCATTAGGATATTCTGAGTGTTAAATAACTGGATAAAGCTGCAAAGTTTGGCACTTATTTGTTATCATAGTATCTATGACTATTTCCCTATAATCAAGTCTAGGGCTGTGGGTATGTTCTTATCTCAATTAGGGATTTGTAAAAGTTAAAGCTTGATGAGGCTAACAAATCTACTATATCATGCAGGAAAGCCACAGAGGAACCCAATTTTTTCATCTATACTTAACTCAGAACCCTTGCATGGGAAATAGAAGAGCTCTTGCTGAAGCTGTCCCTGTAACAGCAAGAACTGCCAGGGACCTTTGCAGAGAAGTAGGATCAGGACAGGGGCCAGATTGTCCTTCTAAGTCTTTGGAAGTTTATGTATGTAATAGATAATTAATTTGATATGTTGTATAGCTAGGTGTACTTACATCAATCCCTTGAGTTTCCCAGTGATAAATGTTCAAGAAAATAATGAATATTGCCAATATCTGAAGATGAAAAATGACTATGCCTGTGACACAGCAGATTATTACATTTAAAAAAAGAATCAGGGTATAAAGCTAGGTTATCAGAGCTGCCAGGACCAGTTCAATCTTAGCCACTCTCAGTTTGCAGAGAATAAGTGGCTGATTATCCAGCACATGCTTTTGGTCTGCAAATGAAGGGCTACATCTAGCAAACAAAAATATAGGCTGCCTCCCTGAACTCCTATTTTATATAATTTAACCATTAATTTTTAGTGTATAATACAAAATTTCATGGGAGCATATTTATACTACAATATTACTTGCAATTTATCTCATATTCAATTTAAACTGTGTGATATCAATTTTACCTGTCAACCCTAGCAGGCATCAAAATTGAAAAAGTTATTTTCCAAGGCTGATCACCAAAGGGAGGGACTGTTTCTGACTTACTATATGTCCTTAGAAAACCCATGTTAAGTCTGAGAATCCAGTGTGATTGTACTTGGAGATGGAGCCTTTAAGTGAAGTCATGAGCTTAAGGGCCTCATGATGGGAAAATGAAAAACTTCCTGCACTGAAGCAGCATGGAGCTTGCTCGTTCTCTCTCCATAGTGCATGCACAAGCTGTCATGGGAACGCAGAGCAAGATGGCAGCACGAAAAAGACGGGAGGCACGATTACAGAATGAAATTCACCTTTCAGGTATATTTAGCTCCAAGTTGCCAGGCTCCAGACCTGTGAGTAATATATTTCTGGTAATTATATTAGCTAGGCTATGGTATTTTGCTATGACAACGCCACCCAACAAAGGTTATAAACATCTGAGTTAGAGCCTCAGCCAATGGTATCCCCATTGAATATCAAGCTGTACATAGAAACTTTCTCCAATAGTACTGCTTACAACCTTTCTGTATCTAATATTTTTGAGTTTACAAAAAGTCAGTGTTTTACCTACTTCACTATGCACAAAGTTTCTACCTTGAAGTGTACACTCACCTTCCGTTTCCTTCTAGGCATGTTACTTGGTCCACTCTGCATTCACCCAGGTTCTAATCCGTATTGTACAACTATCTTACTTAGAACTCTCTTCATTATAAAAATATCTCACCAAAAATTTTCTAATCCTTGCCTATTCACTCTCTGCCCTTTCCCTGTTGTCTCTTAACTCTTATTTTTATCTTTTTTTAATCTTTTTTTGTTCATTATTTATTTATTTATTTGAGAGCGACAGACACAGAGAGAAAGACAGATAGAGGGAGAGAGAGAATGGGCGTGCCAGGGCTTCCAGCCTCTGCAAACGAACTCCAGACGCGTGCGCCCCCTTGTGCATCTGGCTAACGTGGGACCTGGGGAACTGAGCCTCGAACTGGGGTCCTTAGGCTTCACAGGCAAGCGCTTAACCGCTAAGCCATCTCTCCAGCCCTCTTATTTTTATCTTAAATGGGTTAATTAATGTAGATACGACTCAAAGCAACCACCTAAAGCTTTTGATTAAATATTGAATTTCAATTTCCTCTCTACTTCAATAACTATTTGTAATAGAACTGATGGACTATCCAGTCTATGTTTATAAATTATTTGACAAATGTTTTACATTGCCTCCATATGCTTCATCTTCTTAAATATACATACATATGGAGAGAGACTTTCCAAATGTCTGCACTTTGGACTAGAACGTTTAGCTCTTGATAATAAATCAGGATTTTGTTGGTGGGATTAGGGAGGATATTGCCTCCCATTTTTGTTTATATATTCACAAAAATATAACACCCTAAACCACACACACACACACACACACACACACACACACACACAATAAAACTGTGCAGTGCTAAGAATTGAACCTAAAACCTCCTATGGATGCTAGGCAAGTGTTCTAACACTGAATAATATCACCAGCCCTATTTTACTGCTTATTTTGAGACAGCATCTCTGAAGTTGCCCAGGAAGTCACTGAATTCATGATCAACTTGCTGCAGCTTCCTAAATACCTGAGACTACAAACCTGTACCATCAGGCAAAGCTACAAAACTTCACCCCACGTACATTTTCTTCCTCATTAAACATAACTAACAGTGCTGTGTGTACCAGCTGCTCCATACCTTTGCCGCTGATTGTTTTGGGATGTTGTTCATTTGAGTTATAGCCAATTATTTCTAGTTTTGAACTATTTGTAAGTCTTTGTTACTAATTTCAGAGTAAAGCAAGAGAAAAATTTTGCCTTGGAATAAATACAATTCTCAAGAAATTCCCGTTAAAGACCTTGCAAAATCAACCCCCAAAAGAATTATGAGTTGTGGGAGTTACTTTAGACTTCCTGCATGATCTTTTTACTTTAAAAATGATTTTATTTTTGTGTCTAAATAAGTAAGCACAGGGTAAATTTTATATGCTTGGATTGTCCTAGAGCCTAATTAATGTCCATTATTAATAAAACCTATTAAAATGTGGGAGTATTTTAGAAAGTCACAGTTTTATAATGAGTTGAAGGAAATGGTTCTTAGGAAGAAAAACTTGGAGAATTACACAAAGAATGAAATTTATTTAACTTTTAAATGTCCAAAGGTAGAGAATATGTATGCAGTTAATGCTTGTTTAACTGACTTGGGCTGATCTGTTCCACCCAAAATAGATATATTTTGCATAAGAATGATATATATTAGTTTGTTATAGGTTAGAAGAACGAGCTTCCTCCACAAGTTTTGTTTACATCATTTAAAATTCAGTATTAAATTCATGGCCCTTTGGTGCATTTTTATAAATGGTATTTTCCCCAACAGATATATTTTTCTTCATTTCATCTTTTTTCTTTGCCTCTTCTAAAACTCTATGTTATGGCAATCAAATATGATTCAATGATCCTGGAGTGGGTGAGCTCTGCATATCTTGGGCCTGTGGAGTTATAATCACCTCCTTGCTGAAATGAAGTTCCTCAAATGCCTTCACTATACATGCATTCTGGCTCAAGGTTAGTGATAAGAGACATAAATTTTGGTACTTAGGGTGACAGAACCCCATTAGTGAATAGTTTATTCCTTGACTAAAGGAGAAATATAATTAAGCCTGAAAGGATAACCTGGATTTTTTCCTTATAACTTTCTTCCCTTAAAAGTGATACCCTCTAGGAAAGATTTCAACATTAAGCTTATACCCTTCCTAAATGGCAGAGATATTTGTCCCTACCTATTACACCATTTTACAGAAACCTGTGAAATCTGGTCTTTGTTGGACACAGGCCAGTGATTCAGGTCTTCCTCAAGCAGAAACCAGCTGCCCATCCATAAAAATTCATGACCTGAGTCTTGATGGGTGATTTTCAAACCCCATCTTGCCTCTTTGGGCAAGATATTCTCTTTTGGAGCTTCTGAAATCCCCTCTTATTCCTTTAGTAAGAGCTCAGCTATTCTTTCTTTCATGTTTTGGGTTTTGGGCTTAATCACCCCTTCTCTTAAATCTCTCCCTCCTAAACTGTAAACTATAATAAAATCTCTCTGTGGGGCTGGAGACATGTCTTAGTGGTTAAGGCACTTGCAAAGCCAAAGGACCCATGTTCATTACCCACATAAACCAGATGCATAAAGTGGCACATGCATCTGGAGTTCATTTGCAGTGTCTTAAGGCCCTGGTGTGCCCACTCTCTCTATCTGCCTCTCTTCTCTCTCACTCATATAAATAAGTAAAATAAAAATAAAATCACGGGCTGGAGAGATGGCTTAGTGGTTAAGCACTTGCCCGTAAAGCCTAAAGACCCCGGTTCGAGGCTCGTTTCCCCAGGACCCACATTAGCCAGATGCACAAGGGGGCGCATGAGTCTGGAGTTCGTTTGCAGTGGCTGGAAGCCCTGGTGTGCCCATTCTCTCTCTATCTGTCTCTTTCTCTCCCTCTCTCTCTCTGTCACTTTCAAATAAATAAATAAAGAAAGAAACCAAAAAAAAATATTAAAAAAAAATAAAATCACTCTGAACTTCATCCTATGGTCTGTGAATTTCATTTACGCAATACATAAGAGAAGAATTCAAGATCACTTTAAGTTATCAATGCATTGGTGAACAATGGAACATTGGTGAAGAAGCCCTAAATTCCCATATCATTTTTGGTGCATTGGCCAGGAATGTCAGAGAGTAAGTATTCTGCTCTCTGTCTTTCTCCTGGCAGAAGGTATGATTTGTTCTCTCCTTAAATCCCCATTTTCTTCTGCATAACTTGGGGAATTGAGGATATTTATAAACTTAGAAAGTAGTATATTAGGAAAATTTCTGTAGGAGACATGAATTAGAACATTCTGTTTTCTCTTTTCACTTGCTTGTAAATGTAACAAAATGTAAATGCTGTGTAGAATGTTAACTGAGTTTTGTCAGGATGTATTCTGTGTTTGTTCTGTGAAACATTTTTTCAAAATACTAATTACCTCTGTCAATCTGTAGACTGCAGGAAATACTGATCCTACCTAGAACTGCTGTGCTTGTTTGTGCCTGAATTCATGCTGCAGGAAACACAGAATTAAGCAGTGTGGGCATACAGGGTTTCAAGCTGGTAGAACTCTGATCGTGGGATATCCTATGGGGTTCATGAATCCAACAAGTTGGTGACCCACAATAGGTGACAAATAGGTGACAAAAAAAAAAGCAATGATGTGGAAGGAAAATATCCCTGAGACACAGCCAGACACAACTAGCAGGAACCATGAGACTGTGATTTACTCAGACCCTAGCTGGTGGAAGGCTGGTTAGACATGTCTATCTGCTTTGTTCTAAAGTCTACCACATACAAGCTGAAAGCCATACACCTAAGGACAGAGGTGATTCATTAGACATACTTGCTAAAGATTACATTAGCCTAATGATTTGGATTTCCCTTTTGTTTAGATAATATGTTTTACTTGTGGACAGTTTTACATTGTTTATGCTACATGTGGTTAGTTAAAGTATGGTTTTCCTAATCCGAAATGCTTGGCAGATTTTTTTTAAAAATTTTTTTTGTTCATTTTTATTTATTTATTTGAGAGTGACAGAGAGAGAGGCAAGTAGAGAGAGAGAAAGAGAATGGGCATGCCAGGGCCTCCAGCCACTGCAAATGACCTCCAGACGCGTGCGCCCCCTTGTGCATCTGGCTAACATGGGACCTGGGGAATCGAGCCTTGAACCGGGGTCCTCAGGCTTCACAGGCAAGCGCTTAACCACTAAGCCATCTCTCCAGCCTGCTTGGCAGATTTTTATGAGAAATTCATCCTGAATGTTAGCATGCTTATATACTATCTAGGTTAAAGAATAATAGTCAAACTATTTTTTTTTTTTAAAGAGGTATCAGAGGCTCAACCTATAAGGGTATGAGCCCCACCCTGCCTCATGCAGTTATTTGGAGCTATTTGACTTCCCTAATATGGTCCTAGTATTTATTCCAGAGGTTTTCTGTCAGTGCTGCTTTACTGCCTGAGAGATCACTTACAGGCCTTACAAAGAAAAAGTGATTAGTACAGAAAGAATCACATAGTAAGGGGGTAGCGAAAATGGAGGTTCACTTCTCTCTCATCATCAATAATGAGGGAGAATAAGACACAGGTTTACACCATGCTACACTGGTGAATGACTAACAGAAATCAATCGGGGGTCTCTATCTTTGTGGCCACTAACAAAGAAAGAAATGTATCTTTCTCTAGGGTATGCGTTAGAGAAACAAACAGAACACTGTTGTGTTTATAACTTGAGTTTTATAACAGAAATAACTAGCTTCATTCATTGTGACTTTTGTCTTTAAGGGTCGAGAAAGTTTTCCTTATCTTCTGATAATTTGTGTGCTTTCTCAATTTTTCAGGAGCTGCATTCACAATTTGGGGGTCAAAGTAAGTTAATTCCACATTCCATTACTAAAAACTATTATTTGCATGCAATGTCATTTAAACACAAACTAACAGATATCTGGTTTTATATATTTTGTTAGTTATGGGTAACAGAAATAATGCAAAATAAATTTGGTTTATGTTAACCAAGGTAATTCTAAACAAAGTACAACAGATTTATTGTTGTATATTTCTATATCAGGATTATGTTTCTATCTAGTTCAGTTTAGACAAGAAGATTTAAGCCACGGAAATGTACACATGTACATAAATGTATTTAAAAAGATGCAAAATTCCTAAAGACAGGTTTCTAGGCTTCCAACTTTAAAGCACAAAGGTGTTTGTTAATTCTTGCTTTAACAGTATACAGATGTTTAGGTACAAACAAGATGCCAAACTTCAACACTGCTTTTTAGGTTGCTTTACAGATTCAATTAAAAGGTCAAAAATTTAGATGGGTTTAAATACTTATTATCAAAAACTCCAATTATTGACAGATTGATTTGGATTTGTTGAAATAGTACAAAAGTTTTAAAGTTTTACCTAAGATTGCAATTATCAAATGTTTTAAATACAATTTAAGTGATATATCTATTCCTGAGCAATAGAATTACAAACATAAGGTTAAAAATTAGAGTGGAGATATGGGTAGGTGGGCCAATGGGAGGAAGGGAGAGAAAAATGAGAGTTAATATAAATAAAAGATTATACAAGTTAAACTAATGAAAATTTACTGTTAATGTGAAAAGACATTCCCAGTTGTCCCCTATTTAAGTTCAGGTCCTGCAATATATAAATGATGTTGCAGTCAGGTTTGCATTTCTGGCAGAAATCACCTGACCAACAGTAGCTTAGGAGGAAAAAAAAAAAAAAAAGAAGGTTTATTTTTGCTTACTGACTCGAGGGGAAGCTCCATGATGGCAGGGGAAAACAATGGCATGAGCGGATGATGGACTTCCCCAGCTGCCAAGGCCAATATAAGGTGGACGACAGGAACAGGAGAGTGTGCCAAACACTGGCAAGGGGACATTGGCTATAATACCCAGAAGTCCACCCCCAAAATTACACTTCCTCCAGCAGGCGTTAATTTCCAAATGTCCATCAGCTGGGGACCTAGCATTCAGAACACCTAAATTTATGGGGTACACCTGAATCAAACCACATCATTCCGCCCCTTGCCCCCATAAACTGATAACCATACATGATATAAAATGTAATGTATTCAGTCCAACTTTAAAAATCCCCATAGTTTTTGTCAATCCTAATGATGTTCAAACATTCCCATAATCTAGTCTTTTAACTGAGCCATAATACCAAAAAATCCCCTCAAACCCCATAATGACACAGAATAAGCACTCACACTGCAAAAAAATGGCATTGGACATAGCAAAGAAATATTCAGCCAACACAAGATTTAATCAGGGTAAACATCAAATTTTTTAGCTCCAAGTCCCAAAACTCTAGTCAATAGCAAATCTACAAGTTGGATAATCCTAGCCAGCAACAAGACTCTGGAGTTCCAATTCTGCCCCTCCAGCTAGGCTACTCACAGTCCTGGAAAACTTCATCTGGGGCCTGCAGCTTTCCTTAGCAGCCATGCTATGGTCACAGCACCTCCACTGGCTCTCCACTGCAACCCAAGGTCCATCCTTCCAGCTCCATGCAGGCATCCAGCAAACCTGCTTCACAATGCCCATGGCCATTTCCAAAACACAAGACTGTATTACAAATTAAATGACCTTCTCTTAAATGAATTTTGTATACTCCATAATACCAAGCGGTATGACAGTTTGTTAATCCGGAGGGAGCCGGGCGGGGGGGGGGGGGATAAAGCAGACTTGAAGAACAGGACACTCCTTTAGCATTCAGTCTCCTTCAAAAGACTGAATTCCTTTTGTTGTCTCAATGCAGGTCAGCTGGCCTAATCTCAAAGGTTGTAATCTCATACAATTGAAGCTGAATGGAAGTATTGGCCCAAAGACTTTTTTTTTTCTGTGTCATATCCCACTTCTCACACCAGTCCATTTCTATAAAGTGCAACTGGGTACCAGTTATAAGGACATGGGCATAACAGCAAACCTTTCATATAAGCTGCTTCTAGCCCAGTCCAGGCAAAGCTCTTTCTCACCCTCACAAACCAAACTTCACAGTCCATAGTTCTTACTGCATTCAGGTCTTTTAACTCTGACCAGAATAGTCCATCAAGCTGTACTTACAGCACTGCAAGGCATCTCTTAGGCCAAGTTTCCAAATCCATCCACATTTCCTCTTGAAAATCTGTTCCAAAAGGGCAAAGCCACACAGTCAGGTGTCTAGCAGCAAATAACACCACTCCTTGGTCACCAACATTACTATTGCAGTCAGGCTTGCACTACTGGCAGAAATCACCCAGACAAGAGGGAGAAAAAGGGTTTATTTTGGCTTATAAACTTGAGGGGAAGGTCCATAATGACAGGAGAAAATGATGGCATGAGCAGAGGGTGGATGTCACCCCCAGGCCAACATAAGGTGGACAATATCAACAGGAGAAATGCCAAACACTTGCAAGAGGACGCTGGCTATAATACCCATAAGCCCACCCCCAATAATACACTGCCTCCAGCAGGTGTTAATTCCCAAATTTCTATCAGCTGGGAACTTAGCATTCAGAACACCTAAGTTTATGGAGGACTCCTGAATCAAACCACCACAAATGACAAACTTCTCAGTGCCCCTACAGAGGAAGTTTCATAAGGGAGGCTTTATCATCCTGAGTCAGTTACCTTTATGTTAGGGCTCCATGTAGACCCACTCTTTCTTATATGAAATGGGGAGTATCCTAGTTTTCTTTATCCCAGGCAACTGACGCTCTAAGAGATAAGAAAAACATACTTCCCACCCCCAATGAACCCAATTCTTCAGCTAAATCTGTTTTATATGACAGTAGAAAGAAAAAAAAACTGAGTTCCATTTCTAACTATTTTTCTATCTCTGGATCCATTGAAAACTGACCCCAAGTCATAGGTTAGACCCTTAGGCTTCTCAATTTCCAGTCAGATAAAGCTATAAGACTCAATTACATAGCTTAACTGCACCAAGACACTGAAAGTATTTGTGATCAGTTTTGTCAGAATGACTGGGGCATGAAATGAAGAGGAAATTATGTCCCATTAACTCCTGATCACTTCGTGAGGCCCTCAAGAAACTCAGAACATTTTTGAGAATCTTAATGTTCTGTTTGTTATGTTAAAATATGCCAGTAAAGAATTGGTCAAGAGGCAGAAACAGAACAATCCTGAGTTCAAAGCCAGCTACCTACAGGCATTGACAACAATGGCCCTTGTCATTCCCAAGACTAACTTTGAGCAACAACCTGGCTCTGAGTACACCCATGATATGTTAAGCTTGTTATTCTCCAAGGGAAATTTCTAGATAATTGAAAACTGACCCCAGAGATAACAGGATGTCTTTCTAGAAGGTCCTTTATGATTAGTAGTGTACCCCTCATAAGTATTAAGGACAAAACTAGTGGATTTCACCAGGACACTAGAACTAAACAAAGGTCAAAGGGTTAATATTTATCATTTTGTTAATAAAATATTTCTTCAGGACTGTTAACATGTTTTGCTGTACTTACATACATTAAATAATACAGATGTTTCCTGTATTTTAAATATGACTTAACATGTCACCAAACTGTATGCTACAAAATAATGTAATACACACACACACACACACACACACACACACACACATACATATACATATATATTTCTATTTTCCTTTTAGGTACTCAAGAACTAGATGTACCCATCAACACCAATAAGGACTTTGTGTCTAAGAGGACAGACAATATTTGATTCTAGTTCTTCAAGGTAAGAGAGGCTCATGAGACAATGGGATACTTCTAGATGGTCCCATAGTTCTGGTAAACCATCTATTTTCTTGATCAGGGAAAACACAGAGACTCAAAGATTTTATTCTAGTAAATATGCAATATTTATATATAAGGAGAATCATAGGAAGACCATCAATGCTTCCAAAGGAAGCCACATGGTGAAAACATCTCTGACTCATCCCAGGATATGGCACCAATGCTAAGGGAGCAATAGAGCTCCTCACAGGTCTCTAAACGTCTCTCCTAAAGAGCCAGAAATGACCTTCAAACATTCAATATGAAATTGAATTTTGAATACCTATGTTGTTTTAAATACACTGTGGAAAAATATAGCAATAAAGTAAAGTATTTCTTAAAAGGCTTAGATATCCCAGCCCAGACTGCAACATTAGTTAGTTGTGCTCCCAACAACTCAATGGCATCTGTTTCATTCTCAAGGTTAAAGGCTGTGTATATATTCTTCACAATTCTGCTGATGTTTCATAGGCTTTACAAGAATATGAATATACAAAGCCATTTGTTGAATAATTTTAGAAATTAATTTCTAGATCTTCATGGTGAAAGAAATTTGACTCTATTAATTTTGGTAATAACAACCACATAAATAAGCTTAAACACAGAAACCCACGTGATTCAGAAAAGGCCTTTGACCTGATACAACATCACTTCATGATTTGATGGATGATTTGTGTCTCAATATAATAAAGGCTACATATATAAAGCTCCTAAAGCCCAAATAATACTTAATGAGGAAAGACTGAAGTAATTCCCATTGAGATCAGGAACAAAACAGGGGTGTCCACTCTCACTTCTGCTCTTCAACATAGTACTGGAAGACCTAGCTCAAACAATAAGACAGGAGAAAGAAATAAAGGGGATTCAAACTGGAAAGGAAGAAGTAAAGTTAGCCTTATTCACAGATGATTCTCTACATAACAGACCCGAAAACCTCCACCTCTAAACTCTTAAAGGTGATTAACTTCTTCAGCAAAGAAGCAGGATACAAAATCAAAGCACAAAAATCAGTGGCCTTTGTATAGGCAAAAGACAAAGATACAGAGAAAGAAATAAGTGGCATTGTCCCATTTTCAATAGCAAAAACAACAAAAATACCTTGGGATAACATTAACCAAGAATATGAAAGACCTACACCATGAAAACATAAAAAACATTCAAGAAAGAAATTGAGGAGAACTTGAGAAAATGGAAATACCTCCCATGCTCCTGGATAGGCAGAATTTACATTGTGAAAATTACAAGCTTACCAATGGTGTTATACATATTTAATGCAATACCAATAAAAATCCCAACATTTTTCTTCACAGAGATAGAAAAAATGATCTCAAAATCCATATGAAATGACAGAAGGCCTCAGATATACAAGCATATCCTCAGCAAAAGAAACGCATCTGGATCCCTCACCATACCTGATCTAAAGCTATATTACAAAGCTATAGTACTAAAAACAACATGGTACTGGCATAAAAACAGGATTATATACCAATGGAATAGAATTGAAGACCTAGACTTTGGATCAAGTAACTACAGCCACTTGATATTTGACAAAGGCCCTAACAATAGCGGCTGGAAAAAGACAGCATCTTCAACAAATTGTGCTAGACAAACTGGATAACCATATACAGGAAATTGAAACTCGATCCACACATTTCGCCATGCACAAAAATTAAGTCCAAATTGATCAAAGACCTCATTATAAGACCAGAAGAAAAAAAAAATATTAGGAACTTTCCATGATATAGGGATGGGAAAAGACTTCCTACACAAAACTCCAGTAGTCCAGGAACTTAAACAATCACTCAACCATTGGGATCTCATGAAGCTAGTTTCTTCACAGACAAGCATACATTAAGCAGAGCCAATAGATTACCCACAGAAAGGGAGAAAAAAGTTGCTGGCTATACATCTGACAGAGTCCTCATTTCTAGAATTTACAAAGAACAGAAAAACCTAAACAATAAAAAGTCAAACAACCCATTGACTAAACAGGGCATAGAACTTGATAGGGAGTTCTCAGAGGAAGAAATAAAAATGGGAAATATACACTTATGAAAATGTTCATTATCCCTAAACATCAGGGAAATACAAATTAAAACAACTATGAGATTCCTCCTTACCCCAGTAAGGATAGTAAAGATTAAAAAATCAAATGAAAACAAATGCTGGTGAGGATGTAGAGAAATAGGAACCCTTATTCACTGTTGGTAGGAATGGAAGATGGTACACCTACTATGGAAAGCAATATGGAGACTCCTAAAAAGGTTGATGATAGAGTTACCAACAAACCCAGCTATTCCCTTAATGGACATTTACCCTATAAGCTTCATGGCTCAGTTCAAGAAATTTTCTCAACCATGTTTATAGCTGTGCAATTCATAACAGCTAAGAGCTGGGATCAACCCAGATGTCCATCTCTATATAGTGGAATTGTACATAGCAGTAAGGAAAAAAAATGACACAATGAAATTTGAAGAAAAATGTTTGAACCTGGAAGATATCATTCTCAGTGAACTCAACCAATCACAGAGATAATTGCCACATGGTCTCACTCATGGGTGGCTCCTAACCCCAATCTGCCTGAGATGCTGACATACCTGATAAGTATCTCAAGGACTGTGCAATAGGGGGTGTGGGGTGGGAGGAGGAGGAAAGGGTGGGAGTACAGGACTTAAAACTGGACCCTGGGCTGGAGAGATGGCTTAGCAGTTAAGCACTGGCCTGTGAAGCCTAAGGACCAAGGCTCAATTCTCCAGGACCCATGTTAGCCAGATGCATAAAGGGGCTCACACATCTGGACTTCATTTGCAGTGACTGCAAGCCCTGGTGAGCCCCCTGCCCTCTCTCTCTCTCTCTCTGACTCTCTCTCTGTCACTATCAAATAAATAAATAAAAATGAACAACAACAACAACAACAAAAAAAAAAAAAAACCTGGACCTAAGTGGCAATGGTACCATAAAATTCTACATCCAAAATAACAGACTAAATGGTTGAACCTTCATCAGGCCCTTAGAATGTACACCTGAATCACAGGGCCCTGGAGAAGGTGTGATGAAGACTAACCTTAATATTCTTCTGTTTTTCTCTTCCTCTCTTCCTCTTATATTTCTTCTACTTATTTTATATTATGTTTTTCTTACTTCTTTTCCTTTGTGCTGGCCTGTAACTCCAAATACCAGCCTATGGTTAACTTCCACAGTGAGCTTTTGATCAGAGATACCTAAAAATTTTCCCAAAAGAAGACATATTTTTGTCAGAGTACTTGATGACCCACCAAAGGTTAGTGGTAAGACCCTACTGCTGAGGACACCATATACTGTTGATACAGAACATGGAGTGACCTGCTGGAATCTGGAAGAGAGTCAGTCCCCAAACAGTTAGCTTGTCTAGTGCCAGAAGGTGCTACATGAGCAACTGGGTGAAAATGACCAACATCTGTCCAAGCAACTTGTGGTCTAAGCTACTCAGCAGCAAACAACCTGACATGATGCTCACACAAGTACAATAGTGGCACACAGCCATGGTGGGTCACCAACTGCTCTTGATTTGGCTAACTGATCCATTCATGGAATGGAACCC
This sequence comes from Jaculus jaculus, assembly GCF_020740685.1. NCBI lineage: Eukaryota > Metazoa > Chordata > Mammalia > Rodentia > Dipodidae > Jaculus > Jaculus jaculus. Next base: position 43,866,998 of record NC_059112.1, on the reverse strand, counting down.
ATAGCTGGAGCTGGGAATCAAGTTAGAACCACATCCCCAAAACAAACCTGCTCTCCATTATCAAGCTTCCACCAATCATGGGCTACAAGAGGGCCTACACCTATTAAATTATCTCTAAAATAATAATGGTTAATAATGGTTATCCCATTCATCTGGTGCTGAATTTACTCTTTGTTGGAGAATTTGCTTCTCTTTTTCAGATGTATGCCATTTCTGAGAACAGAATCAGCCTATCACACCTCAACAGGACCCCAGCTGAAACCAAGAGTAGTTGGGGAAATGAGCAAGAGTGCTGATTTCTTGGTGAACCTGGCACCAGCACAAGGGTAAAGGAGATAGGAACAGAGAACATTCAATTCCTACTGAACTAGATATCCAGAGACACAGAGGCTCCCAAGACCTCATCACTGAAATAGATCTAAAATGAACCCAACATGGCTCAGGAAAATTTGTGGAAGAGGGGGTGGAAAGATTGTTAGAGCCACATCTTGGGACACTATGTACAGAGATGTCACCCTTTAACCACAACTACTGGCTAACCCCACAATGCACAATCCATATTCCCCAATGAAGAGGGTCCCTGCAGAGAGGGGATGACATGGAGGAGGCTAATGATGGTATCAACATGGCTGTATATATACTTTGTACATAACTAATAAAAATAAATAAGTGTGTTCATTTTTGTACACCATGTGTTTATCTTTTATTTTAACCCTATAATCTCCCATCTAATTTAGCCCACACTCAGATGGTCCTATGGCAATTCCCACTACTTGGGTTCCCTCATAGCTTTTCCAAGGTCTGAAAATCTACAAATTTTGGAACCCTAAGGAGCTTCAATTTACTCGGTATTGACTTCCCTTGACTCCTCTAGTTTTATTCTTTCTCCTCAACATTTTTTCCAGGTTTGTCTTTGTACTCTCTACTAATCCACTTTGAAAGTCTCTTAGATAGACTCACTGAAGGGGTATCCAAATTGCCATACCCAATATCTCCACTAGCAAAAAGAAGCCAGATAGGTCAGTGCACCAGTTCTCTAATTGTTGTAAGGGCTATCTTTTAGAAGGTCGAAATGATAGGAAGCAGAAATTGGCTAGGCTATTAGGGTAATAGAATATCAAAAGTTAAGTTTTCTCCTTGACTAAAAGCAGGAAATATTAATTAAGCCTGCATGGAGGACCTGCATGGTTTTTTCCTTATCCCTTTCTTCCCTGAAAAAGTGAAACCCTCCAGGAACAATTTCTAGATTAAGCTTATACCCTTCCTAAATGGCCAAGACCCTGACCCCTACCATTTTACAGAAACTTCTAAAATCTGGTCTTTGTCAGGTGTAGAACTATGACCTTGGTCTTCCTCATATAGAAACTTGCAGCCCATCCATAAAATGTGCTAACCTTAACCTTCAGATGGTCTTCTCAAACCCATCTTTCCTCCTTGGGAAAGTGCTCTGCCTTGCATGCTTCTCTTATATTCTGGGCACAAGATCCCCTTCTCTTAATGCTCTCCCACCTAAAGCTCTAAGCTATAATAAAGTATCTCTTAACCTTATTCTCTGATCTATGAATTTAATCCTTGAATTCATAAGATAATAATCCAGGAGTATATCAAATTATTAATGTGTTATGATATATATAGATTTATTAGTGAGAAACCCCCAACTTCTTATATTATTAGTACTTGATGCAAGTACTAGATACAAGTTTTATATAAAACATGAATGGGGACACCCAAATATGTTCTGGTGAACATATGTACTCAAAATAGGAGATAATATAGTGAAGTGACAGAAAAACACACTCTGAAAAATGTTTCCTCCATTGGCCTAAGTTTCCATTAAAACATTTCATTCTACTTAGACTATTGTCCTGTCAAGTTCTGTAAGGCTTCTATTTTCTTAGACTCCACATATGTTTCTCCTTCTTAGTCTTATTTATTTTGCATCTATGGTTTCTCTACCTTCTATGGCACTAGAATAGAATCAAGTACCTTGTTCCCATTACAAATTACACAAGTATATTATATTGAGGTAAAAATAAAATCCTGTTGCATCTAACAAAACATTAGTAAACTTTATGTCATCCTACATTGACATAGCATTTGCAAGTATAAAGTGCTTTTTCTATCATTTTTGAAATAACATGTGGCTTTTAATTTTATAAATATTTCATGCAGTGGACTTTTATAGAGAATTTGAAGTATTGTGAATTAAAAGGAAGAAGTCCAGTAGACCCTCAGATACTAAAATACATTTTCTCAATTCCTCTCCAAGGTGCTTGTGTAGGTCACAGGTTAGAAAACTAAGCAGCCAGAAAAGGCAAGCTGACAGATAGCGAGGGATTAATGAGGAGGGTAAGCCCCCCAAGTGGTACAAAAGAGAAATCTAGACAGCAAACAGTGCCTCTATTTTAAAAGAAAACATAGTATGTCTGTAGTTGTTTACCATGAGACTTGAGGTTTGAAGCACTCCAAAAGAAGTATAAATCAATGAACAACTCCATCCAATATAACTGATTGTATCACATCACTGAGGCTAATGTACAAGAAAATTAGCTGTGGGAATTAACTTTCCTAGTTTCATGGCTCCTTAAGGAAGCAATGATACTAACTGTTCTCAAAGCAACAGAAAGGCTGTCAGCCAGAGGCACTTTAATATGGAATATCCTTATTTGATGCTGTGGTAGACATCTGCTAGTGTTCTTTATCCAAATATACCATGGGCAAATAAACAGTTTGTCATCATACCTTAATTATCCAAAAATGCTCAGATGTCCCTTTATGAGACATTAACCCTCCCTGTGGATGGTGACATCTTGAAGATAAAGGTAATGTTTAAGAAATCTTTTAAATCTGAAAATTAGCACCTATCTTTAAGAAGGTAGGTTCTTTTAGACTGAAAATAGTCAGAGAACAATGTTCTTTCTTCTGTGTATTGTGTCAGCCTGGTGCAGGCTGTATTCTTTCAAGTTCCTACATAACCTTTGTTTATTACTTAAGGACAGCAACATGAGCACTGTTCAGAAGTTCGCTAATTCGACTCTCCTCCATCATCACCATATTCTCATATCATCTAAATCTTCATCATAATTTACATCTATTACTCACTAAGCTCAAGTACTGGGTATATTTCTCCATCTTATCAATCCATTTGCTCATTTTCCAGATATTCGGTATCAGGCTTACCACTAGTAACTTTTTACTGCTGTCTTACCCTTCCATCTTTGTTTGCTCATTTGTTTGTTTGTTTGAGACAGGGTCTCATGTGTCTCAGGCTGGTCTCAAAATCAACATATACCTAAAATAACCTTGAGTTTCTGATTTTTCTTCTTCTACCTCCCAATTTTTGGGAGCAAAGGCATATGTCACCATGTTTAGTTTATGCAGTGCTATGTATCAAACTAGGGCTTAATGTATGCTGTACAAGCAGTCTGCAAATAACCTCCATTCCCAGCCCCTAATCTTCTATCTTTATTGCATATATAACAATTAAAACCAAAGCATGCATCCATTTTTTCCTATATAAAATCATCTAATTATACCACTTTTAATCTGTAAAGTCAATTCCTTACTAAGCTCCACAACTATAAGAGAAAGTTCAGACTTATGGTATAGCATTCACAAAAGACTTTAATGCTTTTTAAAAAAGTATTTATTTATTTAAAAGAGAGAGAGAGAGAGAGAGAGAGAGAGAAAGAGAGAATGGGGGGCTTGGCAGGGCCTCTCCTCACCACAGACAAACTCCAGACTCATGTGCCACCTTGTACATCTGCCATTATATGGAAGTCAGTCCTGAGACCTTTTGCTTTGTCAGCATGTACCTTAACCACTAAGCCATCTCTCCTGCCCACTTTTCTGGTCTTTATCCAGTATATTTAATAATAATTTTTGCTATTTTCTTCACACTTACCTTTAAGAAACAATAAATTTCTTGCAGTGTCTGGCATGCTATGCTTTTCTCATGTAGCTTAATTATTCTGAAATAGCCTCAACCTCCAGTTTACCAGACAACTTTCAACTCAGGGCTCCAAATATGATGTAATTTAGCATATGAAGTTTCCCATGCTATCTTTATGAAGGTAGGTGTACTATCTCTAGCTTAGTAACTTTCTTTATTGCTTATCTCCTTTTGATATACTCATTTGATACATATTTATTTCTACTGACAAAGCATGCTGTTCTTGAAACCATGAACTTATCATCAACTTCATATCCTTATAACCTAGTATGAAATCCTCCTTATATTAAATAACAAATAAGCATTTTCATATTGAGTTAATGTCAAAGAAAACTTAAAATGTCAGTCATGCCAGGCATGGTGGCACATGCCTTTAATCCCAGCACTTGGGAGGCAGAGGGAGGAGGATCACTGTGAGTTCGAGGCCACCCTGAGACTACATAGTGAATTCCAGGTCAGCCTGGGCTAGAGTGAGACCCTACCTCAAAAAAACAAACAAACAAAAAATGTCAGTTATAATTTAATTGAATTGCTAACATATTTTACTTTTAAAATTTTAGTATTTATTTGTATATGTGTGTGCAAATATTTGCATGTTTGTGTGTGAGTGCAGGTACGTGCATGCTGCAGGATGTGAGGGGAGGTCGGAGGACTATTTGCGTGTCCACTTCATTTGAGACAGAATTTCCTGCTGTGGAGTCTCTCTCTGCTATTCTTTGCTGCACTCCCATAAGCTTCTGGGAAACTGTCCCATCACTGTCGCCCATGTTACTGTCAGCTAAAGGATACTGGGATTCAGGAAACCCAACACAACTTCTGCATGTTTATGTAGGGTCTTGGGATCAAACTGTAATCCTCCAGCTTAAGCAGAGATCATTTTATCAACAGGGCCATCAGAAGCTCAGTTGTTTTTCTGTCTGCTTTATTTTGTCTTGGGGTGCTAAGGATTATACTTAAAGGTTTATGAACACTAGGGAAATGTCACAGATGTTTGGTCATGCCATGTTCAGACAATGATATATTTAGAGTAGAACCTGCCAATGTACTTATATTTCATCACTGAAACCATTATATTCCCAATTCTGGTTATTTGAATAAAACAATTCAAGTGACATTTTACTTAAGTAAATGTTAACTAAAGATGTCATATTGAATCAATACTTTGCAAAGAAAACTATTTTCTTCTTAGAGTAAACCAATAGACATTTAGCACTGCAGATGCAAACATGAGCATCATATTCATAATTTACTTGACAGAAACAGGTATAGTTAATGCTACCAACACTTCATAAAATGACATTTTCTGCCCTGATAATGAACATATCTCCAAAGTATCCATAGTTCCATTCTGTGAAAAGCCCACTGCAATTTTCTCTCTAAATACTTCCTTAGTGTGGGTCAGACCTAGTGTTGCTCATCTCGATTCTGTTGCTTTGTACTCACTTTCTGGACCACTTGTGTTTCATTGCATTCATGCTTTATTTATAGTACACCTTTCTAAAGTATCTAAGCCATGATTCTACTCACCTGAAATAAAAATTGATTTCCTTTGCTTTAAAGGCCATGAAACAAAATGAAATGTGTTGTTCTATCATCTATAGGCATCAAAGAAGCATACAATATATGCAATGGGAAAGGCAGGTGCTAGGTAAGTGAACTATTCAGGGTTAAGGGATGTGAGACCATGTGCTTTCATATATGTCTTTTCTCAAGTTGCTAGCTTTTTTTTTTCACACATTATCCAACCTACCAATTACTTGAAAAGAAGCAACTTAAAGAAAATAGGATTTATCTTGGCTTACTGTTTCAGAAGAAATAGTTCACTATGACAGGGAAGGTGTGACAGCAGAAGGTGACTGGTCAAGTTGCACCCATTGTCAGGAAGTGGAGAGGGAAGGAAGTAGAACTGGGATATAAAACTTTAAGGCATCCACACAGTGGTACATTTCCCTCAGAGAGGTTAAACCTCCTACAGGTTTCACCACCTTCCTAAATGTGACTACCTGCAGACCATATGCTCAAACGCTGAACCTATAAGGGATACTTCATGTCCAAACCATAATACCATTCTATTCCCATTCTTGGCGATGTCTTTTACTTTCTTTTTAAATATTTTTTGTATTTATTTACAAGCATATAATACATATATAATATATATATATTATATATGTTATATCTATACATATAATATATATTATATATAATATATATTAATATATAATGTAACATATAATATATATGTATATTATATATATTATATATATATTTTTGTATACATATTATATATATGTATATTATATATATAGAGAGAGAGGGGGAAAGAGAGAGAGAAAGAGGGAGAGAGAGAGAGAGAGAGAGAGAGAGAGAGAGAGAGAGAGAGAGAGAGGGAAAATACCAGGGATTCAAGCCACTGCAAGTAAATTCCAGATGCCTGTTCCACTTTGTGTGTCTGGCTTCCATGGGTACTGGAAAATGGAATGGGGGTCCTCACAAGATCATTAGATTTTCAGGCAAGCACCATAACTGCTGAACCATCTCTCCAGCCCAGTCTTTTTCTTTCTTAATAAATTGTCCCTAATGCTATTACTTTACAATGTGTCCCTTGTGCAAACCTATGTCCTAAGACAAAAGAACCTGAAAATCCCAGTGGGTGTCTCCTGGTCTCCCATAACACATAACAACATATCTGAGTCATAACATACCCATACAATCATGTGAGAGAAATAATTCTCATTGTGAACAATCAATTATCAACACAAGCCCTGTTGACCACTATATACACTACTAAAATTTAATCAATCTACTTGATCAGCATTTTAGCAAACACTTTCATGGGAAGACCCACATGTTATCTTCAAAATCATTAAGCATTCCAGAGAACATTTATAATGTAACTTTTATCTGTTGATGTTTAATATATTAGAATAAAAACTGAGGTTTTGAAAATTTATATTCATTTGAAAATAACAGCATTCAACTTTTCATTTTGCCATAAACATCTCTTTTGGAAAAATTCAGTTTTCTAACTAAAATGAAAAATGAGAAGCATTGCATTACATTAGAATTTTACAAATATCTTTAGTATCTGACTTAATACAAGGTAGATTCTCATACATCCTGTATTAACTTTGTCATATAATCAGTTTGATTAGGTTCTAGACACGTTTGCTTAGTGTAAATGAAGAAAAATGTTACCTAATGTTAACAGGAATAATATTAATTTCTAGAGTCACATGTAACATGTCAGAAGAACTACCATTCCTATTCCATCATTGGTCACATTTTAACAATCAATGAATTGTATTTGTGACAATAGCACCTCCTGTTTGACATGCTGTAGAGTACTCACATTTCTCAAGAAATTTATACATTATTTTCCCCTCAGAAATGAACATAAGGTTGGGCGTGGTGGTGCACGCCTTGAATCCCAGCACTCGGGAGGCAGAGGTAAGAGGATTGGCATGAATTCGAGGCTACCCTGAGACTCCATAGTGAATTCCAGGTCAGCCTGAGCTAGAGTGAGACCCTACCTTGAACCTCCCAACACACACACACACACAAAATGAACATAAGCACACATCTTGAACTTAATTTTGGTGATTTTATGAAGTATGTGGATCATAGTAAATGGATGCCAAAATTTTTCATCATGGCAGTTACCATGTGTCTTTCGGCCTTTCACATAAACTTACTATTCTGAAAACTACACCCCTTATACATTGTAATATTTAATAAGGACACAATAAAGACAAATAATAGACCTAGAAGAACTTAGATGCAAATATAGAAAGTTCTCACTTTTACATTTTGATTGTGTAGCCTACAGTAAGTAAGTTACTACTCCAGTGTCACAGTAAAGTGACAAAAACAAACTGACACAGATATAAAAATACAGTCTAAATTATATCAACCATCAATATCAAAGCAATTTACAAGTTTTATGCTATAAATATATAGCTTAAAGGAGACAAAATATTTTCAGATTTTAGGTTTTACTGAAACATATGACAACTATTCAAATTTTCTTCTTTATAAGAAAAAGCTCAGAAAGACTAAATTACTGTCACAAAATCACAATGGCCTATTTTAACAACTCTAAGTATAATGTGATAATCAGTGTAATTCCCTTTAAATAACTCAGTATACACTAAATTATCAATTTGCATAATTTGAGGCTAATTAGCAAGAACAGTAGTTAGTATAGTATATCCAAAACTACAAACGAAAACCTCAGACTAAACTCCAATGACACACAGAGCAAATTTGAATTCCATTACTTGGGAAATGGAAGAAAGAGGATTAAGAACTCAAGTTTAAGACTGGGGGAGAGGGCTCAGCAATTAAAGGTAATTGCTCACAAAACTTCCTGGACCGATTTCAATTGCCCAGTATGCATATTAAAACAGATGTACTAGTGATACATGTGTCTGGAGTTCATTTTGAGCAGCAAGAGGTCCTGGTATGCCCATACTGTCTTTCTGTAATTCTCTTTCTCTCTCAAATAAATAAATACAAATACTTTAAAAAGAATTTAAGTTCATCGATTCTCAACAACATAGAAATTACAAAGCCAGCCTGAGCTCTATGAGACTATGTATCAAGTACTCCAAATAAATTAAAATCTCATTATAAATATTTTAAAAATATTATTTATTTCCACCTCTTTCTCTCTCTCTCTCCATCTCTCTCTCCCTCCCTCTCTCACTCTGTGTGTGTGTGTGTGTGTGTATGTGTGTGTATGTGTGTGTGTGTGTGTGTGTGTGTGTGTGTGTGTGTGTGTGTACACTGTGGTCCTATGTCAATGCAATAGAATGCCAGACATATGCTTGCACCTCATTTTGAATCTGATTTTATGTGGGTGGTTGGGGTATTGAATCCAGGAATACAGGCATTACAAGCAAGATTTTTTAACTGCTGAGACATCTCCCCAACTTCCCCACTCAACTATATTTTTTGTCACAGGAACATAACACTTTTATAAAGTTATTTTAGTATAAATTGATTTGCTAAATTGAAACCTTGACCCAAAAAAGGAAGTCATTAAATTCAATATTTCTCCATATTTCATTGAAACATATTGAAATCATTGCTATAGATTTTCATTCTTGGGAAATAAGCAAATAAATGGCAGCCTCTGTTTAATGGAAATTCTCAACATTCTTATTTATCTTCTGTCAATGTCCAGTTACGTTAAATTAATCCATTGTTTTCAATCCTTACAGACAGCTCAAAATCTGAGGAAGGGATGTGACTGTAAAGTAATAAACCATCACTAGATACTTCCTTTACAACATTATGCTTATTGGTAACTGCGTTATCACAGGTTTTGATATAGGCCTTCCAGGTAAAAAGGAGGCATAGTAGCCACATCAAGGCAGCCCAGGGAGGGGAAAAAGAAGAAAAACAGCAAAATATACCCTTCTATCATAAATGAAGGTGTGTAAGTTATTGTCAATTACAGCAGAGAAGGGGAGACTCAGATCTTCTAGAAAGGAGGAAACCAGCCAGAATCCTACTGAGATGCTTGTGGCCCCAGGATGAGCATCCACATTCCTGGCCTACACAGAGCTGTAGGAACAGAAACAAGTTGTGTGTGTATATGGGGGGAGGGGTCTACTCACATCTGCCTCATCACAAAGTCAAAAATCATGAAGGGGAAGATAGCAGGGAAAAGCTGAGCAGCTGCTGAAAGAGAACAGGACCAGCTGAACAGCTCCAGTACAACTCCAGACAACCTGCACAGTCTCCAGTTCCCAAATGGCCAGTGCCATGGCAAGCCGCCAGAGAACTCATTCAGCCCCCAGCTGCAGGGCATCAAGCACAGCTGATCAGAACACCCCATCCACAGTGCAACAGAGAAGGATTGATGTGGGCAGTCAGCATTGGTGAGATTGGAAGTCATCCCAAATGTTAATAGACCCTACTGGCACAAAGGCAGGTACACAGGCCTGCAGTGGAAGTGCTAATCTCTTTCCATGTCAGGGCAAATTATGTGTTACATATTCTTTGTTGGCTTTATCATTCTCAAATAAGCTGTATTTTGTTGTTGACTATTGTTGCCTTAGATGCTTCCTGATTTATGGGGCCTTTGTCTTTCTCTTCTGTCATTATTGGGGGCAGGGTGTGACTCAGCCCCAGGCTGACCTGGAAGCCATTTGAGACCAGAAATCTCAATCTCACAGTTAACAGGATTAAGGGTGTGGGACAACACACACCCATAGGGACTTTGGCTTTATTAGATTTTCTGTTTGTTTTAGTCCCTGCTCTTGCATAATTACTCTGTACTGGTTTTCATTGAATGTGTGTATTGCTCAGTTGAATTTGCCATAAATTGCTCCATCCAGTCTACTAGAGTACTTGAGTAGCAGGCAAAATCAATACCGAGGGTCACTTCTGCTGTTTCTCTTGGAGTATAAGAGCTATACCTGGCACCTTAAACTCCTATCCTGTAGATATATAAAGTTGGAATTACATGGCTATGAATACTACAGGTAATTAGAAAACCCAAGTATCAAATTAACTCAAGATGAAAAATGCCTACATTATAATAGAACAAACATAAAACCTTAAGACGATATGATCCCATCACAAATTATAAATTCATCAGAAATGACCTCCACTGAGACTGTTTTAGATGTTCCTGTATTGGAAGAATCAATATTATAAAAATGTTAATCTTACCAAATGCAATCTACACATTTAATACAATCCCCATCAAAAGTCCAATGCTATTCTTAATGGAAATTTAAAAAAAAAAATCCTACAATTTATTTGGGAGGACAAAACCCTCAAATATCTTAAACAATTTTGAGCAACAAAAATAAAGCTGGTGGTATCACCATATCTGATTTTAACATATATCACAGAGCCATAATAACAGGAAAAAAAAAAAAAAACAAAAACAGCATGATACTGGCACAAAAAAAAAACAAACAAACAAACATGTAGATAAGTGGAACAGAATAGAGGACCCAGATGTAAGTCCAGACAGCTATAGCCACCTGATCTTCAACAAAAATGACAAAAAATACTCATGGGAGAAAAGACAACCTCTTCAACAAATGGTGCTTGGAAAATTGGATATGTATCTGTAGAAGGATGAAAATAGATCCTTATCTCTCTCCATGTACAAGTCCAAATGGATCAAAAACCTCAATATCAGACCCAAAACTTTGAAACTGCTAGAGGAAAACGTAGAGGAAGCCCTTCAATATCTTGGCATAGGCAATGGCTTTCTGAATATAACCCCAGTTGTCCAGGAAATAAAATCACTAATCAGCCATTGGGACCTCACAAAATTACAAAGCTTTTGTACAGCAAAGACACTGTGAATAGAGCAAAGAGGCAACCTACAGAATAGGCAAAAATCTTTGCCAGCTAGACTTAAGCAATTGACTAATATACAAGATAAACAAAAAACTCACAAAAATCTACCTATGAAATCAAACAACCCAATTAAAATAGGCTATGAAAATACATAGAGAGTTCCCCAAAAAAGTAATATTGTTGGAAAATTAACATCTAAAAATTTTTCTACATTTTTAGCCATAAGGAAAATGTAAATTATACTACTTTGAGATTCCATCTCACTCTTTTTACAATGGCTATCATCAAGCAAACAAATGACAATAAATGTTGGCAAGGATGTAGAAAAAGAGGAACCATTATACCCCATTGTAGGAAATGTAATCTGGTACAGTCCTTGTGAAAATCAGTGTGGAGTTTCCTGAGGCAGCTAAAAGTAGATTTACCATACAACCCAGTTATACCACTCTTTTGCATATATCCTCAAGACTCTTCCCACTACTTTAAAGATACTTACACAACCATGTTTATTGCTACTCTATTCATGGTAAGCTAGGAAATGGAACCAGTCTAGATGTCCCTCAACGGATGAATGGATAATGAAGATGTGGTACATTTATACAATGAAGTTCTATTCCATGACAAATAAAAAGTAAATTGTGAAATTTGCAGGGAAATGGATGTATCTACAAAGGATTATACTTAATGAGGTAACTCAGGCCCAGAAAGCCAAATGTTGCATTTTTTCCCTCATATGTGGATCCTAGCTACACATGATTAGACTTGTGTGTGAGTTGGAGTAAGAATCACTAGTAGAGGCTAGTAAGCTAGAGAAGGGCTCTAAGGAAGTAAGGAGAGAAGAGTGATTAAGGGGATAAGATTATATATACGCAAGTAGATAAACAGATTAATGGGGGGTGGAATGGCCTAAGGAGGTCAGGAGAAGAGTAAAAGAAGGGTGGGAAAAATTAATCAAAATTCAAGATATGGTGAATAAGCCATGAAGAGAACCTACTTCCTTGGATAATGGTACACTCAGAAGCCATAGATTGCTACTAGAAAAATGACAGTGCCAGGGATGGGATACTACCTTCTAGTAAGTTGTTGGCTAGGGAGGACCCTGATGCCCGGAAACATTACAGGCTATTGCCAAGGCTCTTGGTTTCCCATCGGAAATACATAATAAGACCCTATTGATGAAGACTTCACATGCCTGGGCTGCAAGGTCACTGTGAAATCAAGCTGGGGCTGAGCTAAAAATCCTCCTCTCTGTAGATCAGCTGATAGAAAACTGGACAAAGGTGCACTGCATCCCACCCTATGGGAGATAGAATTCATCAGCAATGAAAACAGTGGACACTTCAAGTCTTAATTTTGGCCAGCCAGGCCAAATGACTAAATTGGGGCAATTGTGTCATGTCTGTTATGGGGGAATCCAATCTCTAACTGGACTGGAGGCTCCCTCTATGGAGAGAATATATGTCTGGTACTGATAACCTAATCAAAAGCCTATGGTGGGGGAGATCATGAGCCTCAGGAGTGTAACACCTGCTATTGTCTGGATAAATCCATATATTATTATCACCAAACTTGCCTGTAATTACTTGACTTAACATTTACCATACCCACATATTAATGCTACTCTCACTTTTGGTTAGAGAAGCTTCACTTTTCAGATGGTGGTGACCACCAGTGATACCCAAAAGGCACTATATAGAAGAGAATGAGTGATGTAAGAGTGTTCAGCACTGAAACATCTCTATCACACACCTCCAAGACTCAGGGTTCATTGCAGAAGAGGTGGCAGAAAGAATGTCAGAACCAAAGGAAGGATAGGACTGCTTACAATGTAATCATCAGGACAGAAATTAGCCTCAATATCCATGACCTCACAGTGTCTAGAACTACCTTCACATGGCAATAGGAGAAAAAGTTGATGACATCAACATAAAAAAAAAAACAGACTAATGCAAAGAGGGAGGGCATATGACGGAGAGTGGATTTGTGAAGTAGAAAATCAGGGAGGGGAGGGAATTATCATGTTTTTTTTCTCTGTAAGTATGGAAATTGTCAACAAAAATATAATTTTAAAAGGTTTACATTCTCCCTCTCTCTCTCTCTCTCTCTCCTCTCTCTCTCCTCACAAAGAAAATTTTAGCAAATGAGCTGGGAAATGGCTTAGCAGTTAAGGCATTTGTCTGCGAAGCCAAAGGACCCAGGTTTGATTCCACAGGACCCATATAAGCCAGATGCACAAGGGGCACATGCATCTGGAGTTCATTTGTAGTGACTAGAGGTCCTGGCATGCCCATTCTCTCTGTCTGTCTCTTCTATCTCTCTCTATGCTTGCAAATAAATAATTTTTTAATGATATAAACTTACACTTGAATTCAAAAATCTTCAAAAAGTCAAATAGGAATATTTTCCTAAAATGACTACTTGAAAATATCAAAAGAAATTACTTTCTACCTAAGGATTTTATATTTTTCCTCTTTTAAAGGTGGCAAGAACCTAGTCAGTCCTAAGAAATAAAAGTTTGGTATTGAACATGTACTTAGACCCTTAATATATAGGGTCCTTGTTTGGTTCTTCCCGCTGTGTGGCAGACAAAGAGATATCTCCAGGGTCTGCTTAAGAATTCCCTGTGCAGATATAGAAAGTTCACCTAAGGATCCCAAAAAAACACATGCCCTCATGAAAATTTTAAGTCACATCTGACTTTTTCTTCTAGCAAAACCCAGGTAGTATAGAGAAAAATCATTTCATGATGGGAAAATAAGAATATAACAGAAGATTACAAAGGGGCAAAAGTTACAAATTATTTAACACAATGCAATAGCAACCCAGTAATTTGACAGAACTGCAATGCCATGTCCTTGATCTGTGGTCTCACTTTACTAAACTACAGTGACAGAGGAATGTCTTCAGTAATGACACATAGTGACAGACACATGGAAAGCATCTCATAATAGCTGTTGTTGTTTTGTTGTTAGTTTTTATTTGCAGTAGACTGACAACAAGAGTACAGTAGCATGTGCTGATAAATTACTGAATATCAAACATCATTTTGTATCCATTTTATTTTCAAAATACTTTTCTAGGTTGGGTATTGTTTTCATTTTCCAGGTAGTAATTACCTTACATGGATTTTTTTATTAAAGCATCATCTAAATGCTACAAAACAGAACCAGTTATTTTTTTAAATATTTTTTTAAAGTTTTTTTCTGACGTAGGTTCCCACTCTGGCCCAGGCTGACCTGGAATTCATTATGCATTTTCAGGGAGGCCTTGAACTCACGGTGATCCTCCTACTTGTGCCTCCCGAGTGCTGGGATTAAAGGTGTGTGCCACCACATCCAGCTTCAGAACCAATTGTTTTTAATGTATTTTATTTATTTATTTGAGAGAGAGTGGTAGATAGAGACAAAGAGAGAATGAGCACTCCAGGGCCTTTAGCCAATGCAAATGAACTCCAGATGCACGCACCTCCTTGTGCATCTGGCTTACATGTGTCTTGGTGAATTGAACCATGGTCCTAAGGCTTCATAGGCAAATACCTTAACTGTTAAACCATTTTCCCAGCCCATAACCACCTTCTTATTCACTTAAAAAAGTGAGAAAGTTGATCTGAGGAGCCAGTTCAGTATCTCAGGGACAGAGCACTTGCCTTCCATGTGCAAGGCCTTGGTCCTGTGTTTGATCCCAAATACCCCCACACACATACACAGAGCGGGGGAGAGGGAAGGGGAGAGAGAGAGGAGAGAGAGAGAGGAAATCCTGAGTTGTAATTTGTCCAATAATAATGGCTGAATTGCAATTATTTAAACCGTAACTATTACAAGACCAGCATGAAAGCTTCAAGATTTTTCAACTGCATACTATCATGCCTGCAAATGTTAATGCTTTTCTCTCTACAAAAAAAGAGAAGGTAGAGGGGAAGTAGAGCTCACACTTTTCATTTTGCTCTCTTCCTTTCATCAGATTCTCCTAATGGTATATGGTGCCCAATCCTTTTGGAGGAGCAAAAGATGCTATTATTTTGGTTGAACAAATGGTCCATTTTATTTGCTGAAATAATTCGTTTAGTGGAAAGCAAAACTAAATTCATCTGGATGGGTAGCCATACTAAATTCATCTGGATGGGTAGCCATGTGATAAATAAAACAATCAGGCTCAAATCAAGGCCAATGATAATGTATCACCAACCCAAGAGACAAGCAATTTGGCAATAAGAACAAGTTAAAAGTGCCCCATTGGGTGACAGGCCAGGTTCACAGAGTTCTGCTGCCTGTATTTGCTGTGGGCTACGGTGATTCCTCAGGCATCCACTGAAAACAGCAACTAAATTGTAAAACTATGAAAAGACTACCATGATGGGCTACTATTTCAAATGTTCTCTTGTTTACATTGAAGCAGGGAGAACTCTCCCTTTTCAAGGAGAATGGCAGCATGAGCCTGCCAGTCCCCTCTGTAAATAGAAGTACAGGACTAGACATTACTTGCCACTAGCGATTTCAGTTTCCATTCTCTGGCTTTCAGAAAGTCAGCCCTCAGCTGTCAGTGAGCTTTGCCAGACAAACAAATCAGTTGCAAGCAGTATCATGCATATTGTGAAATTGCTCTATCAGGACACGTATTCCCTTGTCTTTATCAGAATGGGTGAATGTGGAATCTCTTGAGACACAAAGCAAACATAACTGGTCTTGTAGGACTGATCAATAAGGAGATTATCTCGGGGATAAGAAAAATTAATCTTTTAAAATAAAATAATGCAACTAAGGCTTATTAAATACCCAGATGTGTTCTGTAAACATAAAGGAAAATCATTACATGTACTGGATAATCGTGAGTGAAGGAAAATCTTTAAAAGAAAACTGTATGAGAACTTGCCAGGCTGCTCATATACATGATCTGAAGCATGCTGCTTGTGGTTTGACAGCTACTTTCAAGGAATGAAGTCTGAAGACATGGGCATCACAACTTTCCTGAACTTTCTTGGACATGAAATGATTGTTTGAATTTTTCCCTCAACTCCATTTGGTTCTTTTTTTCTTTTTTCTTTTTTTTCTTTTTTTTTTCTGTTGCCAATCAAGGGAAGGCAGCAGGAAACACAATCCATTAGACTTAATCACATAAAGTTCAAATCACATTTAACTACTCAATTGAAGAACAATACCAGCAAAACTAATTACAGAGTTGCAAAGAAGCAGTGATAAAATTGAAGCCCAACAAAAGGACATTAACTGAGACCCTCTACATATATAGAATTGTCATTAAGGAAGCAATCTATGTCGTGATATAATGTATAGGGAAATGAATTGCCACTCCATTGCAAAGTATGTGCTTGTTTAAACTTTGTATTATAATTTAAATGCTGGAATTCTACATTATCAATGTGACATTAAATTATAAAAAATTAAAAATTATAAAAATATTGTTTTAAGGATATTAACAAATTCTATGTGTGAGAAATATAAAATGTTTTAAAATACATATTTATATATTATTTTGTATATACACATTTTTCTTTTAAATTCATGGCTTCATTGAAGATTAAGAGGAATACAGAGTATGTGATCTACATTTGGGACTTCTAAAAATTGCTGAAGATGTCTACTGCAATGTGTTTTAAGCTAAAACTGAATGGAGAACCTGACACCCAGCCCCCTTTCCTGACTAATGAACCATATTTTGTTCCAGAATAATAGCACCACATACCAATAGTCTCCAAAATACTTATTTCCTACTATTTTGACTTGTCTTTAATAGCCCAAATTTAAGCAGAGTTCATGAGCATTATCAAATGAAAGACTTCAATCTGATATATAATTATATTTTATGATATGTATGTTTACAATGTATATATATAACTTTGATACCCCCTCCAAATTCTTATTATTGTTGGTTTACAATGAGTAAGAACATTTTGAGGAGAAATATTAGTTTTTTATCATCCTTCAAAATTAAAAAAGTTGGTTGAGTAATCATTCAAGGATGTTTCAAAATTTTGAAGTATTCTGAAATGAAGTATTATAAACCCATTTTTGGTCTATTTTCTTTGCATTAATATTAATTTAATGTCTTAATTATGTCTCTTTGTTACTATCAGAAAATATAATACATATATACATGGAAGATTTTTCAGTGAAAAAAACAATATAAATAAAATTTCCAGAATGCTATAGGAAACCTGATTTCCATAGCTCTCTAATAGTAATATCTGCCTAATTAAAACAGCATCACCATTCTTCTCAGCAGCCCATGGAAATTCTCTAAACAGACCATATACAGGGCCACAAAGACTGCCTCCACATATTTAGGAAAAGTGACATAATTCCTTGTACGAGATCATATCACAATGCTATATTGCTAGAAATCAACAACAAAAGACCCACCAAGAATCCCAATGGCACCTGGAATCTGAACAGCACACTTTTAAACAATAAATGGATAGTGGACAAAATAAAAAATGAAATTGCAAAATTCCTGGAATTGAATGACAGTTAGAACACATCATACCAAAACTTAAGGGACACAATGAAGGTTGTCCTCAGGGGAAAATTCATAGCACTCAATGCCTTCATAAAAAAGACAGAAAGATCCCAAATCAATAACCTAACCATCCACCTAAAGGCACTGGAAAAACAAGAAACATCTAACCCAAAGAGCTCAAGAAGGAAAGAAATAATTAAAATCAGAGCAGAAATTAATGAATTGGAAACCAAGGAAACAATTAAGACAATTGACAAAACAAAGAGCTGCTTCTTTGAAAAAATAAACAAGATTGACAAACCCCTGGCCAATTTGATCAAGCAAAAAAGGAGAAGTTTCAAATTAACAAAATTCAAAATGAAAAAGGAGAGATCACAACAGACATAAGTGAAATTGGGAGAATCATCAGGACTTATTTCAAAAACCTCTACTCCACAAAACTGGATAATGTGGAGGAGATGGAGAAATTCCTGGACTCATACCATCTATCAAAACTAAACCTAGAGCACATTAATCTCCTCAATGCACCCATCACACTCATGGAAAATGAAAAAGTAATAAAAAACCTCCCCATAATGAAGAGTCCAGGACCAGATGGCTTCTCAGCTGAATTCTATCAAACATTCAAGAAGAACTCAAACCAATCTTCCTAAAACTGTGCCATACAATTGAAGAATAGGGAAAGCTACCCAACTCCTTTTATGAAGCTAGTATCACCCTAATTCCAAAACCAGGCAGAGATGCCACAAGAAAAAGAAAAACAAAACTACTGGCCTATTTCCCTAATGAAGTTAGATGCAAAGATCCTGAACAAAATCCTCGCAAACCGAATACAACAACACATCAAAAGCATTATCCACCTTGACCAAGTGGGATTCATCCCAGGAACACAAGGTGGTTCAACATATGGAAACATGTCAATGTAATACACCACATAAACAAGGTTAAAGATAAAAACCACATGATCATTTCAATAGATGCAGAAAAGACTTTTGACAAAATACAACATCACTTCATGATCAAAACAATGGAGAGAATTGGCATGGTTGGTTCATATCTTACCATAATAAAAGGCAATATACAACGCTCCAAAGGCCCAAATAATACTTAATGGAGAGAAACTGGAGGAATTTCCATTAAGATCAGGAACAAGGCAGGATTGTCCTCTCTAACCTCTGCTTTTTAATATAGTACTGGAAGTCCTAGCTTAAGCAATAAGAGAGCAGAAGGAAATAAAAGGGATCCAATTTGGAAAGGAAGAGAATAAGTTAGCTCCATTCGCTGATGACATGATTGTATATGTACGAGACCCAAGAGACTCCATCCCAAAACTCCTGAAGGTGATTAACTCCTATAGCAAAGTTGCAGGATACAAAATCAATGCACAAAAATCAGTAGCATTTCTATATGCAAATGACAAAGATACAAAGAAAGAAATAAGGGACATAGTCCCATTTTCAATAGCAACAACAACAAAAAATACCTTGGAATAACATTAACCAAGGAAGTGAAAGATCTATACAACAAAAGCATAAAAACACTCAAAAAAGAAATTGAGGAGGACTTGAGGAAATGGAAAGACCTCCCATGCTCCTGGATAGGCAGAATTAACATTGTGAAGATGACAATCCTACCAAAGGTAATATATAAATTTAATGCAATTCCAATTAAAATCGCTACAGTGTTCTTCACAGAGATAGAAAAAATGATCTCAAAATTCATATGGAAAGGCAGAAGGCCTCGCATATCCAAACATATCCTCAGCAAAAGCAATAGCTCTGGTGGCATCACCATACCTGATCTAAAGCTATACTACAAAGCCATAGTAATAAAAACAGCACGGTGCTGGCATAAAGACAGGAGTATAGACCAATGGAATAGACTTAAGGACCTGGACTTTGGGTCAAGTAACTATAGCTACTTGATATGTGACAAAGGTCCGAACAATATAGGCTGGAAAAAAGACAGCATCTTCAACAAATGGTGCTGGACAAACTGGATAACCACACATAGGAAACTGAAACTTGATCCACACATTTCACCACCATGCACAACACTCTAATCCAAATGGATCAAAAACTTCAATATAAGACCAGAAACTCAAATACTACTGGAAAAAAATTTAGGAAGTACTTTCCATGATATAGGAATGAAAAAGATTTCCTGAACAAAACCCCAGTAGCTCATGATCTTAAATAGTCACTCAACCAATGGGATCACATGAAACTGAAGAGTTTCTTTACATACAAGCATACAATAAGCATAGCCAATAGATTACCCACAGAATGGGAGAAAATATTTGCAGGTTAGCCAACTGACAGAGGCCTAATCTCTAGACTCAACAAAGAACTCAAAAATCTAAACAGTAAGAAGTCAAACACCCCACTCACAAAATGGGGCAAAGAGATGAACAGGCAGTTCACAGAGGAAGGAACATAAATGGCAAACACACACTTAAGAAAATGCTCATCATCCATAATCATCAGGGAAATGCAAATTAAAACAACTATGAGATTCCACCTTACCCCAATAAGGATAGCAAACATCAAAAAATCAAACGAAAGTAAATGCTGTCAAGGATGTGGAGAAGCAGGAACACTTATCCACTGTTGGTGAGAATGTAGGATGGTACAACCACTTTGGAAAGCAATATGGAGACTCCTGAAAAAGCTGACTATAGAGATACCAACAGACCCAGTTATTCCCTTACTGGGCATCTATCCTAAAACCTTCAAACCACTGGCCAGAGAGATTTGCTCAACCATGTTTGTAGTGGCTCAATTCATAATAGCTAAGAGCTGGAATCAATCCAGCTGTCCAACATAGATGAATGGATAACTAAGATGTGGTATATCTACACAACGGAATTCTCTATAGCAGTAAGAAAAAATGACACAAAGAAATTTGAGGAAAAATGGTTGAATCTGGAACAGATCATTCTCAGTGCACTTAGCCAATCACAGAAAAAAATCGCCACATAGTCTCACTCATCTACAGCACCTAACCTGAATCTACCCAAGATACCTTACATACCCAGCAAGCATCTCATGGACTAGACAATAGGATGAATGGGGAGGGAGGGGAGGACATCAAAGGGGTGGGAAACACTAGTTTAGACCCAAACGGGAATGGTACCATAAAATTCTACTTCCTAAATGGCAGACCAAATGGCTGAACCTTCACTAGACCCTTACAGGAAACACCTGAACCACAAGACACTGGAGAGGGTAGGATCAAGACTAACCTAAATCTTCTACATCTTCCCTCCCTCCCTCTCCCCTCCCCCCCCATCTCTCCTCTCTAACTCTTTTATATTAGTTATCTTTTTCTTCCTTTTCTTAGTGGGCACTGACCTGTAACTCCCAGTACCAGCATGGGGCTATCATCTACAATGAGGTTTTGATCAGAGAAACCTACAAGGTTTCCTAAAAGAATAACAGATTTCTGTCAGAGTACTTGATGACACACCAAAGTTAGTGGTAAGACCCTATTGCTGAAGACACCATATGCAGCTGAAACGTAAAATGGAATGGCATGGTTGGAAGCCAGGAGAGAGTCAGTCCTCAGACAGTCAGCTTGTCTAGTGCCAGAAGGTGCTACACGGGCAACTGAGGGTAATGACCAATATGTGTCTGAGCAAGTCATGGTCTAGCCTATTTAGCAACAAATAACCTGTTGTGATGCCCACACAAGTGCAATAGTGGCACACAGCCATGGTGGGGAACCAACTGCTCTTGATTTGGCTAACTGATCTCCTCAGTGGTACAGGACTCATAGTTGGAGCTGGGAAACAAGTCAGAACCATATCCAAACATAAGCCCACTCTTCAATATCAAGCTACCATCAATCATGGGGTACAAGAGGGCCTACACCTATTAAATTCTCTATAAAAAAAGTAAGGATTATCTCATTTGTCCTGGTGCTAACTTACTCTCTGTTGGAGAATCTGCTTCTCTTTTTCAGATAGATGCAGATCCTAAGGAGAGAGCCACCCCACCATACCTCAAAAGGGCCCCGGCTGAAACTAAGGAAAATTGGCAAAACAAGCAAGGGTGCTGTTTTCCTGATGAACCGGATACCTGCACAAGGGGGAAGGAGACCCACAGAGAGAAAAATCAACTCCTACCAAATCAGAGAGCCAGAGCCACAGAGGCCCCCAACACTACATTGCTGAAGCAGACCAAAAATGAACCCAACATGCCTCAGGGAAATTTTGCGGAAGAGGGGATGGAAAGAATGTCAGAGCCATATATTCGGTCATGATATGCAGAGACATTTATCATACCAATAACTGTGGGCTAACCCCACATTCACAACCCATATACCTCAACAAGGAGAGCCCAATGGGGAAGGGTTAGGCCACAGATGAGCCTAATAATGGTATCAAATTGCCTGTATTTGTTGAATAGAAAACTAAGAAAAAGAAAACAGTGTCTCAATATGTTTTTTCCTATGGTAAACCATGGTTGAGATTAATATGTGTGATTGGGTGGAAGGAGCGACCACTTCCCATTGACCTTTACTACAGAGCATAGTTATCTTTTTCTTCCAATTTCTTGAAAGAAACCTGCCGTTTATGTTATTATGAAGTTGACGGTAAGCTGAAAAACTCATGAGGTGAAGTAAACTGTATTGACATGATACATCGTGGAGCAAAAGCAGTCCATCTGTGAGCGCTGTTCTCTGTGAAATGTCCTTACCTTTCTAACCAGAGACTCCATCTTCCTTTTTTCTCTTGAACTCTTATTATTCTCTACATAGGGTAGACTTTAAAATTCACTCTAGTTCTCTCAACATTTTAGCTTGGGCCCTAAACTCATGTATTCCACTACAAAAACCAAGATTCACAGGACTAAATAATCTTTTATTTCTCAAAACCACCATTTGCCTTTATCCTGCTATAGTCATAATTATTCAAATAAAATTTGGAAACCTTTGTTCCTCCATGTCTGTGAAATAATCCACATAAAATATATTCCAAACAATTCATGTTTAAGAAATTCCTACTGTTAATCCATCAGCTTGTAATGATATAGATTTTCACTGGTACTATAGCAAAATTTAAAGTGATATTTATAATGTGAATGTTAAAATTCTACTCTCTATATATGCAATGTACATTTTCCAAATTAGAGACAGTGAGATATAATGGCAATTTCTGAAAACTATTCGCTTTGCAATGTTCCCTAAGTCTTGGTGGGTATGACTGAGGTGTCTCATTTTGTAACTGCCACTTCTGCAATATAGTCATCAAAATAGAAAAAGGACTGGTTAGAAAGAAGAAGAGGTTAAATGGAAGGGATATGGGGAGGAGAGAGCAAAAGAAAATAATAGAAGAGGATTGCAACCAAAACATTATACAAAACTATTAACAAACTGATTTTAAAACTGTTCAATCATCCATGTTTTTATGAATTATGAAGCAATGCAATTTAATTCACAATCTTGTGTAGATCTCAACTGAAATAGAAAGTACTAGTTGTCAGACCTTCTATGGCCTAATGTTGAAGTGGAAATAACGTTCAGCCTGTGGTCTCCATAAGTTTCAAACATGAATATCAGCAACTAGAGACAAATTCAGTTGCAAATAAAATATTGGCTGAATAATTATTTCTCAACTTTTTAGATTCACATATAACCAAACATTGTCCTAAGTCTGCAGTAGCAAGGTAGAGTCATCTAGGAGGAAAATCTGTCAAATAAATCACATTTATTTTCTATCTACATCAGTGAATAACAGGCCTCGCAAATCACAGAAAACCAAATATTAATTTATATGGTTTTGATGGGACTTTAATGGCCCTTATTTTTTCTATGGAAGACTTTTTTCTTTCCAGATTGAACATTCTGAGGACTGGTACTTGGTTTATAATTAGTATACTCTCGTTTAGGTTCTTTGCCGACTGTGCAATAGTTTTCATTCTCAATCACAGTAAGTGGATAACAAAAATTACAAGAAGATGAAGAGCTCATAACATGACTAACATTTAAGATAGAAGTACTTTTGCTTCAGACTGACCATGTGCTTTAACATACCTATTTCTTTTTGGCTATTAGGGATTGTGGAAAAATCACTATCAAAAGCATACTGGAATAGCCTGAAGGAAATGCCTCAGGGAAGGAACACACACACACACACACACACACACACACACACACACACACACACACACAAACATACAGTATTACTGCTAGAGCTATGTATACATAGCTCTTAAACGTAGTCATTCTTGGGCTGGAGAGATGGCTTAGTGGTTAAGCGCTTGCCTGTGAAGCCTAAGGACCCCGGTTCGAGGCTCGGTTCCCCAGGTCCCACGTTATCCAAATGCACAAGGGGGCGCATGCATCTGGAGTTCGTTTGCAGAGGCTGGAAGCCCTGGCGCGCCCATTCTCACTCTCTCCCTCTATCTGTCTTTCTCTCTATGTCTGTCGCTCTCAAATAAATAAATAAAAAATGAACAAAATTTTTTTTTTTAAAGTAGTCATTCTTGGGCTGGAGAGATGGCTTAGTGGTTAAGCGCTTGTCTGTGAAGCCTAAGGACCCTGGTTCGAGGCTCAGTTCCCCAGGTCCCACGTTAGCCAGATGCACAAGGGGGCGCACGCGTCTGGAGTTCGTTTGCAGAGGCTGGAAGCCCTGGTGCGCCCATTCTCTCTCTTTCCCTCTATCTGTCTTTCTCTCTGTGTCTGTCGCTCTCAAATAAACAAATAAAAAAAAATTAAAAAAATATATTTAAAAAAAGTAGTCATTCTTGTAATGATGTAGGCGATAAGCAGATGGCATGAAGAACTCTCATTAATGCAGCCAGAATTTCCTTGAATTGACATCCAACCACAATGTGCTAACTACATATGAACATCCAATGTATTATATGATATTCTGAGGAAATAAAATAATGAAAATGATAAGAGGTTATGTCAAAGTGTGACTATTTCAAAATAGGGAGTTCAAAGTAAGTAGTTCTCTTGGGTATAAGGGGATTCTAGAAAAAAAAAATAGTATGCCTTATAGGGTAACAGTTGCCTGCCATCTATGACATTTCAAACACTTGCTGTAAGATGGTTAAATTTTCCATACTGAAAAATATATATTGTGTGTCCATAGAAAGTCCGTTCTAGACTAAGAAATTATGCTTATTTATAGGCTATTTACATCTTATTCCTTTGATTCTTTTCATATCCCCTTTTGAAAATGTCCATGTTTTTCTGTGACTCAAGTAAAGATAGCAATTTTTAACTTGAACCCTGCTGACATGACTTTTTTTTTTCCAACTGCTCTTTATAAATTCTTTTATATAACTCTAAACTGTGGAGCCAAGTCAATTGTGGAGAATGTGTTGAATGTCCATCCAGAAAGGTAAGAAAGATTAATGACTTCTAAATGTGAATGGGTGAAAGCAATTTACAAGAGTTAGTGAGGGTCATATTTTATCACAGGCAAGTGGCTTATTCCAACTTTGCAAACTGTTACCAAAAATGCATGCAACCACAAAACTTGTGTCTTTCTGTGTGTAAAAGAGCTATGCTTTCAACAAGCCATGGCTAAAATGTTTTCATCCTTAACTTACTCTTCATATTTTAATGAAGATTAACATAAATTTCTAGAAAACTTCATGAAGCAAAAACAGAATTTGACTTTCCAACTCTCTCCACAGTCTCTGTACTTCACCCAGAAAGAAAGAACAACAAAGTGTGTTTTCACTGTGTGGCAAACCTTAATAAATGGTCTACTAACATTGGATTTTCTTAGATTTTTTTTAAGCCTTAGATTTTTTCCTTATTTCACAGAGCTGTGTCTTCTAATCAGCATTTCTTATGGACTGATTGATGGTACAGAATATGGGAAGACATTTACAAAATCCTTTTGAGTATAAATCTTAAAATAGCAAAAATATAAATAACCATGCCTGTAATACATGGTTCCTATTTCTTATCTTGACATCTATGCCTCTAGTATGGATTGGACCAAGTCCTCCCTAGCGTGATTAAATGACCTGGGCACCTTATTACACTTCTGAACAGGTGACTTTAGAACAAAAGTGAAGAGTTTTGAAGCAGAATCAAGCATATTTGCTATCTATTGCTGGAAAACAAATTATAAGAAACTTAACAACCTAAAACAAAATTAGTTTACTTTATCTTAATTCCCATTAATTCAAAAGTCCAGATGGAGAATAAATAGTGTTTTTAGGCTTTATTATTATAATGTTAGCTAGTATATACTCTCCTCTAAAACTCAAGGCCCTCCTGTAAGCTTATTTTGTGTTGGTCACAATGGGGACACTCAACAATTTAAGGCCACCCACAGTGCTCCACCATTTGTTGTCTTTGTACTTAAAGGACAACTGTGGGAAACCTGTCTCCTATCTTTTTTTTTTTTTTTCCACATTACACAGCCATATCACCAGAAAGATCCTCTTGATTTTGAGGGCTAGCTTGAATTGGATCAAGCCCACTGAACATAATGTTTCTTTAAGAAACAGCACCTAATAACAAAAGCTGATTAGAAGAAGGTGTCATGATATCACATTAGCATCAATTATAATCTTAGGCCACTAATATAACCCACTGTGTTGGTCAATGAGGTTATTTTAGAACTCTGTCTGCTTCATATCTATTGAAGTCTGGCATGCAATCAAGGCTGGAACCAAGCAAGTTGTTCACATCAGGTGAACTGACACAAAATGCAAACAGGGTACATCTCTGGAAAGAAGGATGTTCACAAGAGTGATACCTAAATTCTATTTAAAATTAGGAATAAGTGCGATATACAAGCCAAGTGACCAGGTTAAAAGTACTCCATTTCACACTTAGAAAAATATGAATATTTAGTAAAATGCAACTTGGCACTTGCTAACTTCATATTTCCAGTAGTGTCCTTTTGTGCCATCAGATGAGCACACAGATACCTGCTGATCCCAAAAAAGAAAAATATCAATTTTGGTGAATGGTCAGGGCATCAAAGGGTTCCACACCATTGGCAGAAGCCATGGAAACTTTTTTTTTTAATTCCTTTTGCAAAACAACAACCAAACAAATACACTTAAACAGGACATTCTTATACCCACAATATAGGTTGAAGATAAAGAGGACTCTGATGGTAAAGTTGCTTGGTCAAATGTCAACTCGGTATCTTCTAAGTGTTTGACATTAGGCAAGTTACTGGACATTATTGTGCCTCACATTATTTGACTGGAAATGGTATAAAATATATTAGGCTAAGGCGATTATTATCTTTATGTATTTGAATATATTAGAAGTATGTCATTAATTTACATACAATTTAGAAAAATGCACTATGTAGTTAATATGAAATACAATGTTGTTATTATTGTTACTAATCATTCACATTCCTATTAGTAATATAAGAACTAAAGCTTTTGTGTATCAGTCCTACCACTGACATGCAAACTCACCAAATGCCTATCAGAGTGTTCTGCTTATTTTCTCACTTATCCATCCAACTTTCTGAACAGTAAGTTTCTCAAGACAACAGAATTAGGCTGCTTATAGTAAGCATTTATGAATATTAGTTGATTGATATTATACAAACCTGATTGATAAGGACCCCTGAAATAGGAGTCTTCAGTAATGCATCAACTTCCTGCCAATTAACTTACATATATACTTCCAGCCAACAGAACTTGGATGAAGGGAAGCACAATGTACTATGCTCACTGACTCAACACCTCTTTTTTGGGGGAGGGGCATGTGGAGATCAGGAATTGTCTGTTACCCCTTCTTTTTTATTTTATTCATTTATTTGACACAGAGCGAGAAAATGAGCACACCAGGGCATTTATCCACTTCAAACAAACTCCAGATACATGTGCCACCTTGTCCATGTATTTTATGTGGGTACTGGGGAATCAAACCTGAGTCATTAGTCTTTGTAGGCAAGTGCCTTACTTGCTAAGCCATCTCTCCAGGCCTTAATACCTCTCTTGATACAATTCTAATTGAAAATAATAAGGGGAAATACCTGAATCTATCTTACCTAGAATGCAGATGTGAAGCTGGGGAAGCAGGGATAGTAAAAAGCCATCTTATACTATGAACTAAGAGAGGAAATATACTAAAGATGTAATAGTACAAGGAGATTGGGCTTATGGGGCACTGATGACTTGTGAATCTGCTACTATGCACTGAAAAGGCTACCCATGCATATCCGGAGAAATAAATTCTCCTCTGGTTAAGTTAGAATTGTCAAATTTCTGTTTAATTTAGCCAACCTCAAGTTTTAAATGGCACATCCAGGTATTTGGCAGCAAAGGACACAGATCACCAAAGAGCTGGTGGAGCACAGTTAGTCCATACTAATGGCACCCTCCGCCATTCCATGATGTCTTATCAGGTATAGAGAACTGAGAAAGGCACAAGCAGGGGTTAAACAAGTAATAGGCAGACAATAATCCTGAGGGTGCACTTCAATAGGGCTGTGAGCCATATGGAGACATCCTTGCTGGACAACATAATTTGCCAGTTAGTGATTCATTTTGTATATGACTTGTATATAACTCAATTAGCCCAAGAGAGAACCAGAACTGCAAAAAGGAATGATGTAAATGTGGCTGAAGAGCTCAAGAGCACAATGAAGGAACAAATATTCTACATCCATCAAGCACAGGTTTTTCAGACAAGCATATAACACATTTCTCTTTGTCTGTCTCTTTCTCTCCCTTTTTATCTCTCTCCCTTCACACCCCCACATACATATACACATTTGTGTTTTGCAGTCTGTGTCTTTATATGCCTAAACTAACAGAATATTTGAGAGCTTGTTTGGAGGTTCTAGCAAGGGAGCACAGCTACTTGTATACCCTTGACCGAAGACCGGTCCTCCTCTATTCAGGGAAGGTTGTCCTTTTCGACCGAGCATGTATCTTTGGGAGGGACGCACATGGAGTGGTGAGGGAGGAAGGGGACACCCGCCTAGCCATCCAGATCAGCCGGATCAACCCTGGTGATCAATGAGGTGACAGATGTCGCAGCCAGATCGCCCTCATAGCCTAACAGAATATTTGAACCTGGCCATTGAGAACATTTTTTTTATTCATATTATTAACTTGAGCACATTGGGTTAAAATGCCACCTTGGGAGTTTACTAACAGCATGGTCTCATTTTTGGGCATTGATTATTGCAGTCTATATAGAACGGAGCCTAGTCAAGTCATGTATGTGCTGGCTAACATTATTTTCTTAACACCATTCAAATAAATATGCCCTCAAGTGAACATGTATATAAAAATGAACATATAAAAATGTGCCAACATGGACATTCTGTATAGATCCATTTTCACATAGATGAAGCCCTGATTCATGTGCTGCCATCACGATATGTTATAGATTCTTTTGAATTTTAAAATGTACTTGCAACATCAATGATGATACCACTTTGTACTCACCAGGTTTCAGGGAGTGTGGTCAACAGTTCATTTGCTTTATCTTTCTTAATCTTCTCAATACTTAGAGGTTTAGAAAGCATCATTCTGAATATTGTAAAGGGTTAATAACTTACACATGGAAAAAATGAAAGCCAAGGGAAAGGCTTTAGAATCCAAATACAAATCTCTCAATCTCCAGACTGAATAGTTATACTCAGTGCTTTTAAAAAAAAATTCCCCACTCATTTTTAACTTAGATGGCATGTCCTCCCTTAAACGTCTTTAAAAGATCTCTATAGGAAACTCAAATACACCTCTACCAAGTATGAAAAATAGTCTCAAAATTTTCAAACTAATTTTTACAAGTAAACCTATTTTTTATTAATGTCTATTACATCCCAAAACATGAAAAACAAAATTAAAATAATGCCCAATAGAGCAGTTCTAATGCATAAAAGCTAAAGTCTTTTTGCAATCAAATACTGAATTAACCAGTACTCACAATCTATTCCACAAGAAGTAGTTTATAGTGAAATATGGCTGCTTTAATCATGAGGATTGCAGATAACATGATGTGTACATGCTGCTTGAATGGCCCTTACCCACAGATAAGCTTCACTTCCCTAGGCCCTGGAAGCTGTTAGATGGCTTCTAGAATAGAAAAATTTTAATATTAAATATTTTTTAAATGAATATGGTTTTGAGGCAGGCAAGTTTAGGCACAGTGCAGAAAACTTCACTAGTCCACCCCTTCCCCAGAAAGGCAACACCCAGTTCTACTCCACATGCAATTTTTGTTCAGTCACTTCCTGGTAGAGTAGAGATAAGAATTTCCAGCTTAGACCCATGTTAGATACAAGCATGGTCAAGGCCAATCTGTACTTGACTGAGGAGTGGGAAAACCAGTATTTACTCCTAGGTATAGCTGGGTGCATGTACACTTAAACTTGTTGGAAGCTTGACCCTAGCATGTTCAGATCATCCAATGTTAGTCCCTTTGTCAATCATGGTAAGGATCCTCTCCTTTCTCATCCCTGGCTATCCATTCCTCCCTCTAGCCACACTCATAACAGGAATCCTGAGAAAGAATGCAGGGCTCAGAACCATGTGTTTCCTGGAACCCATTCCTGCCCTGTGGAGTGTGCACTGTACTTCACTCTCATTTTTAATAGATCCAGGCTTTTACAACTCCATGTCTTGTCCAGTTCATTGTTCAGATATGAATAACTGGAACATCATATCATGAGAACACACCAAGACCGCCTTGAGTAACAGATTTTTGCATATTCATTTCATGACACATGAAATTTAATCACCTTCTCCACTATACTGAGACCAAGCAGCCTTTATAGTCCCAGAGAATTAGTTGCCATGTCTATCATCTCCTGAGCACTTCTTTTTCTTTTCAATTGTTGATATAAGTGCCTTAATTATGTACCAAGTACAAGGACACTTAAGAAAGTAAAATCTAGAGTCCCTCCCATGATGCCACATGCCTGGGAGAGCAAAAGCCACACGGGGAAAATGATCTCATTCTTAGCACTAAAGGATGATCTCTACTTCCACCTACCCTAAGGCCATGGCTGTGCTATCATGTTCACCATATAATCATAAGTGTTAAATACATGTTGGATGAAAAGATGGCAGCACAGAGCATCAGAACAAGGAAGCGGAAGGTACTTCTTACATTCCTCTCCTTCCTCGCACTTTGCAGCGTTCAGTGTGGATGTTAAATCCTCGGTTGCTATCCTCAAGATAAATATGCATTGTCAATTAACTGTAAGATACCCGGTGCTTAATGCACTATTGCATACAGACAGCCAAAAGTAGAGATGTGCAGCATCATGAATAACAACATTAAAATCCCATGTATGAGCTCTCTTTTGCATAATAAAATTCCACATTAAAATACAGACTTATGTTAAGCCCTGGAAGTGCTGACCATATGCCTCAGTGACCAAGGAGATGGATACTTAATAGATAATCTGCTGCACAAGCCAAGGAACTAAATCATGGCCATCTGATCACCGTGCCTCATCAAAAGCCAGAAACGAGGAGCCATGGAACAGAGCCAAAAGGTGCCGCTGCACTGTGAAGGGAGGAGAGACCAGAAGCATCAACACGATGTAAACAGGAATCTCTCGACTCTGAGAAAAATAACAAAATGATAACTTTTACCACAGCTGCATTATATAGCATGTACTTGCTATGGAATATGCTTTTCACTGTACTACCACATATATAATAAATATTATTACCAGTGTGACTTCACTGGTTTCTCTCTCATCAGAAGGACAGGGCTCATCTCTAAGGGTAGGATATAGACTTAATCAGGCATTCTAAAATGCAGGGTGCCCCCTCTTCTGTTTGCAGAAACAAAGATGTCATCACTATCTTACATGACATGGCACCTCATATAAGTTAAGTACTGAGTGACCAAAATCAAAGAAAATTATTTGTCATTAAGTCAATTAACCAAATCATTATGCATAACTTTTGCTCCAAAGATGGTCTTGTTTATAGTGATCTTTGGAAACTGACTAACTCTAAAATAGGTTGGATATTTCTCTGCCATCTTACTACTTGGTAGGAGATGGTCTGCTGTCAATTAATGTATGCCTTTGAACTCAGTCTGTGAACCAGTATGCTAGGATTGCTATGATAATGTGTGTCACAAACTGCATAGCTTAAAGACAATACATGGGTTGCCTCAGAGTTTTGAAGGCAAGAAACCCCAGAGTTTGAGGCATTTTCAGGGTAGAATCTTTTCAGAGGCTGTAAGCAAGAATCTCTCCCATGTACCCTCCCTTTCTTCTGGATCCTGAGACCAATATGTAATGTTCATTCTCTTGCATAAGCATTAATCTTACTACTATAGCCTCTGGTTAATATTCCCGTTTTCATAAGTCATCTCTAGAGCTCTTTCAGTGCCAAAAAGACCCTTTCATTGAAGCCAGGACCTTGTGTATGCTAAGTGCACACTGTATGACTAAGCTATAATACCAGTCTCAGGTACACTTCTGAAAGTCCTCTTCATGTGTACACCTTAGAATATTGAAGTTAGCCTGCCTTCTAGCTGCATCTTCTGCCAGGAGTTTTATTGCTGGGCCCCTATAGCAAAGAAACCATATGTTCTTTTGTGGCATTTGTGTCCATGTACAAGCCATTATGCACAAGTCAGGATGCTTCTACAACCCCCACTCTTCCTGTCCCTGACCCATATACACATTCCAAATGACTAATTATCCACACTGGGCATTGCTGCAATTCTCCTTCCTTCAGGCAACCTTCATTGACCCAGATCAATAAATGTCAGCTACTATTGTGAATGATAATAGTGTGAATAACAGACAAAAGTTCAACACAGAGGAAAAATATGTGACAATGATGAAGAGTACTGTTGAGACATCTTAGCCCCAGTCTGGAGCCATTTGCTTTTTAATTCTCTTACAATATTTTTATGTATTATTTTAAACTACAGCAATGAAGACTGACTCTGAGCACTAAAGTCTGCTGATTTTATTTCTGTTGATTCATGTCTGGCACACACCTTCTTGTGATCATAGTTCTACAGATCTATATTGTACAATGGACTCCTTTTCTACATCTTATACTGTGTAAATAACCCAAAACAAGTCAAATCCTTTCTCATCTTCATTTTCTCCTCTTTAAACTTAGAATATGATTCTCATGTGCAGTAGACTTGATACGAAGGTTAAAGATATAGCTAGAAGAGGATTCAAGTGCTCAGTTCTCATTTATCACTGTAATCATTAAGATTGCCATTAATTATAACATTAGCATTATCATTCATTATAACACTAGAATTCTGTGTATGTCTTCTATTTTATAATAAACATATAGGAAAGTATATCTTTTGCCCCTATCTGTAACATGAAAATAAATGAAGTGAGAATAAGGCTTTCTATGATAGAACATGAGGTTTCACACCAATGCTTATGAAAGATACTGAGATCCTTTGGACCTGCTCTTGGCTTCTTTCTGCTCATTAATGCTCAATCAATCTATATATAAGTCTTATTAGTATTTTATCAAGTAGCTTGTACTTTTCTGAAAATACCAAAATGGCAGGTTATGGTGGTTCATACCTGTCATCCTAGCATTTGGGAAGATGAAGCAGGTTTTTCATGAGTTCAAGGCCAGCCTGTGCTGTATAAGGAGTTCTAGAGAAGCCTAGACTATACAGTGTGTGATCTTGTCTAACCATCCTCCAAAGTAAACTCCACAAATAAATACATGGATAAATTTTGAACGCCAGGAAATTTAATGCCACATAAATTTTCTAAAAGCAGCAATTCATAAACTTCACTGAACATATTTTCATATGACTGCTCTGAGAATTAATATATTTTGGTTGTGATGTATTCCCCCCAAAGCTTCATGTATTTAATGTTTTGTCTCCAGTAGCTGGCACTATTTTGAGGATGTCTAAAAACATTAACAGATGAAGGGGGTGCTGGGGAAATTGCTCAGTGGTTAAGGATGCTGGTTTGCAAACCTTGCTGGTCCAGGAAGGATTGATTACCTAGTATCCATGGAAAGTCAGATAAAAAAAAAAAGAAGAAGGCCACATGCATCTGCAGTTTATTTGCAGTGGCAAGAGGCCCAAGCATGCCATGTTTGTTCTTGTTCTCTCTCTCTTTCTCCCTCTCTCTGTTAAATAAATAAAATATTTGTTAAAGAGATAGGACCCAAAACTGCATGTTTTCTCTGATATGTGGGTCCTCGCTTATAGGTGGTAAAATTAAAGGAAAACCTATAAAAATGGGATGGTAACCAAAAGAGACTGTTAGAAGTTAGGCTGTAAGAGGACTGAGAGGTAAAGTACAGAAGTAAAATGCAAATAGAAGGTATATTAGAGAGGGACAAGGGAATTCGTGGGGAGCTGAGGATATGAGAGTAATGGGAATCAACAGAAACAAATTTTATTTGAAAATATTAATAATAATAAAATGATAAAGGCCCTAACTAGAGGAAGTAGGTCATTGTAGGGTATATTGTCTTGAGCTTTCTCTCATTCCCTTTTGTATCTTCTATCCCTTTTTTCCTCCTCCCACCTCTGCTCCTTTTTCCTGTTCCTCACCCTCTTTCTCTCACTCTACCTGTATTTCTCCTCTTTTTCTCCTTCCTAGCTGTTACCATATGTTCTTTAACATAATGCTCTGGACACACAGA
The DNA here is from genome assembly GCF_020740685.1 of Jaculus jaculus. Lineage (NCBI taxonomy): Eukaryota > Metazoa > Chordata > Mammalia > Rodentia > Dipodidae > Jaculus > Jaculus jaculus. The sequence continues at coordinate 43,832,672 of NC_059112.1, read as the reverse complement.
GCCAAGAGATCATGGCATGAAACCAAACAAATCCTTTTTCTTTAAAGGTGTTAAAGTCAAGCATCCTGGCACAACGAGGAGAAAATGAGATACTTTTCATATAACTTAAAGAATTTCCACTCTACCTTAAGTGATGCATTATGTACTATATTACACATAGGGTAACACAGCAAAGCTTTAGTCTATGAAAAAAGTACTACAAAGCATATATGCTTGAATCAACATGCCTTGGGTGATGGGGGAAATATTTGAAATATTTTATTTAAGGGGGAGGGAGACAGAGAGAAAATATGAATTGACATTCCAGGGCCTCCTAGCCACTGCAAGTGAACTCCCAACATATGCACCATGCCCACCTGCCTTAATGTGTATACTGGGGAATTGAACCTGGGTCCTTTGGCTTTGCTGGCAAGTGCCTTAACATTAAGCCATCTCTCCAGACCACTATAAGTGCTCTTAAAAAGCAGGCATGTTGTAGAGTTTTAAAACTCAGTTGGCTAGTGGATGTTATGGACAATAGTAAATATATAAACAGGCCAGTTTCAAGTCTGTTAAAAAATATGTGAAATCCAATTAACAAGTCAAAATGTAGATCACTGATTTGTAAATTAGCTTCATGTATTTCCCTGGAAAATACATATGGAAAAAATTAACTTAGCTATTCTACAATCAATAGGATAGTTGAGTACAATTAAAAGTGGATCTGGGAAAGGGGGCTAGGGAGATGGTTCAGCAGTTAAGGGTGCTTGGTTGCAAAGCCTCAAGGCATGGGTTTAATCCCCCAATGTCCACAAAAAGCCAGATGCATAAAGTGGTGCATGTACTTTGAATTTGTTCGTGGTGGCAGGAGTCCCTGTCCTTCCCATTCTCCCTCCCTCTCCCTCCCTCTAATAAGATTTTTAAAAAAATGGATCTAGGAAATGCAATACAACTATTACATTCAAACCCCACTTTCAATTCAAGAAATCAAGTAATATAGTTTATATGCCATATTTTCATAAGTTTCAAAAAGTGAGTGAATAACATATGTGAGCCAGCACTTTTACATATTGTAATCTATTTCTTAAAATATCTTAGAAACAATGGTGGAAATGTTAGATGAAGTGAGGCTTCCTTAAAGCTTTATTATTCCATTGGTGTGGTATACTACATGCTCAGCATAGAATTGTCATACATAATTGATATTTCATTTCTTAAGTACCCGCCATTATGCCTTTTTAGATTATCCATGTTTTAAGGTATATAATATGGTTTGAAATATGTATACAAAGTGAAATTTCTAACCTCCAGAATCTATCTTATCACCAAATATAAAAAATAAAAAAGTAAGGAAGAGCCAGGTGGTGTACACCATTATAGAAATATTTTATTTTTATTTATTTATTTGACAGAGAAAGAGAATGGGTGTGTCAGGGCCTCCAGCCACAGCAGACAAAATCCAGATGTATTTGCCCCCTTGTGCATCTGGCTAATGTGGGTCCTGGGGAATTGAGACTGGGTCCTTTGGCTTTGCAGACAAATGCCTTAACTGCTAAGCTATTCCTCCATCCTTGTTTTAACTTTTTATTATTTATTTAATTAGAGACAGAGACAGAGGGAGGGAGAGGGAGAGAGGGAGAAGGAGAATGAGAATGGGCATGCCAGGGCTTCTAGCCACTGGAAAAAAAAAAAGAAAAAAAAAAAAAAAACAACCTACCAGGTGCATGCACCACCACACCATATGCAACTGGCAGATGTGGGACCTGGAGAACTGAATTGGGGTCCTTGGGCTTTGCAGGCATGTGCCTCAACTGCTAAACCATCTCTCCAGTCCTGGTGGTGCACACCTTTAATCCCAGCACTTAGAAGGCAGAGGTAAGAGTATTGTCATTAGTTCAAGGCCACCCTGAGGCTACAGACTGAATTTCCACATTAGCCTGAACTGCAGAAAGACCCTAGCTCAAAAAACCAAATAAATAAATAAATAAAAAGTAAAAATTGAAAAGATAGCCAGGCATGGTGGTGCACATCTTTAATCCCAGCACTTGAGAGGCCAAGGTAGGAGGATTGCCGTGAGTTCGAGGCCACCCTGAGACTCCTTAGTGAATTCCAGGTCAGCCTGGCTTACAGTGAGACCCTACCTCAAAAAAAGAGTGTGTATATATATATAAAAGAAAGAAAGAATATTACCACATCTATCATACATGGTTACTTTTCTATTTTGGGAATAAACCTACATTTAGTTAGGATCAATAATACTAGATATTGAATGCCCAACCAGAGAACTATAGTTAATGATATATTGTATAATAAAAGTTCACAAAGAGTAGACTTTAGGGGTTCTTACAACTTGGAACTTTTAAAAACTGAATTCAATTAGTTTAATAACTAAAGAAATATAAAACCCATCTGTCTAAAATGTAGGCTTCATGAATAGGTAATGTCATGATATGTGGTGAGAAGATACCTCATGATTATGAGCAAAAACTGTCATCTGAATAGTAGAACACAGGCTTTCAACAAATAATAATCAGAAATATTTATCAGAAACATGTCCATATATAATTAAAATTAGTAACTTAATGCATTTATTTCTTTGTATACTCATCAGCTCATTCAACCTACAGTGTTTACTAAGAGAAAACTACATGCCTGATATAAGATGCACTGGTAGTTCACCTCAGGAGAGACAAATATCTTGCATGTTTGTGAGGACAGATTATTCCACATAACATTATAATCTACACAATAGAAGACTGAATGCAACTGGGTCTCAAAAGCTAATAGTGAGGAGGAAATAGACCAACTCTGGAAAATCAAAATGCTTATGTACTTTTATGGTACTAAATTTTCTTTAAAATCTTGGAAATTCTCTATTTATGGAATGTAGCACAAAAATTTAGAGTGCCAGAGTTTCTCATCACCTACCTACATGAACTAGAAAATAAAAACTACCTTATGAATTTTAATTTATATCTATGAATGTTAAAAGCTTAATCCCAACCATCTCTATTTATGAAATTCAGGTTTTTAAAATAAATTTTGGGATGGAGCTAACAGATGTGTCTTCTTCAAGCACAATCTCGATTACTCACATTAGGAACAAATTCTCTTAGTGGTCACTTTATTTGATCTCATTTTAATTTGCACATGTGTTTGTGTATGTGAACACAAAGGTCTTATCTTGCTGCTATAAAAGGAACATCAGACAAATGTGCCACTTTTTGTGTCAAAAAATCATGTGGGTGCAAAATTAAATAAACTGGAAGAAATGGAAGAATTCCTAGATACATACCACCTACCAAAACTAAACTCAGAGCAGATTAATCTCCTAAACAAACATATCACATCCATGGAGATTGAAAAATTAATCAAAAGTTTCTCCATAAAGAAAGTCCAGCACCAGATGGCTTCTCAGCCAAATTCTATCTTCATTGAAGAACTGAAACCAGTTTTTCTCAAACTATTCCACATAATTGGAGAACAAGGAATCCTCCATGAATCCTTTTATGAAGCTAACATCATCCTAATATCAAAACCACTCCGAAATCCAATGAGGAAAGAAAATTATAGGCCTATATCCCCAATAAACTTAGATGCAAAGATCCTAAACAAAATCCTTGCAAACTGAATTCAACAACACATCAAAAGCATTAGCCACCTTGATCATGTACGCTTCATCCCAGGGATGCAGGGATTGTTTAACATACAGAATTTGGTCAATGTAATACACCACATAAATAAACTGAACCATAAGAAGCACTTGATCATGTCACTTGATTCTGAGAAGGCCTTTGACAAAATACACCACTTCAAGATGAAAACACTGGAAAGAATAGGCATGCAGGGTTTTTATCTCAACAATATAAAGGCTATATATAAAGCTCCTAAAGTGCAAATAATTACTAATGGGGGAAAACTCAAGTAGTTCTCACTGAGACTGGGAACAAGACAGGGGTGTCCACTCTTACCACTGCTCTTCAAAATAGTACTAGAAGTACTAGCCCAAGCAATAAGGCAGGAGAAAGAAATAAAAGGGATTCAAATTGAAAAGGAAGAAATCAAGTTAGCCCTATTTGCAGATGACATGATCCTATATACAAGTGACCTGAAAATCTCCATCCCAAAATTTCTAAAGGTGATAAATACCTTGAGTATAGTGGCAGGATACAAAATCAATGCAAAAAAAATCAGTAGCTTTTCTATATGCAAAGGACAAATATACAGAGAAAGAAATCAGTGAGACTGTCCCACTTTCAATAACAACAAAAAATTAAATACCTTGGAATAACACTAACAAAGGATGCGAATGAACGATATAATAAAACATAAAAACACTCAAGAAAGAAATAGAGGAGGATGTCAGAGGATGGAAGGACCACCCATGTTCCAGGATAGGCAGAATTTATATTGTGAAAATGGAAATTCTACCAGAAGCAATATACAGATTTAGCATAATACCAATAAAAATACAAGTGTCATTCTTCACTGAGACTGAAGAACAATGTTCTTAAAATTCATATGAAATGGACAAATGCCTTGGATGTCCAAATGTTTCATCAGCAAAAGAAACACCTCTGGGGGTATCACTATACCTGATCTAAAGCTATATTACAAAGACATAGCCACAAAACAGCATCTTACTGGAATAACAACAGAAACAGACCAAAGCAACTGAATTGAAGACCCAGGCTTTAGGGCAAGCAGCACCAGCTGTTTGATCTTTGACAAAGGTACCAATAATGTAGTCTGGAGAAAAGCCAGAATCTTCAACAAATGGTGTTGGACAAATTGTATGGCTATATATAGAAAAATGAAATTAGACCCACTCATTTAACCATACACAAAAATCAAATTCAAATGGATTAAACACCTCAATATAAGACCTGAAACACTTCAAATACTGTAATAAAAAATAGGAATCACTCTCCATGATAAAGGACTGAGAAAAGACTTCCTAAACAAAACCCCAGTAGCCAAGGAAATTAAACAAGCACTCAACCAATGGGATCTCATGAAGCTATAAAGCTTTTGCACAGACAAACATACCATAAGCAGTGACAATAGATTACCCACTGAATGGGAGAAAATCTTTGCCAGCTATACCACCAACAGAAGTGTAATATCTAGAATGTACAAAAAATCTCAAAAAAAACTAAATAATAAAAAAATCAAACAATCCACTCCATAAGTGGGACAGAGAACTAAATAAGGAGTTCTCAGAGGAAGAATTACAAATGGCTAACAAACACATAAGAAAATGTTCAACATCCCTAACCATTTAGGAAATGCAAATTAAAACAACTATGAGATTCTACCTTACGACATTCAGGATAGCAAATATTAAAAAATCAAATGAGGGCTGGAGATATGGCTTAGCGGTTAAGCGCTTGCCTGTGAAGCCTAAGGACCCCAGTTTGAGGTTTGGTTCCCCAGGTCCCACGTTAGCCAGATGCACAAGGGGGTGCATGCGTCTGAAGTTCGTTTGCAGAGGCTGGAAGCCCTGGCACGCCCATTCTCTCTCTCTCCCTCTATCTGTCTCTCTCTCTGTGTCTGTCGCTCTCAAATAAATAAATAAAACAAAAAATTATAAAAAAAATCAAATGAGCCAGGTGTGGTGGTGTATGCCTTTAATCCCAGCACTCGGGAGGCAGAGGTAGGAGGATTGCCATGAGTTCGAGGCTACGCTGAGACTACATAATGAATTCCAGGTTAGCCTGGGCCAGAGTGAGACCCTACCTTGAAAAACCAAAAACAAACAAAATAAAAAAAAAATGAAAACAAATATTGGTAAGACTGTGGAGAAATAGGAACCCTCGTTCACTGTTGGTGGGAATGTAAGTTGGTACAACCACTGTGGAAATAAATTTGGAGACTCCTGAAAGGGATGAATATATAATTACCAGCAGACCCTGTTTTTCCCTTATTAGGAATTGACCCTGAAAGCTCCACATCTCAGTTCAGAAATATTTGGTCAACCATGTTTATAGCTATTCAATTCATAATAGCTAAAACCTGGAATCAACTCAGGTGCCCATCATTGGATGAATGGATAAACAAGATGTGGTATATCTACATGATGGAATTCTACTGAGCAGTAAGAAAAAATGGCAGATTGAAATTTGTAGAAAAATAGTTGAACTTGGAAAAGACCATTTTAAGTGTACTCACCAATCACAGAAACACAATTGTCAGAGATCTCAATCATCTACAGTTCCTAACCTGGATCAGCCCAAGTTGCTGACATAACTGAATAGCATTTTTAGGCTTGGACAATAGGACGGGTAGAGCTTGGGGGAGGGGAAAGAGTGTATGTGGGGAGACACAAAATCTGAAACCAAATTGAACTGGTACCATAGAATCCTATATCCTGGAAATCACACTAAAAGGTGGAACCCTCAAGCAAAACTTAGAAGGAACACCTGAATTGAAGGGAACTGGAGAGAGTAAGATGGAACCTAACCTCAAATTTTTCCTGTTTCTCTTTCTTCTCTGTTTTTTTTTTTTTTTTTCTTTTCCATTGGTGCTTTCCTTTAATTTCCTGTACCATGATGTGGTCTACAACCTCAATGAGCTGTTGATCAGTGATACCTAATAGATCTCCCTAAACAACAAGACAGACTTCTGTCAGAGCACTTGATTACCCACCACAAGGTAATGGTAAGTCAGTACTGCTGAAGACACCATTCACTCTTGGCATGGACCAAGAAGAGACCTGATCACAATCCAGAGAGACAGTCCTTGGATAATTAGCCCATCTAGTGCTATATGAGCTACCAGGGGAAAGTGGCCAACATCTGTCCAAGCAACTCAAAGTCTAAGCAACTCAAAGTCTAAGCAACTCAGAAGCAAACAACCTGACGTGATGATTCTCACACAAGTGCAATAGTGGCACACAGCCATGGTGGGTAACCATGTGCTCTTAGATTGCTAACAGACCTGCCCAGTGGAAAGGAAACCATATTTGGAACTGGGAAACAAGTCAGAATCATGTCCTGATGATGATTCTGCTTTTCATTATCAAGCTCCCACTAATCTTATACTATAAAAGTGTCTAAACCCTTAAAATTCTCTCTAAATTAATAATGGTTATCCCATTTAACTGGTGCTGACTCCACTCTCTGTTGGAGAATCTGCTTCTCTTTTTCAGATAGGAATTGGACTTGAGAAGATAAAGGACCCCACAAACGCCATCCCATTCCCAGCTGAAACCACAGAGGAATTGGGGAAATGAGAAAGAATGCTGCTCTCTTACTTAAGCTGATATCAGCACATGGGTGATGGAGAAAGATACTGAGGACACTCAAAAACCAGCCAAACCATACATCTAGTTGTTCATAAGTGCCCACCACTGAAGTAGCCTTAAAATGATACCAGCATGGTTCAGAGAATTTTACAGAAGAGGGGGCAGCAAAATTGTTAAAGCCACAAGTTGGGACATTTTGCACAGAGACATTGCCTCTCCCCTATAACTGACTGCTGCCCCTATAATTCATGACCCACAACCCCCATGGGGTTGACCTGCATGCCCAATGAAGAAGGCCTCTTCAGAAAAGGTACAGGGAGGGAGGGGAGGATGGTATCAACATGTGATGTTTACATACAAATTATGTCCATATTATTTAATAATAAAAAATGAAAAAATCTAAACTATTAAAAAATTATATGAGTAGTTGAGAAATTTAACCTAGGATGGAAAACTATGCAATTTAGAGCCTTTAATAATCATTGAACCATCTTCCCAACTACTACTTTTAAAATTAAGAATCTATTAGCCTGTCATTCAAACCCATTCAATTTTTATTTCCATTTTGTTTTCTTAATATTAATCTTCATTATTCAAATATATTTACTGTGTCATTATTCTTTATCTGCATATTTTAATGATAATAGTTACATTTTAGAATAGTTTAGAAACTGAGGAAATTTTAATTGAGTCACATAGTATGGTTAATAAATGTCACTTTTCACTGTGACTATTGTTTTTGATCTGACCTCATATTAGTAAGAATGTACACAACAGAAGAAAGAAGCTTCAAATCCTAAATGTTACCTACATCATATTTTTAAGTTACTAATCTTGTGCTCTTATGTATTTATTAGTAAAGTAATGGTAACAGGTGATTGGCTAAAAAATGTATAGAAAAATATTAAATCCTAGAAGTTAAGAGTCTATACTAAAGCTAACAGGAACACATGTCCTGTCTATTTTTGTTATCAGTACCCTAAACTGTCATTATGGGCTAGTCACCACTCGTTTACTTTGCCTATACCTTTTTGCCCCCAAAATTGTTTCCAGACTAGCTTCAGCATGCACTCCCTATTTTTCAGTATTGGCAGATAAGCCTCAGTTAAAATGCTTTCTTTAATAAAAGTCCTCTGATCATTCTACCATTAACTATCATCAGTATATTATTTATTATTTTGTTTCCCTACAAACATTATATATATGGATGATATTCATGTACATTCCTTATTTCCTTCAGAAAGTAAATTATGAAAGGTAAGGATGTGTTTGTCATTTTCTTTCAGATCTGATCAGTGACTTATCCTACCTAGTGCCTTCCAGACTGGAAACATTAATTAACTTTGGTTAACTGAATTTTAATTTTTTTCTATACACTATACTCTATCACTTCTCATTAAAATTAAGTTAGAATCACTTATATTTGTGAACATTTCACATCAAGTAGAGTACATGAATTATATTGTATTTTCTATTACTCTGCCTACACATATTTTGAAATTACCTCTGAAGGGAAGGTATCATGAGAGGTCACAGAACACAGCTAGAGAAGACTACAGTTAAGTATAAGTACAGGGGAATTTCAACAGTGGACTAATGTGCCCTACTTCTGGCATTTAAAAAAATCAGAAGGAGAACTAGAGAGGTAGTTTAGTGGTTAAAGTACTTGCTTGTGAAGCCTATGGACACAGGTTTGATTCCCCAGTACCCATGTAAGCCAGATGAACAAAGTGGCATATGTGGCTGGAGTTCATTTGCAGTGGCTAGAGGTCCTGGCAAGCCATTCAATCTGCTATCCCCTTCTCTCTTTCAATTAAATAAATATTAACATATACAAATAAATTTAAAAGTCAGGAGGAAAAATAGGCACAATAGTAGTATTGATATAGTCATGGAGGTCAGAATTGCCTATGGACTGTGGTCCTGCCTCAGCTACTATGACATAGTCATGAACAGAGGTCCCAAATAGGACCTAGCTTAGAAACATTTCATTTCCAGGGGTTATTATGAAGATAAAATCATAACAATTATATTTGCTATAATTTTCATTTGCATAGCATTCTTACATTCTTATATCTCATTTGACAAGCAGTCCACTTCCCTGAGATCCTTGTTGTTAACTGCAGCTTCATTGTGTAGACCTGGGGATCAGAGTGACTAACTGAACTGGCCCTGAATGACTCATACACCTACAGGATAGAAGATTGCATTCAAAATTCTTCTCCTGGCTCCCACCCCCACTTTATTATACACCAAAATGCTTGATTGGTTCTAGTATTCTTTGATTTATTTTCAAGTGGCATTACTGACTAGTTAGGAGACAAGTAATTAAAAAAATAACTAAGAATATGACTACCATTAGGCAAAGGGAAAATAACAGCCATTTTGAGTGTGAGAACTGAAAGCCTTTATGTCTTAGGAAGAGAAAACATTATCTTGAAATGATTATACACATCATTTTCTCTGTGGGCAAAACTCTCAGACGAAAGGTGACTCAAGACAATCCCAGTGCTCTGTAGTCTCTTGAGAAGTAGAACAGAGTCTAGCTATACTTTAGAGAAGGGTGTGAGAGCTTCCTGCCCTCCTTGGACCATCAAGGATCTCTTCTCTACCTGGGATCTGATTTTGTCAGGAAATTTCAAAGGCCCCCTCCTCTCCTTCCTGAAAATGAAGGTATTAAAAAAAAGTTTTATGACCTCTGGTATATTTATCATTTGTAGGTCTATCAAGCTTAGAATGATACTGAACCTTGTTTCCATTTTCTTAACGTCTTTTCCAATAGAATACATATTTTCTTCATTTCTATAGTCCTTATAAAATTGTTCATAAATCATTTCAAAGTCATATAGTTTACTATCTGGATACCTGTTTCTCTTTTCTCACTTAACAGCAATTTCCTCCCTACCTTGCATCAAGATTGATCTCCTATAATCTGCCCACAAAGTGATTTGCTGAAGACACTGGGAATGTGTGATGTGGTAAAAATGCAGCATTATATAATCTACCTAGAATAAGGATAATAGCATAAATGGTATTAATCAAGATGCTATTTTTTTCTGCTTAAGCCTCCTACACAACACTATCTTCATGCAATTTTAGTTTTTGATCCAAAATAATAGTTTCTATATAAAAACAATTGTAACAGCCTTGCAGTTACATGTTTTAACATTTAAAAAGCACGTATTAAAAAATCACATATTCCACATGTAAAATCAATAGAAGAACTAAATATTAACCAAGGATGTTTCTGGCTGGCATCGTATGCACAAGTATTTACCACAGTGGAAAGAGGGGATGAGACATTGGAAAGAAGTCCTACCAATAACTGCTAATAATTTCCATTTTTCAATAAAACCTAAAATATTATTTTGTTAAAAAATGTACTCTACAGTTTAAATCAAGTATTAGCAGATATGTGTTATATTTATTAATGGAACTTATATGGAAAATGAGAAATAATGTCTTTTTAAGTTGCTATAATTGTGATCTATGCAGAAAAGGCTTAAGCAGTCAAATTTAATGCATTCAAGTGGGATAATATTAAGTAAAACTTAGAGTAATGATTATTTGTAAAGTCAGAGGAAATAAACAGCATTTTTCCTAGAGAAAATATAGAAACACTTGTAAATCAGCATCTAAACTATTAATATTGTTTCAACCTTTCAGCTTTGTATTCTTCATCTTTTGAGAAATGAAATTATATGGGAATGATATCAAAACTTGTATCAAGGTGACTACATTATTCTCTTAAAAACTAGTCTTTTACCAAAGTGTACATTTTGAGTTTGAGGGTCAGCACTTAACAATGAAAAGCTGATATTCACACCATGAGAAAGATGGAGGTTGAGGAAAGGGTACACATAAGAGTTTGGGAACATTGGCAAGGCAGGTACTTTCTCAATGTTGTAAGCATAGCTATAATTGATCAAGGACTTTGCTACTATTATGTCTTTCATGGCATTGCATGGAAATTATAAGTAGCCTTAGAATGTTGCTAATTGGCTCATATAGGCCTTTATCCTATAATCATAAACTTGCTTGTGCTAAGATCTAATATCATGCATTGAGTAAGGCACCTGTTATTTTCTAAAACTCTCTAGATCCCACTATCCTCTCTCCAAGCTCTGCTGCACAGACTCTGTTACATAAAATCAAGACAACTACTACACTAGAGTTCTGTGTTAGAGAGTAACATAGCTTCTGAAATGCTATTCTCACAATAGCACTCTTTTATTTGCCAGAAATCTCATGTATATAATGATACTGCAACATCTCCAATGTCTCACTGGGAACTAACTTCAGAGTTAGATTCAACCCATCCTTTGAGTTCCACTAGTGCCAATATCTGCTATATATGTCAGGCAGACAGAGGGTCCTCCACACAAACCACCTGCAGTGCTTTGTCAAGAGAAGACAAGGGTAATAATACACCCGTTTTCTACAGCATGATACATAAACAGAGACAAAAGACAGTAGGAAACTGGTTGCAATTATTTCCAAGATATATTAAAGGCGGATAAATATTTCTCCTTGTCTTTTTATAATGGCAAAGTTAGATGGTATACAATGATTTTTTTTAAAGTTCAGAATGTGTCCCCAGACAGCGACATAGCATAGCAAAGTTATTAAAAGCAGACTCTGAGGCCAGACACCTCAGTCCATCTCCTAGCTTTGCTATTTACTATCTATGTGATTTCAGGTAGGTTACTTAATCCTCATTGCTTTGAGCGCTGCCCAGAAGTATACTCAAGAGACTAAAAATGGCATTTATAAGTCCTGTTCCTTTATCTGACTGTGCCATCCATAAGATACTAAAATCTGTTTTTAAATGCACATTCTGAAGTCTTATATAATATTACTGCATTGTTTTATGTTTAGAGGTTTACTCTCTCACATATATAATTTTTAAATTTTCACAATACTTTTGTGATATTTGATGCTGCTTTAATTTTAGTATACTTACAACATGAAAATAGTAGAAATGTTTTTGCTTTTAAGATATTGGAGGTACCAGATATAAACATATAGATGTAGCATGATTTTATTAGTGACAACTGTTATATGGTAGATTTTTAAAGGTAAAATACAATACTCAGAAAACCAACAGAGCACCTTAACCTCACCCAAAATAAAATGCTGATGGTATGTTTCCGGAAAAGTAAATACTCTTCTTAAACTTATTATAAGCTCTCTGATTGATCAATGCTTCCTTAAAGTTCAGAAAACACATGGCAAATAAAGATTTCTAAAGATGTCTTCCATTACTGGGTCTCGGAGGCAGGTGTGTATTCTTTCACTTTCCTTTCTCTTATAGAGATAGTGGATAGGGAAGAAAATAAAAATGAGAGTTGACATTGAAAAACTAAACTCTTAAGAATGGAAACATCCGCCGGGCGTGGTGGCACATGCCTTTAATCCCAGCACTCGGGAGGCAGAGGTAGGAGGAATGCTGTGAGTTTGAGGCCAGCCTGACACTACATAGTGAATTCCAGGTCAGCCTGGGCCAGAGCGAGACCCTACCTCAAAAAAAAAAAAAAAAAAAAAAAAAAAAGAATGGAAACATTCCATGAAGTGATGCAAGTGCTACAAAACTTAACTTTTAAATATAGTTACAAGTTTGGAGGCTGGGCAGGAAAGGCTGAAAAACAGAATAACTGCCAATATCATCCCAACTCCTGTCTCACATCACTGGCACATGTTCTTAGTAGTAGCTTACTGACAAGAGTGTCAAAAATAAGCTGTGTTTCTAAGAAGAACTGCACCTATGGAAGTGTAAAACAGAATTTCCACATGACCAGTGGCACCTAACCTGACAGTGTTTCCTAAAATCAAATTTTTTGGAGAGGTGTTGATTAGCTATGTAAGCAAAGAAATAAGAGGCCACTCATGAAAGGCTATATAGCCATGTAGCAGATCTTGTGCTGGAGAGCAATTTATACCAGATTCAGAAGGCTTCTACTCTCCAGGTCTCTCTCAATTACTTTCAGGATCTTCTGCAGACAATCCCATGGGGCATGTGAAGTCTTCTTCCTTAACCTGACCGTACACAGTGTCCCTTTTGGACTTTTTGACTTACTGTGACCCAAGAGGGTAGAACATCATTTTGATACCAGATGTACTCAATCACAGTGATGAGGAGCAGATGTACTAATACCAAACAAGAATTGACTAAAACCTGTATATTTCTTTGGCTATCATTTATCTGCTGCAGTTCCTATCCCTGCACTTACTCCTGTCTATAGAAATATAACCCAAAAGGGAAGAGATAAAAACAAAATTAGAAAGTCTCAGCCTTGTTACTTTTTAAAAGCCAAGAGAACAATCAATTACTGAGGAAATACTCTGTCTCTCTCTCTCTGTGATTCAGAGTAGATTAGTGATAAGATACACAGAACTTTGTCCATGACCTTTTTTTTTTTTTTTTTCTCTAAGTCATCCAATGTTCTGGCATTTACCTCATTAAAGCCTTCTCAAATGCATCCTTGCAGCAGACTATCTTTCCATATTACTAGAGCTATTATAACCACAGAGCAAGTTCATTCCATTCTCCCAGAGATTTAATATGAAAATAAAAATAAATATAAAGGTCCACTTTCCTATATCATGGTGATTTATGCTGATGTTAGAAACCAGGTATTTATATTTTCTATGGCCTTTCTATTTGCTGAATATATATGGAGCAGGAAAATTAAAATTCTACTGAAAAACTCTGTTCAGGTCCCTACTGACTTGAACACAAAGTTCAAAAGGAGATGCTATCTTATAAAGATTCTAAGCTTACTGCATTAAATTAACAATACTAATCTCTATGTTTCACATGGTACTTACAAAGAACAGTTTCACAGGTATTAAATGAAAATGCCAAAGCTGTCTTGTAGATAAAATGTAATAATGGAAACTTGTCTAGACATCCCATCAGGGCGTTTAAAAGGATATACTTCTACTTGTGGATAAGGGGTAGGAAAGATGGCCACATTGAATGTGATTAATTTTCCTTCCTCAACTCCTGGTCTTTCTAAAGGGCACTAAGCTAGGGTAAATAAATAGTAAGGAAGAAAATGGTGCATGACAAGAGGGGATATATATATATATATATTTGTGTGTGTGTGTGTGTGTGTGTGTGTGTGTGTGTGTGTAAGACAGAGAGAAAGAGAGGGAGAAACCATCAAATGAGCATTATTTCACCATCATCAACAAACCAATCATCATATGAATTCAAGAAGGTAAACAAGAGAGTAAATCCAATTATACTTTCTTGGGCTGAAGTCCTCAGGAAAATAATTGAAGATGATTGGGTCACACCCAGCCTTATCTTCAGCCAGTGGAAGGTGGAAGGACACCAAAGGGGAAAGCTTCAGGATATTGCCTTTGGGGTCTTCCTCTTTACTAGATGAAGGATATCCCTCCAAAAGGCCTGAAGGACTGTGTAGTGTCATTTCCACTACTGCATTGGTCTGCGGACCTCATGATTTTCTAGACCTTAATCAAACACTTGATCATCTCACCACATCTTTCCAATTATTCTTTTTCTACTTGTTTATGAAAATAGTGTATTTTTCATTTTGTGCCAACAACTTTTCAATTTTATCTGTTGATTCTACAAGCATCTACTGGATATCCCCCATGTATTTAGCTCTAACTAATGACAAGGCACAGATGTAATTACTAGCCTTGGAGATGGGGTGCCACTAACTTTATGTTGTCTTTGAATCCAACTGTTTGAAAGAATGCTAGACACAGAGCCAAGGATACAAGTCACAAATTTTCTATGAAAGGAATTTGCACCAGGTGTTGGATGGTTCCAGTATGAAACAATGTGTCATGCTTAATATTATAGTTTTGTATACAAGCTTCAAATATGCGATGATTGACTATATGTAAAAATGTCTGTTTAAAAATCTTTTATTTATCTATTTATTGAAGGGAGTGAAAGAGTCATATAGAGAAAATGGGCATGCCAGGGCCTCCAGCCACTGCAAACTCCAGCAGCATGTGCCACATTGTGCAAGCACCCTAACCATTAAGAAATCCTTCCAGCCCAAATTGCCTTTTCCTAAGCAAAGAAAGATAAGCTGATTGCCACTCCATCATTACACATGTTGGTAGTAAGTTCTATACAAAATGATGATCACTGCTCTATTGAAAGAGTAAAGATGACCTCATGTGATCACCTCAGTTAATGATCTGATGTAATTGAATCAAAAGGATCTCTGGCAGCACTGACAGGGGGTAAGGAAATGACTTGGTGGTTAAAAGTACTTTCCACACTAGGCTGACAACAAGTTTGTGTCCCCACGTAAAGCATTATGTCATTATTAATATCTCATGTATCTGTAATCCTCATGCCTAGCCAAATGAGACCCAGAGTCAGGAGAATCCTTAAGGTCTCAAGTCCATCAGCCTGGTGACAAAACAGCAAATCTGTGTCTTCTATCTATATTCATATACTCTTCAAACCTGTATGGAAAATAATATAAAATATGGAAACCCCTAAAATTGAACATTGGGGAAGCACTTCACCTATAAATCAACCTGTGAATAGAAGAATGGAGCCCAAAATGATCACATTTTATTTATGAAAAAACATGTAGCTATATATTAATATTGTCCAAATTTACCATAATTAATCAAAGAGAATAGTATGTAATTCAAAAGATACTGAACATCAGGCTCAGCAGTGCTTATTCCAAAGCATGAAGCAGAGTTGTGATCTAAGTAACATTATCTTTACTAGATATTCTACCTCTGCCAGGAAACCTGAAATAGCTGGGGAAGTATGAGCTTCTTAACTACAGAGATCCCAGAGGAGGATGGTCTGGGGGATTTTATAACATCTGCTAATCTCATTGACCTAGAAATTAGAAATTAGTGGCAAACCTGGATAAAGGCACACCCATTTTTAAAAGTCACATTTTTGTGGATCCACTATTGTTATGACTTCCAAAACATTATATGCATGTCATTATATCCTTCCAGACCACTTAATCAACATTCATCTTACTGAACATTTTATAGGAAATAATTATAATTGAAGGATATTTTCATAATATTTAATTCTCATAAGAAATGAAGAAGATAAAGGTTATTGCTCTTCGCATTTACAGATGATAGAATGAACCACAAAAGTATGCTGCTCTTACAAAAATGAGGCTGGTGGTATCACCATACCTGATTTTAACCTATACTACAGAGCCATAGTAACAAAAACAGCATGGTACTGGCACAAAAGCAGATATGTAGATCAATGGAACAGAATAGAGGACCCAGATATAAGTCCAGGTAGCTATAGCCACCTGATATTCGATAAAAATGCCCAAAATACTCATTGGAGAAAAGATAGTCTCTTCAGCAAATGGTGCTGGGAAAACTGGATATATGTCTTTAGAAGGATGAAAATAGATTCTTCTCTCTGTCCATGTACAAGAATTAAATCCAAATGCATTAAAGACCTTAACATCAGACCTGAAACTCTGAAATTGCTAGAGGAAAATGTAGGGGGAACCCTTCAACATATTGGTCTTGGCAAAGACTTTCTGAATACAACCCCAATTGCTCAAGCAATAAAACCACAGATTGACCACTGGGACCTCATGAAATTACAAAGATTTTGTACTGCAAAGGACACTCTGAATAAAGCAAAGAGCCAACCTACAGAATGGGAAAAAATCTTTGCCAGCTATATATATGATAGAGGATTAATATCTAGGATATACAAAGAACCCAAAAAGTTAAATAATAAGAAATCAAACAAGACAATTAAAAAAATGGGCTATGGAGCTAAATAGAAAGTTCTCAAAAGAAGAAATACAGATGACGTATAAGCATCTAAAAGAATGTTCTACATCCCTAGTCATCAGGGAAATGCAGATTATAACTACATTGAGATTCCATCTCATTCCTGTCAGATTGGCTACCATCATGAAAACAAATGATCATAAATGGTGGTGGGGATATGGAAAAAGAGGAACCCTTGTACACTGCTGGTGGGAATGCAATCTGGTCCAGCCATTGTGGAAATCACTGTGGAGGTTCCCAAGACAGCTAAAAATTGACCTACCAAATGACCCAGCTATAGTACTCCTAGGCATATATCCTAAAAATTCATCCCATTTCCTTGGAAGTACATGCTCAACCATGTTTATTGCTGCTCAATTTATAATAACTGGGAAATGAAACCAGCCTAGATGTCCCTCAACTGATGAATGGATAATGAAGATGATGTGGCACATTTATACTAAGGAGTTCTTCTCAGCAGTAAAGAAAAATGAAGTTATGAAATTTGTAGGAAAATGGATGGATCTGGAAAGAATTATACTAAGTGAGGTAACCCAGGCCCAGAAAGCCAAGTGCCACATGTTCTCTCTCATATGTGGATCCTAGCTTCTGTGTGAGAAGGAAAAAACTCAGTAACAGAGGCCAGTAAGTTAAAAAGGAGATATAAAGGGAAGAGAAAGGAAGGGAGGAGGGTACTTAATAGTTTGGTAGCATATATATGTAAGTAGAAGAATAGATTAACAGGGGTGAAAAGGCCCAAAGTGAGGTCAGGGGAAGAGATTGAGTAAAGGAAAGGTGGAGGGAGGCCTAATCAAAATCTAAGAGGATGCAAATAAATCATATGGAATACTCTGGTTTCAGACAATGGAACATTCAGGAGCCATCGATTGTTGTTAGAAAATTTTCAGTGCTAGTGATGGGATACCTCCAGTGAGTTGTTAGCCAGGGAGGTCCCTGATGCCCCCAAACATTATAGGCCATTGCTGAGGCCCTTGGTTTCCCACCAGGAATCAATGATAAGACCCTATTGCTGAAGAATCCACAAATTTGGACTGCAAGGCCACTGAGAAATCCTGCTGGAACTGAGCTGATAAGTTCCTCCATGTAGATCAGCTGACAGAAAACTGGAAGAAGCCATTCTACATGTAGTTCAATGGGAGAAAGAGATACACCCAGTGAAGAAACTCAACAGTGGACCCTGCTAGCCTTATAATTGGCCATCCAGGCCAAATGAGCCAATGGGTGCAATAGTGGCACGTCTGTCATGGTGGAAACCAACTGTCCTCCAATTGGACTGGAGGCCTGCTCCATGGGGAGAGGGGATACATCCCTGATACTGAAAACTTAAAACAAGGGTAGTCATGAGCTCTAGGGGTACAACGTCTGCTGATGTCTGGCCAAATGTATATACCATGCTTATCAAACTGCCCAGTAAGCCCTTCTCTTAATATTTATACCCTTATATTAATGCTACTCTCACTTTGGATAGAGAATCTTCTCTTTTCAGATGCAAGTGTCCTTTGGATGACTCAGAAGGTATCATAGTGTTGGAAAGAAGTGACTGCAGTGCTAAATAACATCTTTATCACACCTTCCAAGGCACAGGGTCTAATACAGAAGAGGTGGCAGAAAGAATGTAAGAGCCAAAGGAAAGATAGGACTCCTTACAACATGCTCTTCCAGACACAAATGGCTTGCATATCCATGACCTCAGTGTGCCTGACACTACCTACACAAGACCATCATAAGAGGAGGGAAAGAGCATGACATCAAAATAAAAGAGAGATTGATTGAGATGGGGATGTGATATAATGGGGAATGGAATTTCAAAGGGGAAAGTGGGGGGGAGGGTATTAGCATGGGATATTTTTTATAATCATAGAGAAAATGTTAATAAAAATTGAGAAAAAAAAAGTATGCTGCTCTTGATTACAAAACCAGGGCAACTATCTTCAGTATATAAACCTTCTCATATATTACACTACTGAAGAATGAACAAAGGAGTCTACTTCTTACAGACTTATAGCATTTTACTTTGACTATATGGCCATGATCTTACCACATTATATGGGCTGCAATCATCTCCTATCTCTGTCCTATATAGCATTACACAAAAGGAATATGTAGGCAAATTGGAAAAAAAAAGGAAACTTTTAAATTAAAATTATTAGTCACTGTAAAAATATGCCTACTTTAAAAGATATTGAACTTTTCTTGGAATTTTCATTTTAACCAATTCATAAATTGATGTCTTATAATCTTTTATAACAATATTTTCCTATGCTAAAAATGCTTGCACATTTTTGGCATATGATATCTATAACTGATAAAATTTCATGTTTTTAATAGTAGTAAAATTATCTTCACTTAAGCTTTGCTCTCAAGCTAAAGAAGGCACATCTCTGGAATGGAATAAGAAACCAATTCATCGCACTTATTTTATAATGCTTGAAAGATAACATTAACATTAAACTTAAAGACCAGGACAATCAATCATATTCACATCCATGATAGTTAATATTGATTCTCAGCTTGAGAGGATCTACAGTCACCTAGGAGACAAGTCTCTGGGTATGTCTGTGAGAGAATTTCAAGATTAGGTTAATTGAAGTGGGAACAGCCTCCATCACTGTGCATGACCCCAGTCCACAGACTGAATACAAAAGACAAACAAAGCTGAATACAGCATGCATATTTTTCTCTTTTCAAACCAAGGAGGAGGAAATTTGAGCAACTGTTTCATTCTCCTGCTACCTGACTTCCTTATCTCGGTTGACTGTGTCTCCTGGAACTACAAGCTGAATAAGCTTTTGCTTCCTGAAGTTCCTCCTTCTCAGTTATGTTGGCACAGTAACACTGAAAGATACAGATATAAAAACCTTAACTCGATTTGTTAAAATTACAAATAAGCAAACTCTCAGATTATGAATGAAAATTATTTGAATATATTGGTAATATGTATTTTCTCGTGGTTTACTAGTTTGCTCTTAATTTAAAAAAGCAAGGGTGCTCTTTTCCTGATGAACCAGATACCAGCATAAGGGCGAAGGAGACCAACACAGAGAAAAATCAACTCCTACCAAATCAGAGAGCCAGAGCCTCAGAGGCCCCCAACACTTCATCACTGTATCAGACCAAAAGGGAACCCAACATGGCTCAGGGAAATTTTGCGGAAGAGGGGGCGGAAAGAATGACAGAGCCACATATTGGGTCATGATATGCAGAGACATTTATCGTACCAATAACTGTGGGCTAATTCCACAATGCATGACCCATATACCTTAACAAGGAGGGGCCAATGAGGAGGGGCTAGGTCATGGATGAGCCTAATAATGGTACCAAACTGACTGTATTTGCTGAATACAAAACTAATAAAAAATAAATTAAAAAAATTAGTATTAGCATCATTATGCTCCTACTCTTTCTGCAAGTCATATTCAGAGATGACTGAGCACTATCCATGCTCAGATTTTGATTCTATTTTTATCACACATCTCATAAAACTGATTTAAAAACCTGAGGATGTGTCACTAAAAATAGTGAGTTATGAACAGTTAGAATTCATTTAATCTCCCAAATATGAAAGGAATGTTGGGCTAGTGATACAAGTAAATTTTCTTTAAACATAGACAGGCATGTTTGAAAGACTGCTATGGGGATCCAGATTATTCTAAGTTGCATGATTGATATTTGTTCTAATTTTTAACTTTTTAATTGATAAATTTCAAATGCATACATAGTGAATTTTGATCAAAAACCCCATTGTCTTCTGCTCTTATGGACCTTATAGACTGTTTGTTGTCAGCTCCTCCTTCTCAAGGGATGAACCTCATAACTCCCATTGCAAAGATGTTTGGCTCTACAGTAGAGTTATAAGAAAGGTCTGGCCAATTAGGATAAATTTCCTTCCCACTGGCAGGTTCAGAGTCACTTTCTGCATGAGTATCCATATTGCATTACCTTGCTTTATAGAATCTTCATTGCAGTACAACTGCCATCAGAACATATTGCTTCTCTTGGCTATATACTCCGTTAACTGCACTTGCTATTAGTGTTGCTGAATGGTTGGCAGACCTGCTTCAGCTAGAGTATGTTACACGAAGCAGAGGTGTTAAGGATGCTTTGAGCTGAACCTTTGAGTACCAGTTAAATCCAAATGGCTTGCAGAAGTAAGATTTAAAAGGCTGATGATTCCTAGGGGGGAGTGAAATACACACGAAATTGAATGATACTCCAACAATACCCTGTTAAAAGTTTGATTCATAATGATATTCCCCTAGAGCTCAGACATGGACTTTGAAAATAAAAATAGTAAATGATGCTTGGTGTATTAAACCCTCTGCATTTAAGCTGACTGCATTATGAACCTCTTTTAGAGTTTGACTGATATAATATTTAACATACAAAACAGGTATCTTATCCTTAGACAGACCTAAGACATTGACTCTATAGTATACTTAGTGTGACCATGAGGCAACCCCCAATCCTCTGTCAATTTGTGTTTTTTTCCTCTGTAATGTGATAATAATACCCATAGCAATATCCTAACATTGCTCTTTAATTAAGCAATAAACTTTTGATCATAGCTTACTTATCACTCAAAGGAACTAGAGAGTACAAGTTTTGTGTATATTGAATGTGTTTTCTTCTAATTAGCTAAGCATAATTGCTGACAGATATGTTTGTCTTTAATCTGATTTTGTCTAGTTAGACACCATGAATTTCCCATAACATTGCTTATAAGTGAATGCCATAGGCCAAATAACTTTAGGGATAATACATGCCATATTGCCACACAACAGATTACCCTTCACACTTTGTTGGATTTTGACATCAAGGATTTTCTGACAGTCCCTGTAAACCAGAAGTGTATCTGGATGGCACTCATCTGGGGTCAGTGAGGGGGTACAGTCAAAACATGAGTCAGAATTGCATTCATCAGAAGACTTTATAAGTCTCGAAGATAATTCCCTAGATGCTGCATTGCCTGCTCATGTGGGTTCTTCAAGGAGAACTCTTGTGACACAGTAACAGTTTTCTTTTTAGTCAGAATAAATGATTCTTTAGAGAAAGAGGAACTAAGATAAATCCTCTAATGTCTTTTATACTGAAACTTTGTAATGTGCCTCAGGTCTGCCATTAGCCACTAGCTACACAAAGTTAATGTAGGAGAGATTGAACACAGGTGTGAATACCTGGAGTCAGGTATGACTGCAGGCAATAAGAATTTGCACAGCATCTCTCAAGCTATAAATGACTTTCACAAATAAGCCAAATGAATGAAGCCAGAAGTTAGAGTTTAAATTGTTAAACTATTATTTAATTATTTACACTGTATTAATTGCTTTCCCTTTGTTAGGACAAGGGAGTTGACCAAAAGTACCTTATGGAAGGAAAGGCTTCATTTCCATTTAAATATTAAAGGAAGAGTGACCATCAAGGTGGGGGAAAGCATGGCAGGAGCAGACAGACATACATTACATCTTCATATCAGCAGTAAGGAAGTAGCAAAATTGAGCTAAATGCAGTAACTCCCTATGGCATGCTCTCAACGACACACTTCCTGCAGCAAGACTCTAACTCTTAAAGGTTATACAAATTTCCCATACAGTGCCACCAACTGGGGATTAAGTATGCAAACACATGAAGCTATGGGGGACATGTTACATTCAAACCACCACACAAAGGAACTCAAAATAGTTCAAAAGTATATACTATTTAATAATGTTTTCTTGTTTTTCTCTTCGTTCTCTTAGTTCTCAAGATATATTTACTTATATTTTAGTGATCAAGAGGATCTTAGTTGTTAGAAAATACACCATTGATTAATAAATAAAAATATAAATATAGTGACAGATTAAGAGTGGCAGATGGTGTGGGCTGGGAAGGTGGCTGAGTAGTTAAAAGTGTTTTGTGTGAAAGCCATGTGACAACCCACATATATCCAGAAGTGATGTGAGGTACTAACTTCTGTAATTGCAACATGCTTATAGCAATGCAAGGCAGAGTAGGAGCATCCGGAAGCTCCTGTGCCAATGACTCTGGCATTTGCAGAAGCAAACAAGAAATCTTATCTCAAATAAGACAAGCTTCTGTCAAAGCACTTGATTACCAGCCTGAGGTAAAAGGTCAGACCCTGTTGCTGAAGATACCAGAACACTGAGAGACCCAGCTGGAAATCAGAAGAGAGCCATTTCCCAAACAGTTAACCCATCTAGTGTTGGATAACATTACATGAGCTACTGGGGGAAGTGACCAACAAATGGGAAAGTACTGTGAGCAAGCAGGGGACTAAGCTACTCAGAAGAAAAAAAAAAAAAAAACCTGGTAAGATGCACACACCATTGTAATGGTGCAACACAGCCTTGTTGGGTAAACAATGGTGTTCTGATTGGCTAAGAGAGCCACATAGTAGAAAGGAACCCATAACTGTAACTGGGAACTATGTCAGAATCCAATGGAGACAAAGATTATGGTTTCCAACAACAAGCAAAGCACCCATTAGTCTGGATAAAAGATAGTCTATATTAATCATAATCTCCCTATATTAACAATGCTGATACCTTTTACCCTTTTTCTTTTGCTTTTTTTTTCTTTTTAATTATTTTATTTGAGAAAGAGAGAGAGTGAGTCAGAGGAAGAGAGAGAGAGAAAGAGAATATAGGTGTGCCAGGGTATCCAGCCACTGCAAACGAATTCTAAATGTGTGTGCCACCTTGTTCATCTGGCTTACATGGGTCCTTGGAAATTGAACCGAGGTTCTTTGGCTTTGCAGGCAGGTGCCCTAACAACTAAGCAATCTCTCCAGGCCCCTTTTTCTTTTTCAGAAGGTAGTGAGATCATAGGAGATAAACCATCCCTCGCACTTCAACAAAGACCCAGGTGAAACCACAGAGGACTTGTGAAAATGAGCAATAATGCTGCTTCCATTGTGAGCCTGACAATCAGCACCAGGGTCAAAGAGACAAATGCTGAGGATACTCAGCATATACCAAAGCAGAAATCCAGAGGCTCCTGAGAACTTATGACTGAAGTAGATATAAAACACACACACAACAGCTCAGGGAATTTTGTGGAAGATGGGATGGAAAGATTGCAAGAGTAGCAAGCTGGAACATCATACCCAGAGGCATTGCTTTCCCCCTCCCACAATAGTTGACTGCCGCCCTCACAATGCATAACCCTTACAACCCCATGGGGAATACCTGCAGCCCCCCTGAGAAGGGCCCTCAGTGAAATGGAGGCAGGGAGGAGGGAAAATAGGTACCAACACATGATGAAGCCATACAAAGTGTGTTATTAATTTTTAAAAAGTAGAAAGGCGAGAAACAATATATCCTGACGCACATACACTGTAACATGTATGCACCCATACATACACACACTTAAATATATCCACAAAACATAGCATAATGTTGATTTAGAAAGTCTGTAACAGTGACAGAAAAATTACTTTAAGATACAAGACTAAAATTAACCTCCACTTAATACAACATGATTGGGCATTATTCCATATCCAAATTTCTAAAAAAAAAAAAAAAAATCATAGCTTTTCAAGCAAGGGTATTGTTTTCCTGATGAACTGGATACCAGCACAAAGGGGAAGGAGACCAACACAGAGAAAAATCAACTCCTACCAAATCAGAGAGCCAGAGCCTCAGAGGCCCCCAACATCTCAGCACTGAAGCAGACCAAAAACGAACCCAACATGGCTCAGGGAAATTTTGCAGAAGAGGGGGCAGAAAGAATATCAGAGCCATATGTTGGGTCAGGATATGCAGTGACATTTATCATACCAATAACTGTGGGCTAACTCCACAATGCACGACCCATTTACATCAACAAGGAAGGTCCATTGGGAGGGGTTAGATCATGGATGAGCCTAAACAATGGTACCAAACTGCCTGTATTTGCTGTAAAGAAAACTAATAAATTTTAAAAAAGAAAAAAAATCATAGCTTTTAAAAATATATATGAAAATAAGTAATAGGGAAGTGTTTTATTGGCTTTTTATAAAAATATCATCCAAACATTAAGTCAAATATCCTAATATACTGTGCATAGTTGGATTAGCTAATGCGGTGGGTAATGAACTAGGTTTCTGTTATTATAAGTAAATAATAATATGTAGGGAGATTGTTTTATTTTTAACAGCATGTTTTATGGCTGGCGAAATGGCTCAGTGGGAAAAATGCTCACCTTACAACCATAGCATCCAAGATCAGATACTGAGCATCCAAGTAAAACGTTAGGTATGCACAGCATACCTCTAATTCTGGTCCTGGGGCTGGGAAGAGAGAAGATTTCTGGTAGTTGCTGGCTAGCTTATGTAGCCTAATTGGTGAGATTCAGGTTCAGTGAGAGATCTTGTTTCAAAATAAGATAGAGAACAATAAATGAAGACACCTGATAGTGCAGCTACCTTTTCATTGCTGAGACAAAACACAAACCAGAATAGCTTAAAAAATGAAAGATTTCAGCTTAGTTTTGAGGAAAAGTTTCATCTTGGAAGGGAATGCACAGCACATGCAGGAAGCTGGCCCACATCATCTCATGTAGGAAGGGGAGAGCAGCGACTGTGAAGTATCTATGGACACCCAGTGGCATAGAGTACATGCATGTACCTGTACACATGTGCCCACACACATACAAACATGCATAGTTACTACTACTAGCAAATTTCTGTATGACTACTAGGCACTAATCACTAGATGGTCTATCATACTCATCTTAATGAGCTGTAATCAGGATTACTAAAGCACTATTTTACTTTGCAATTAACTGACAAACCATAGTAGACATATTTTCATGTATGGCTTCCAAATTCACAACTCCATGTGAAGACATGTGCATCCATGCATGCACGTGAGTGTACATGCATGTGTGTCTGGCTGTCTGTGTCTGTGTGTGGGGGTAGTAGTGTACTCCATAAAAACTTGTGTAAATCATAGTAGAACATCAAGTGTCCTCCTCTATTGTTCTTCCAAATTGTTTCCCTGAAATACAGTATCTCACTGAATCTGCAGCTACTGTTTGTGGTCAGACTTGCTGACCAGCTAGTCCCAGTGATTCTTCTGTGTCTGCCTCCCACAGACATATACAGTCACTCCCATGAATATTTCTGTGTATGCTTGAGATTGAACTCAGGCACTCTCAAATTTGCATGCTTGCATGGGAAGAGTTTTTATCCTCTACAACATGTGCCAGCCCCACAGCTCTGCAGAGTACATCATAAAACAATGAAAGCCATTGCCCCATCAGTACACTCAATCTTTTTTTAAATTTTTTTTTGTTTTTATTTTTATTTATTTATTTTTGAAAGTGATGGACACAAAGAGAGACAGAGGAGAGAGAGAGAGGGAGAGAATGGGCGTGCCAGGGCCTCTGGCTACTGCAAACGAACTCCAGATGCGTGTACCCCATTGTGCATCTGGCTAACGTGGGTCCTGGATAATTAAGCCTCGAACTGGGATACTTAGGCTTCACAGGCAAGTGCTTAACTGCTAAGCCATCTCTCCAGCCCTACTCAATCTTTTGACTTGTTCTAGTGCCTACATGACACGTTGACTTCACGTATACAAACCTTGCAATACCCAGTGATTCTCACCCGAATGTCCATCATTTTCACTTGCATGATAGTACAGTACTCTTGAAATATGTCACGTAAGTAACCACTGGGTTAGTGCTTTAAATGTCAGTTTGTGCTATATTATTTACTTTTCAATAAAATATCTAGTTCTAAACAGAAAATGTTTCCACTTCCCATTAATATAAGAAGCTTATAAAAATTTTTGGTGAAAAACCTCTGTGTACCTTCCAAAAATTATCTAATTGCTTCACTGTAGATCTATGTGAATATTTGTTCTCCTGATAAAAATTAAGAGCTACAAGGTTCTAATAGGGATGAAATATATATTTATAGCAATTTGAGAATGTCTATTGATGCTACCAAAAGACTAAGTGAAAATAGAAAATATACATCCTTATTATAAGCTCAAACTACATTTTTTGTTGTTGTTTTTTAAGGGTCTCATTGTAGCCGAGACTGACCTGTAATTCACTTTATAGTCATATGCTGGACTTGAATTTATGGTAATCCTCCTACATCTGCATCTTGAATGCTAGGATTAAAGGGCTGCACTAGCATGCCCATTTCTAACTACACTTTAAGGTCAAGTGTGTGAGTATCATGTAGATTAAGCTCACATCTATCAAATTATGTATCATAAACTTGAAGAAGCAGGGAGTCTATTATCTTGAGAAAAGGAAAACTGTTTTAGCCCAATAACAATAGCCTTAGAATACCCATTAGACTATTAGGTAAATTGTGTCTGACAAGAAGAATATGCTGAGAAATCTATATGAAACATGATGAAACCTAATGAACAGGGGCCTCAAGTTTCTCTAGAACATGATGGAGATAGAGGAACAGTATAAGCTGTCATTAGTCTGAACCTATTTCTACATTATAGTTATCTTCATTTGTTGTTGTCATTGTCAATATTTGAGAAAAAGTTACATTTTATATCCAAAGGAAAGGAGCTTTTGAAACACAATAGCAACTCCCCCTTAATTAATAAAAAATAGAAAATAGAAAATGAAATATGACGTCCCCCTCGTTCATCTCCATATAGACATAAGAACATTATTTCCATCATGAAATGAGAATGTGAGTGAGTTATTCTCAAACTGTGTGCAGAGATACCTCTCCTTGTCTGTCGAAATCCTAGTGAGGACACACAATTGCCTCTCCATTTTTGGTAAAGAAGGTTTATTTTTAAATGAACCAGAGATCACACTTTCTTCTTGCAGCATAAGTATATCACACTTCTTTTAACTAGTCAAAATTCAGAAGAGTTATGTCTAAAAGATGCTGTCACCACAAATATATTCATTCAAGAAAGTTTGTTTTCTTTCATCTATGAATACTTAGCTAGCTCTTTATGCTTGGGGTCTATTTTATGCTGTCTTAGTTTATTTTAGACCACCTTCCTATGAGATGAGACCATTTTCTTCATTCTACATTTGGATCATTTTTGTATGACACTTATCACAGTTTTCATGGGACTCCATAATGCTGAGAGCACTACGATGAAGAAAGTCTATAACAGTGGGCATAATCTGTAAATTATATACTACTTTGAGTACATTACATATGACCAGACAATGCATATTTCAATAAAGCTGACAAAAATCAAGGTTTATTTATGTAAGGAGATAGCAAATTCTCTGTAACATTTATCATTGAGATGAATAAAATAACACAAAAGAGTAACTTAAATGTCCTTTTGCCCATCTATCTTTTGGAGTACATATATTCCTTAAAAAAAAAAAAAAAAAAAAAAGAAACCCAGTGAAAATATTTTAGCAAAGAGACTGGGTTCCTGAGGAACTTATTTAAAACCAAAATTGATATAGATTAGGAAATTAAAACACACTATAAAAATTTAAAAAGCCAAGTTAAACATTTTAGCTTTTAATATATAAATGAAATTTAAATAAGTTAGAAATCTTGATTAAAGTCCCTCTGGCCATTAATGGATGTCTGATTGTCTTCTTTTGAGTGCATATTTTCAATAGTACAATTTCAAAGGTCTAAATTGTAGAACGGCATCTGGCCTGATTCACTTGAAAAACTATTTTAATTTAGAGGATATAATTAGAATACTAGTATCCTAGCACTTCAAGATATTTTTAAAATTGTTTGAAAACTGCTGGATCATGACAGAAGGCTCTTTCTTGGCACCGAAAATGTAAAAGATTGCTCTGTGTATCATCAAGCTTTGGCACCTACCAGTCTATATTGCTCTCTTCTCTTCATTGCCAGGCCATCCATCCCACTTGGCTTCACCATTGCAATCAGGTCTCTGCAGCCTTTGCTGCCCAGAGAACTTTCCCAGCATTGCAGCCAAGGTGGAACTCTACCAGAGGCCTTTAAGGATTCCTATTTCTCTGTAATAATCAGCACACTTTCAAGCCCACCTGCTTCACTACCAATGCTGTCCCAATCCCACTGCATCTTCTACTGTCACTACCCTACTTCCCATCCTTGACCTTCCAAAGTAGGGTTCAGAGAACTAGATATGCACAGGTTCAGTCAGCCAAACATCAAAGTTTTGAGGGACAGCTTCTGTTACAACTCAATTCTATAGAAGAAATGCAAGAGGAAGCCTATGACATTTTCTAGTACAACTTTATTCTGGGGGGTTAAATTTCAATTTCAAATAATTTCAACTGACTTGAGATAGTATTCATCTTTTACCAATCATTTAATCATATAGAGGCAATTCTAACTTAATGGACAATGCAAAAACAGACCAGGCGTTGGATTTGGTCAGCATGCTGTAGAGTCCATATCCTATTCTATACTTTAATTGTGACTTCTCTGATCAGGAGCCTGTGGTGGTCTTGCTTCTGCTCAGAGAAAAAGAGGTTCATACCCTCACCACAGCTCATAATGCCTGCCCCCTATAATCTAGCTTCTCTTTACTTATCTGTCTTCACCTCCAATTACTCTCATTCTTCTCTATTCAAGAAAACAGGTTTACTTTGTACTTCTTGAGCCATGACAAATCTAAGTCTACCTTGGTATCAGCTGGCATCAGTTCCTTTGCCCACAACTGCCATGGTTTTCAGGCTTACTTCAAGATTTTGACCAGACATCATGTCTCCTGACTAACCTACTGAGCTTGTAACTACCTTGTTGTGGGTTGGATTTTGCCCCCACCCTAAATTTCCTAAGTTCAAATACCTTTGGCATGCACAACAATAAAAATACAGCCTTTAAAGAAGTGTGTCAATTAAAATAGGGTCTTTACAATAGACCCAATACAATTTGACTAGGTATCCTTTTAAGAGGACACTGAAATGCACAAATAGTCACAAGGGTCATAAATTCAGGAGCAAAGACCATGTGTGGGCAGGTGGACACTAAATAAGTACCTACTATATAAATGAAACTTAACAATGTGTTTACTCTTGATATATTCAGATTCTGTGATCTTTCTTGGAGATCCAGTTGCCAGCTCAGCATCTCTCCAAATGTGGAGAGTGAAACCCAGCTCAATTAATTATTACCTCCATGAAAAAGAGCTCTCTTCCCACCAACACTAAGCACTCCTCTTCCCCCCTCCCTCCCTCTCTCATTTCCACTAACACAGCCTGCAACGCTCTAGTGGCACTTAACACATTAAAGCCTGTGTTGAATTTTTTATACATGTTTTATCTTCTCCACGAAATATTAAGCTTCTTTATGATACAGTTGTTTCTTGAAGCATTTTCAAATCCCTCACCACATATGTCACATAATGTAGAAGCACAATAAACATCTGCCATACTTAGAAAGGTTATTATTATCAAAACACCTGCTATCTATAGAATACATTTTGTCTTAAGATTACTTAATGTCACTTGAATCATGAATAAAAACCATGTGAGGGTGGTACTATCTTTACTTCCTTTTATTAATGAGGTCACCAAGCCTAAGAGAAGTAAAATAACCTGCCCAAGGTCAAAGACAGAGATTGATGGAGCCAGATTCCAAAGATAGAGCTATCATTCTATGAAGATTGGAATCTGTGGTTCACTGTCTCATCAGTAAAGAGATGCTTTCATTTAAATAAAATATTATGCTAAGTAAAAAGAAGAAATATGTACCATAATTCTCACCTTTAGAGGTCTGATTGGATAGACTTTACATTCCTAATGAATGTTCAGCTTGTTTTGAACTCGGTTTATAATATCTATGGTTTCTTCTAATTTAGGTATTAACTCTAAAATATCTTAAATTTTCATTTCATAATAAAAAAAAACTTTCTTTGTAACTTATTTTATTGCTAATGCTTTAAGTTTAAAAACATAAGATGTTGAGATGTTTTAAATGAGCTTGTTCTTCTGGAAGTTAGGGTTTTCATATTTATGCATGTTCATCCCCTTATAAAGAATTTAGTGATTCAGCATGTTTAATATTGTTTCTAAAGTAAGTATTTATATTTCATGTTGTTGATATTTTATTCTATTAAAATTTATATTCTAGGAAATTCAAAATGAAGACAGTGATCAATCTTTTGTTCTTGTAGAGACACCCTTTAATTACTAATGTAAAAGAATTAAATGCTTTAGATTCAATGTTAACAAAATATGTTGTGAATATTTGATCAATATTAAAATCATCTGGAAAGTTTAGGATATTATTTCAATAGATCATTTAATTATAATTTATTATAACACTTTCATTATATAACCTTTTTCAAAGTTTTTGTTTTTTAAATTTTTATTTATTTCTTTGAGACAGGGAGAAGGAGAGAGACAGAGAGAAAGAGGGAGAGGGAATGGGTGTGCCAGGGCCTCTAGCTCACACTATGTAACTTTTAATGTTTCCATTTGTGAAGGAAGACTTTGAGTCATTTATTCTATCTACTTTTTGAATATTTTAAATTGACATTCAATTAAACTATTTTGGATTTACTTATCAGTATTCAAAATAGGGCACATAATTCAATGAGTACGATCTCATCTACTATCCTTAAAAATGCTAGCTTGTAAACTGATGTGGTGTTTGAATTGGAATCTTTTTTTGTTTTTTGGGTTTTTTTGATGAGGAAACTGGTATCATGGGAAGAAGATTAACCTGCTGAAGGTCACCTTCTAAGATACAGTGATGTTAAGATCTTAGTCCTGTTCTTCTTGGCTGCCAAGTCCACATATTCCTATCAGACAGAACCAACAATGAAAGATTAGGGCAATAATGTGATTCTAGAGTGGCAGGGCAATGACTGTTTCCTGGTCCAAGCAGCTCAGAAAATTCACTGTAGTAACTTAATTTCAATTATCCCTTCTGAAAACAGAGAAGTCAAATCCAATGATTTCTAAGGCCTAGTGAGTGTTAACATGTCTATTAACTAAAAATATACCCCAAGGCAAGTGTTGCTTTGAGAGTAAGGAGAATGGTGGAAATAATGGTGTCTATTGCTATCAATGTGTTCAGCAGCTGCCCTACTTGGAGTTTGAACTTTTTTTTTTTTTTTAAATCTTTCCATGCAGGGAGCGTAGTAAAACTTGGAGGTAAGCTAAGATGGCATTATTGGAAGGTAAATTTGCATACATTTGGTAGCATGACCAGCAGCTGGATATAACAGCTCCCTGAGGGAATATTAGTAGACACAGCATAAAATTGATCTTTAAAGTTCTGAAATCATATTATAGAACTGGCTTCATAGCTTTTTGAAGCCTTTGACTTTTGTTTGGCTCAGGGAATAAGATGGTTAGAATACTCTTTTATGCATTCCCCATAATAAAATACTCTCTATGTCTTAGCATATTATAGAACAGAAACATAAAAGATCCCTCTGGCTTTAAGCCTCATACCCTAACTTGCTGACCTTGAAACATGGAAATCTTCCCATTGTGGAGGAAAAAAGATTGAGCCCTGGGAACTGACAACTATCACATGGAGAGGGAAACCACAGCCAAAAGTCAAACCAACTCAAAACCTAGGAAATTGGGTGTGAGATCTCAGACGTGAAATATTTATTCTTATTATTTTTCTCAAATTTTACTAACATTTTCCATGATTATAAAAAATATCCCATGTTAATACCCTCCCTCTCCCCCTACTTTCCCCTTTGAAATTCCATTCTCCATCATATCCCCTCCCCATCTCAATCAGTCTCTCTTTTATTTTGATGTCATGATCTTTTCCTCCTCTTATGATGGTCTTGTGTAGGTAGTGTCAGACACTACGAGGTAATGGATATCCAGGCCATTTTATGTCAGATGTAAAATATTAAAGCAGAAAGACACTGAGCTTGTAACCAGCCTAAAGTTATTGGCAATCCAACCTAAAAATCAAAATTATCAAAAAACCTAGTAATATATATGTTTTTTTTTCTGATATTTCTAAGAAAATAATATGCCAAAATGGTACTTTTTGTTTCCACCAATTTTGCCACAGTCGAAGATGAAAAACACCCCTGTTCCTCAATTCATTTACTGATTAGATTTTTTTTCTTATGATGGGCTCATGTAGTCCAGGCTGGCTTCAAACTTGCTATGTAACAGAGGCTGGCCTTGAACTTCTGATTCTCAGGCTTCTATTTCCCAAATGCTATGATTACAAATATGATTGCAAACATCACATCAAGCTTATGATTCTATTTTTAATTAACTAGCTCTTATTACAAACAAAATATGCACATATATTGTATTAAAATCCAATTATACATATAAGATGCATTGTAGAAAAATAGAAGTACAAATGCACAGTTAACTTTACATAAATCACCCTTAATATGTGTAATTTTAAAATAAATGAACAGAGGCTATCCCATTTAAAATGCAAAGTTATAGTATCTTTGCTTATAATTAGAGGGAATAGAGACTTCCAGACCTCTAAGTTATTGCTAACAATTTCTGTTATAAGAAGTAACTGGAAAGAAATAACAGTCACAGAACTTCAGCAGAGACTAGCATTGGTCACTCAAGTGTCTAAGCAATAGCTACAGTGCTACCAGCCTTAGTAAAGGTAGATAGCGAGCCAGAGGCTGTCGTAGTATAGCTCTGTTCCCTAGAGCATTGGTGTTTTGTGACTTAGTCATATTTACAAATATTTATTCAGCATTTATTACAAAATTTAATGGTTACTTGGTTAATCTCTGCTTGTCAACTTGCCAAGTTTTAGAATAACAACAACAAAAAATCTGGTCATGTTTGTATGGGAGTTTCTAGTTTAGCTTAGGTGAGGTAGGAAGGCCCACCCTAACTACAGGCATTACCACATCCCATGGGCTGTGTTCTCAAACTGTATGTATGTATGTATGTATGTATGTATGTATGTATGTATGTATGTGTATGTGTATGTGTATATACACACACACACACACATATATATATATATATATATATATATACATATATATATGTATGTATGTATATATATATATATATAGAGCGAGAGAGAGAGAACACACGAGAGTGAGCGAGCAAGCTAGATAAGCATTCATCACTCTTTCTACGTCCTCTATATGGATGTGATAATGTGCCCCAGGCTTCCTGCTCTTCTCATGCTTTCCTCACCATGATGTGTCTATAACTGTAAGCCAAAGATAAGCCCTTTTGTTCCTAGAAATGCCCTCACAAATTCACCTGAGAAGCATGTCTATTACATGATTTTTATGTTGACAACAAAGTGGCAATAGATGTATCAAGTGTAATTGTATAGAGGAGGAGATAACATACATCTCAGATTGCCTGGAATAGTTTAGATATGTGCTCATTTTACTGCTATGATTACCAAAACTGATGCCTATTACACTGAAAGTACCTCGGTCTTTGTTGCCCTTGCTGTGAATGAAATTTCAAAAGTTGATATAAAAGAAAATCATTTTAGGTGGAGCTATTTGTCCTGGCAGGAAATGGATCACAAGATACTTGGTCTGAGAATTCATGTGTTTGCATAGGTCTTCAGGGTGAGTTTGAATTTGAGGAAGGAAAGCTATGTAGTGAAAGTAATATTTTAGATCCTGAAAAACCTGGTTGTATACCTTAACACAAGCACACCTAGATTTGGCACCTTGGTCTGGGTATGCTGCAGAATGATCAATGGTATGGCTTCAGTCAACTAAGGATGGCTACATTAAATGGACACACAAGCATAAGACTTCTTTATGACATCCTCTAACAGCATCAAGAACAGATTTACATTTTTGAGTTACTATTGTCCAGTTAATACTGTTATGATGGAGTTGTAGATAAAATATTACTTCAGTCTTTGAGAAAGTTATGATCTTCTGGAGCTCTGACTTCAATACTTGACTTCCAATAATGCAGTTTGGACAAGTAGTTAAATGCAGAACAATATGGGAAAGACAATTCTTACCACAAGGGCTAAAATGAATTAAATAAATGGATGTCATGGAGTAAAGGTCTCCAGGGAAGGACAAGTGAGATATGAACAGCTGTTTAACTGATGAAATGTGACCTTCATTATCTGACCTTACAAATAGCTATAAAAGTATTCTTCCTGTGTGGAAATAGAACACTCTGGCTGGCTTGGCATATGACGGAAGAGAAACAAGAGGGATTTCTCAAGGTTTCCACAGGAATCTGTTAAGTGAACAACATACCTTTTTAGCAATAATTCTTTCCGTAAAAGTAATCCTCTAAGTCCTCACTCACCCCAAGCTTATTTTCATCATCCTTCTTAACTCTTCTCTGAATATCCCCTCGTTCTCTAATTTTTATGGAAGAAAATATTTCCAAGACTCTTTGCCTCTCTTAAGTTGTCTATTGTCCTTGCCTGTGCTTGGTGAAATCTTGGCATGGGTTGCCTTATTTATTTACTCAGTTTACAGGGTAACCCTGGGCAGTTGGAAATCTTGAAGGAATTATCTCACAAAGCCACAAACTCAGTTCTTTTCTTCTTTTTTTATTTTTATTTTTATTTTATTTATTTTATTTATTTTTTTGGTCTTTACGAGGTAGGGTCTTGCTCTAGCCCAGGCTCACCTGGAATTCACTATGTAGTCTCAGGATGGCCTGGAACTCACAGTGATCCTCCTACCTCTGCTGAGATTAAAGGCGTGCACCACCACACCCAGCTAAGACTCAGTTCTTAATCAGCATTTAATACCTACTGGTTAAGTGAATAAACAGAAATTAGTGTTACTGAAAACTAATAAAATTCAGTGAGTTTAATGTTCTCATGTATCTAAATTTCTGCTTATTTCCAATTTCTAGGCACTGTTGTAACGATTAGCTATTTAACTATCATTTCTGGAAGTTTAATATGAATAAATAAATGAAGCAACCAATTGGCACAAAATCATAATAGTGGCTAAGTTAACACTTTTTGAGTTTTCTATGGCTCCAGGAACACATGTAGAGATAAACCTATTGTATGGGTGACACGGCTCTGCTTGGATAAGTGACACACGTATGAGTAAGGATAAAGATGGAGGTGTCGAGCTCAAGTCGGATTCCTCTCTTCAGTGCATCCTGCTGCCTTCCAGCACAGCTAAGGTTCAGAGGCAGCAGATCTCCAGGATTGCATTTTTGTAATATTGTTGGGATTTGGGTATTTTATAATGACATGAAATTATCATTAAGTCTATGATAAAAGATAGTAGAGGAAGAAAAACAGAAGTACAAAGTGAGCCAGGTATGTCATTTATAAAGTGTCACGTGATCACACACATTTCATGGAGTCACACTCCATAACAAAACCTTGGCACAGTGCTCATACCCATACTCTGACCACCTATTTATCTCTGCTCTGACTAATCTTATCTAAATTTGGACAATTAACAATAAGCTAACCACAGTCAGCCTTTATTGCATGCTGATATCTAAAGGGAACACTAGTCCCAAATAAAGACCATCTTGGCAACTTCTGATATTCGTCCAAAATCTCTAGTAGGCAGGAGAAATGGAAAAATGATACGTTTACAGTCACACATTGCAAAGCTTTGATATAAACTGGTTTGTCTGTAAAACTGTTTGGTATCTACTATAAATATATACATGATAGATGGCATGTTCTATCAAGGCTAGTTGGGTTTCACTTTCTTTTACAAAAGCATAACAACTCAGATCTTCACTGTTTAATGAGCCACTGAACCCCAAGCCACAAAGGGATCCCACTTCTAAAGAAAAAGAGATAAAAATGACTAGGATAGAAATATACCATATCAAGAAAACACCCATCAACACATATAGCAATTTAAAACCATGATCACATCTCACAAGTTTATAATACCACCCTCCTATACAACAAAAATCTGATCAGTTTTTTGTGTTACTTAGTTTGACTGTTTATAGTAACTTCTCTGACAACAGAATCATTTTGTCAGACAGCACAGGATTATTTTACTTATAAAATTTAAGAAACATTATGGTTAAAGTCACATATAAGCAATAATAGTGAAAGTTGTGTTTTTAGGAAGAGGAACATGAGCACTCTGAGGAGTTTTAAGCAAGAAAAGTCTAGTCTGATATAGTAGTATGTGTAAATAAGACAACCAGAAATGGAATTCTCCCACTCAAAGTAGCTATCTCACCTGTATCTGAGATGCGGTCTGCTGTAATGCTGATCTGAAATATCCCCAAAGATCTCTTTGTTAGAAATTTGGTCCTGAGATTGATTCCAATTGGGAGCTGGGATAACCTTTAGTAAGTAGGACCAAGTTGGAGGACGTAAGGTCATCAGAACACATCTCTGGAATGGACAATGGGACTCCTAGCCTCTTCTTCTTCTTTTTTTTTTTTTTTCTTTTTTCTACTCAGAAATGAGGGAAGCGGTTTTGTTCTTCCATGTCCTTCCACCATGATGTTCTGCCTTTCCATAAGTACAGAGTTAACAGAGGACACAATGAAACTTTCAAACCACTGATCTGAACCAAACCTTTCTTTATAAGATGCTTTTTATATATCTTATAAATAAATAAACCTTTCTTTATAAGATGAGGCACTTGTCATGGTAACCAGAAGCTGATCAAGCTAGAGTTGTAATGGATAAAAGCATAAGAAAATCTGAAATAAGAAAAAAAAATAAACATTGGACTTTTTTTCTTCCTATACCATCCCCACAGGTTGACTGCAACACTGTTCTGAAGCTTTCATATCTGTCCAGAAACCCTCTGCAGTTTCTGTCTCCAGGCTCCAGAAATAGACTACAAGTTGCCCCACCCATAGTCTACTGCTAACAGCTTCAATATACACTAACTTACTGCATTCCTTCTACCCACTCCATATTCAAAATCACTTTATCATATTATTTTCCTGAATATAAAGTTTCTTTGCTGCTAGAAACATAACTGACACTATCATTGCACAATAACTTCAATTGGCTTTGACCTGTGTGATAGATTCTAAATATTTCTCAATCTACTTAAATGAGGCACTGAGTTATACTTGCTGACATTTCTGACAAGAAAGCTCTACTTTCCTTAACCAAGAACAGAAAATGAAGCTCTACCTATGAATATTAGCTCTTCTCCTTAAACCATGCACAACATATTGATTAATTTAGTCAATCCACAAAAGGGGCACTGAATTTATCATGTGTAAGACTATTAGATCAGACTACATACTACTCTGGAATTGTCATGGTGATTACAAAAAACATTAGCAGCCTAAGCTTAACAGTCTTCTCTCTGGAAGAGAGGGGTCTTTTAAATCCCACAAACTTATCTGGAATCCTTACTGTGGAGAAATAAGCATAGAATACAATGAAATAAAACATTAGCATTCAGGATTATTTATGAAATTAAATGAGCAATTGGTAGTCTATGCATCCAGGCATTTGTTTAATTGAGATTAGGGACTCTCTAGTCTAATGGGGAGCAAACACGAGATCCCAAACTCTTCCAAATATTCCCACATTGTAGTTTGAAAAGTTAAGCAGGAGTAATAATTCCTCTGCTAATGTTTAAAATGTAAACTGTACTAGGAAAAGGCATATAATGCCCTGTTCTGACGGTAATGTGATGTCCTTTTCCTCAGGATCAGGTTCAGTAGAAAGGAGAGTACCAGGAAAGAATATTGATTTGGTGCCACTCTGTGTGCATTTGAATAATGTAGATTTGACAGAGTACCATAAGAAATCTAATCTAATAATTGGAAGAATGAATTTAAAAAGTGAAATAACAGTAAAGGATCACATTCATTTCAGAGCTATGCGACTATAAACAGTGTATTTAACTGTTGGAGCCAGCCACATAAACTGGGAAATAGAGTCTCCTGTCATTTTTTTCATATGCATGAATTCTGAGGTTTGTTAATTTTTAATTACATGAAGTCTTCAGAGATGCATTCTGTGCATAAAATGTGTCTTCTCTGGGTACAAATATGGTAGGGATTGAGGGCAAGTGAATGAGGCTCAGAGAGAACTAAGAGATAGGAAATATCCTGCAATGTATAATTATGGAGAGAAAAGAAGGAGACAGAAGAAAGAAGGGCATACAGCCAGAAAGTTCCTTTGTTAACTCTCTGATTTTGCTAGTGGTCACCCTTTACTTAATAATTTCACTTTAAAAATGCAATGTTCATATATTTACTTACATGTTTACATGAATGGCCTTGTCAGCTGACTTAGTCCTTATTAAAACATTTGTAAAAGCAAATGTTCTCTACTCTTTTCTAACTTGAAGTTCTGTATGACATAATGGAATGATATATCCTTACCTCAAGCTTTTAATCATATACTCTCATAACATTTGAAATAGTTTAATCCAATCAACATCATCTTAAAGCTTAACAGAAAATTTCAGTTTAAATTGTTTTTGCTTCCCTCAAGTGAAGACGTGATCTTTACCACACCTGGACCTCACAGTCTTGAAGCCTTTATCACAGTTTCCAGCAATATCCATCTCTAACATATGTGTATGGAATCACTACTAAAAGAAAATATGTTCTGATCTTGATTTTTCAAGAACATGATATACAGAATATTGATAAATATCAAAACACCCTTCAAATGCTTCCTAACACTAAATAAAAAGTACAGAAGAAACAGTTCAAAATTCAGCCTCTGTAGTATAATCGCCTATTTCATAATGGAGTTGGCATTCTTAACTTAGAGAGCATTGATACAACTGCCCATTGACATATCATCAAATTAGCAGCATGATCTTCATCATTTATATCCATATACTTAGATGTTCAAAAACATATTTTGTTGCAGGAGCCTCTCAAAGTTGAATATAATATCATATATCAAGAAGCAATCTCAAATTGAGAAAGTATATAATTGATCCTATATTAAGCTTCAATATACTAATCAGAAAGCTACTTACTTGTAATAATTGCATATAGATTTCTATGATGAATCATCCAAACAAAACATTTAAAGTATTTATATTTTCAAGTAAGGTGAAAACTGTGTGCTTGTAGCATTGTTTTAAATCAGAGTCTCATTCTGCAATTTTTAATTATTTTTTATTGAATTCTAATTTTAAAATATTATGCTCCTATATCCCTTGTCTTTCTAGACTCTATTCCACTGAGGTGTCTCCTCCATCAGGTTATTGGTATGTATCTCATAGCCATCTTTTCAAATATCTACTGTTTAAAAATAATTTGCTATAAGAATTTTCTGTTAAAATGTGCATTTTAGTTCTTTATTTTACCATTGAATCAGTGTTCTCTAAGATAAGATTTCTTTTGAAAATTATTCATGAATATTCTCAGGCACTGCCAAAACTTACACACACAAAAAAAAACCTCAGCTAAGAAAATTGTTTCCCTTTCACTTGTGACATCACTATGACAAATCAAAGGAAAGTTTGAATCCATGAACTTTTTTTCTTTGCCCCATAAATCTTCTGTTTGTATACATGCAGAAGCCATTTTGGTAAAATATGAGACTCAACAGCTAAAAGTATAAAGTGTATATTTCAGAATTCACCTGTTCTCAAGCTTAAAATGAGTATTAGTAACTCCTTCCTACTTAATAACAAAAATTGAAAAAACTAATGATGAAAGCCCTGTTATAAAAAGAAATCAGTCTAGACGTAAAATGCACCCGACATGCCTCAGAGAATTTCGCACAAGAGGAGGTAGAAATATGGTTAGGGCCACAAGTTGAGAGATTTTGCAACAGAGACATTTCCTCTCCCCCATAATGCATGACCCACAATCCCCATGGGATTGACCTGCATCCCCAACAAGGAAGTCCTCTTCAGCAAAGGGGCAGGGAGGAGGGAAAGGATGGTACCAACATGTGTTGTTTACATACTAAATATGTCCATATCTAATAGAAATAAATTTTTAAAAATTAAAAAGAAAGAAA
The DNA here is from genome assembly GCF_020740685.1 of Jaculus jaculus. Classification (NCBI taxonomy): domain Eukaryota; kingdom Metazoa; phylum Chordata; class Mammalia; order Rodentia; family Dipodidae; genus Jaculus; species Jaculus jaculus. The sequence continues at coordinate 43,791,888 of NC_059112.1, read as the reverse complement.
TCATTGTAAGTTTATATTGTTTTAAATTTTTGATAACTATAGGGACATATTTTGATGCTTCCAGATGCAATTATCATCTCCTGCATATCCAACATTAAAGTAAATTTTTAACCTGATTCAACTCTGCTTCATACTTCTTCATTAATTACCAGCTAAGGGACTTAAAAGTGCTCTAATGAATTTTACATTAGATCCCACTATATAAACAGTGTATATTATCACAAAGACTAGTATATGCATAAATTGGCTTTTCCAAGAATTCTAAGAAGTTGTAAAGAATCCAGCTAGCTTTCAAGTTTATTACAATAGAGAATGAGCAGAATTTTCTAGAAGAAGTCAGTTTTCATAATCACATTCTCAGGACATAACTATCTCACAGGCTGTTGAATGTCCATTGCTCCTACTTCTCAAAAGTTCAAAGCTACTAGGTATATCCCCTGTGGCTCAAAAAAAAAAAAAAAAAACCTCCCATCCCCACTGATTTCTAAATGTACAGTGACAAAAGATTCAAATACTGTTTTCAACACAAGTTTCTATAATTCCTGACATTGGCAATTTATAATTAGACAATCTTCAATCTGACTATATTTGGATTTAATACATATAATTTAGAACTTTGCAAATAGACCATTTCCAAGAAAGTATTTAAAATCAAAAGTTTCAGAAAACTGTTCTTCCATAGACAGAATAAGCAAAAGGGACAGAACAGCAAGACACAGGTAGCATTTTAAGAGTGCTTAATCAAAAGAGGAAAAACAGACAACAAATAAAGCCTCATAGATAGTTTTTTTTTTTTTAATAGTTCTCTAATTCCATGCCAAGTTAGAACATCATATATGGAGCATTATTGAATTAGTCATTGTGTCTTAAATCCTACATCATCCATAACTGAATATGTAAAAGAAATAAATAAGATCAAACCAAGTATTTATACATTAATGTGACAAACAGGTAATCTAATATCATTTCCAGAGTGATGATAATTATTCCTTAAAAACATCAAAAGTCACTACAATTTTGAAAGATCAGCATATGGCTATTAATATGGTGTGAATTGCGATCAAACAAGCTTCTTAATATATAGTAAAAACACTCTCTTAAATCATTTGCTTATCACAGTTATTCTCTCAGAACCATTTCCCTTTCACATCATCAACATAATCATGAAGTTTTGTTAATAATCACATAGAATCCTCCTCTAGATAAAGTGTGACTTAAATTAATCTGTCACCCTTGCAGCACAGTGCATAACTTTCTTATCTACCACATTTTTATCATTAATTAGATTACAGGACACAAATATGTACCCTAGGATTTGAAAAAAAATAAAGTTAACAATATAATTCCTTGGGGCCAGAATCAAGGAACCCAGCTTTCTTCTTTAATAAGTTTGATGGTCCATTAAAAATATTTCTCATCAGTATTGACTACTTTTGGTCCCATTTGTCACTCACTTAATGACAACAATAAGAATGCCATGCTAGCAAAAACAGTTGATTTATCCTCATAATTTTAGAACAACTTAAAAATAATTTCTTATAAGCAACACAGATTTAAATTGTTTCTATTTCAATTGTGTAAATTATTAAGTACCAGAACCCATTGCACTGAAACAATATCAGAACTTTCATGGGCACCTTATTACTTCATCTCTTTACACATTTTGCAAAGAACTCTGAATTTTAAGAGTAATAATCTTAACCCCTTCACTGCCAAACTCCATGACCAAATCTTGCAAATAATCTCTGGATTAGAATGATCAAAGGAGTCATGGAGAATTTCTAAATGCCTGCAGGAATGACAGCTTTTATGCCACCTCAGGAAACTGCAGAAGCCAGGGAAAAGAAAACTTGACACAATTACATTTCTTTCTTGTTTTTTAATCTTTCCACTTTGCAGCCGCTGCTTCCCTGGGCCGAGCCTCATCTCCCAGCAGCAGTGCCATGAAGACACAAAACACATCCAAAGAATTCAGGACTACCCAAGCCAGAGCCGCACTACACATTTCCAGAAGGAGGAATCTCAGCAAGCACTCACAACTGCATTTTATTGACATTAGAAACAACCACAACAGAGAAATAGTGAGCTTTTTCTACTGCATTTCAAATATATTAGCATCCCTGCCAACCTTGATTTAAAGAAAAAAGTCATTTACCTGTATGAAGAGAACCTGTTAATAATCTGAGAAGGTACTGGGCAAATTTCAATATTTCGCGTTTACACCGCTTTCTACAGCCACTCATCTTAAGCACAAGGTATTCCTCTGAGGAGAGTCAAAAATCTTTGCCAAGAGAAACAAAAAAGGCAGCTTCTGAGGGGAAACTTCTGTCTCAGTTTATGTCACAGGCTGCCTTTACAACTCCTGTGGAATTAGCTGTGAGTGCCTGAATCAAAAATTCCTTTAGAAGGCTGGAAGAGCCGGCACAGATAATAGTAACAGAGCGTGAGAAAGCGCTGTGCTCAGGATGGTCCCCAAGTTCTTCGGTGGCAGCAGACAGGCTGCAGGCTGTCTCACACTTGTAGTAAGCCAGCCATCCTGCCGCTCAGCATCCCCTTCCTGGAGCAACTGCAACCCCACAGACCATGCTGAGGGAGGCGGGGCCTGTGATACCAGCTCATCAATGAATCAGCATGTAAGCAGGTGAGAAGACAGATGACAGGTCACTGTGGCTGAAGCCCTTTGGGCAGGGATAAAAGACGTTGCTAATGCAATTAGACCTGCTGGGGAAGAACCTCAGGGTCCATGGCTGTCAAAATGCTTCTAAACAATAAAGGGGTGGTCAGAATGAGGCTTCTCAAGGTCAGACCTCAGACACTTCCCTGACACAGTGGTAATCAGATTCCAAGAGCCTAAATGGGGGAAGGGAGTGAGATGACCCTGATTCTAGGCAGGGTTGAAGATTTACCACCAGATGGAAGCAGAGCTGTTGTGTCACAGGTAAAAGTATTCCAGTGCATGAGCTCAGCTGTTAAAAACAAGCAGATACCCTAAATTAACAATGTTTGCTGCACTATCCAGGCTGGGGTTTGAGAATCAGAAGAAATCATTGTCTGCTTTAAAATATAGTAGCCTGGACACCAAGACCTTAAAATCCAATAGTTCTCCTGCTAACACCAGCATCCCATGCTAACCCTACTGCATTATGTGCTAAGAGCAAGAACTGCCTCAGTCTCTCATCGTTCCTAAAAGGCAAAAACATATTCTTTCCTTACTGATTGACTGAAGTTAAACACAACAATCACAAGGGTTTGCCATCTTCATAGAGCACTTTTGTCTGCTGCTATGAAAGCCAGAAAATTTGCAGTCTGCTGATAGGAAAGCCAGAAATGACAGGTTTGGTTTTTTTTTTTTTTTTTTTTTTTTTTTTAATCTGAAAGTGCCAGCTATCAGAATTCCAGAGGGCCTTGGGCAGTTTCTAGATTCTTTTCCACTCAATACTCTCAAAGCTTTTGTGTGTTTTGTGTAAATATAAATATTGTCCATTCAATATTTAGTACTTACGGGATATGTGAACTCCATATTTAAACACTTTGACATTCTCATCCCATTTTGGACACTAACAATTCTCCTTGGAACTAATATTTTCCAAAAGTATTACATGATGTGCTATAAGGAAAACACAGGTTATTGGAATCACAGACTTAGTGATCAGTTTCGTGTAGCTCATGCCTCTGTAATTGTTTCACAAATATTCATATAACCTCAACAGTCCAACCTTTGAAATGGGTTTGTGAAAGAAGCATGCTTTCCAGGAATTTTCAAAGTTTTAGTTGAAACACTTAAGATAAAATTATTTAGGCATAAAGAGTAGTAAAATAATTTAAGTGTTTATTTCTAAACACTTAGCATGAGTGCTGGAATCCCTGAAAAAATATGAAAAAAGGAAAAAAAAATATAGATTATTATAGATATATATCTGGTAATTATTTGAAGTCTCATTGTCTCATCTACAAAACTAAGATCAAAATACATATTTTATTCTGCATTTGGACTGTGAAATGAGATAATCTGAAGACAATGTTACATGCAACGTTTCCTTGCATTTATCCTGCAGGTATGTTTTGATCATTGATTATATTCCAGATGTGTTTTCATTAAATGGTGACACAGCGACAAACCAGAAAGGGAAAACTTTGATCCTTTGGCACCTACCCTTCAGCATTGGAAATAAGCAATTGACAAACAACAATCTAGGACATATCCCATATGAATAAGTGCTAAGCTGTACTGACAGGACAGCAAGTGAGAAGGTGAAACTCATAAGACCTAAGGAAAAAAGATGATCTGGGATATAAATTACAAGGAGCCACCATGAGTTATGAGGTGCATATGTGGAGAGAACTGCTTGTGTATGCAGTGCAAAGAGCCTAAGCTGGACATGAGCTTGACATCCTCAAAGCACAGTAAGGGAGGTAAGTCTGCTTAAGCACACTGAGCCAGGAGAGACACTTAGGACATGTTTGTACAGGGTGACAGCACTGAATGCCAGTCAGCAAACAGGAAACTTATGTGACCTATCTTCTGTGCAGAGATGGCCTAAAAGAGAGTATGAGAGGAAGAAAGAATACCTGTGAGGCAGAGAAATAGTTTTCCAGGTGAGAAATGATGGAGGCATGCCCTGCACGGAAATAAAGGTGGTTCATTTCTGGATATATGTGGAAATAGAATAAGTAGGATTTGGTATGCTGATTAAAGACATGGAAGAAAGAAAATAATTAGTATTAGTTAATTTGGAGCTTTAAGGGATTGATGGAAAATTTAATGAGCTAATGAAATTAAGATGTTGTGGGCTTGCTGGCTCATATTATAATTTTACTTTCACCTTTTGAGGGAAGTCCACATTGTTTTCTAAAATTCCATTGAACATTCCCTTGCCTCCACAGCCTCAGAAGTAACCCTTGCCTCTTTTTGTAGAAATACAACATAACAGGGGTAAAATACAACTCCTTGTACTTTTAATCTGTATTTCACAGTTTTGTTCTCCAGTTTTGGTGAGATTTCATGTATCCCAAGATAGCCTTGAGTTTGCCATGTATTGGAGGTTGACCTTGAACTCCTAGTCCTCTTGTATTCATTAGAGTGTTCCTTCTAGGCACTAAGCACTATATCCTTTATGTTGAGCTAGGTACGGGACACAGAACTGCCTACATCCTAAGTAAGATTTCTAACAATGGACCTATATCCCAGTCCCCTTGTCAGGCTGAGTTCCCTAGCCAATACTGAGTATGAGCATTTTTTTCACAAGTCTGCTTGCCATATGATATATTTTCATGAGAAATGCCTTTATGAACTTAAATGCTCATTTTAAATTGGGGTTTCTTTCCTTGCTTTTGAATTGGGTGAATTCTTTACATTTTGGGAGCATTAATCACTTATCAGTTGTATGATTTGCAAATATTTCTCCAACTCCATGGGCTGCCCCTTTGCTTTCTTGTTTGCCTGGCTGTGCTGAAGCTTTTTGTTTCATGTTATTTTGCTTCTGTTTCCTGGTCTTTGAAATTGATTTAGAGGAAGATATAACCTAGAACAAAGTTCTCAACTTGTATTCAACCTCATATAAGAGTTTCATTGACACAGAGGCTCCCAAGACCTCATCACTGAAGTACACCTAAAATGAACCCAACATGACTCAGGGAAATTTGTGGAAGAAGGGGGTGGAAGGAATGTCAGAGCCATGTTGGATCATGATACACAGAGACATTTCCTCTTCCCCATAACTGATGGCTAACCTCACAACGCATGACCCATATTCTTCAATGAGGAGGGTCCCTGCAGAAGAGGGAGGACAGGGAGGAGGCTAACGATGGTACCAACTTGACTGTATACACTGAGTACAAAACTTATCAAATTGTTTTTTAAAGTTTCATAGTTCCAGGTATTATATTTAATAATCTAATTCATTTTAAGTTGGGAATGAAGGATTTAATTTCTTTCTTGTACATGTGGATATTATAGATATTCAATTTGTTGCAATTCTATTTGAAGAGAAGTGTCCCATTTCTATTGTGTTCTTTGCACCTTTTTTAAAATCCTTTCTATGTATATTGTGTGTGCATTTATATATGTGTGCATTTGTGTGTGTGTGTGTGTGTGTGTACTTCTATGCTCATTTCAGAACAAATTTCAACACACTAGATATAAAAGCAACCTGAGTGTCCATTAAGGGATGAATGATTTTGTAAGTAGCACATATGTAGTAGAATACCATTCAACATTAAAAAAAAAACAAAACACCCATTGCTTTGTGACATTATGGATAAAACTAAAGAAATTATGCTACATGAAGTAGGGCAAAAAGAAGAAATTGTTCAGGAGTCCAAAAACCTTTAAAAGTTCAAAAAACCATACAAACATGAAGGAAATGTGTGATACCCTAAAACAAACAAACATCTGAATCATACGTATACCAGAAGGGGAATAAATTCAGGCCAAAGGCATGGAGAACATAGGCAACAAAATTACTGGAGAAATATCCTCACTGTCTCATAAGAGAGAACCATCCAGAACACCAAATAGACTGGACCAAAGAAGAAACTCCAAGATACATCATAGTTAAAACTCTAAACAAAGAAACCAAAGAGTACTAAAAGCAGCAAGACAGAAATAACTTTTTTTTTGTTTGTTTTGAGGTAGGGTTTCACTATAGCTTAGGCTTTCCTGGAATTCACTATGTTGTCTCAGGGTGGCCTCGAACTCACAGCGATCCTCCTATCTCTGCCACTCTGCTGGGATTAAAGGAGCGCCACGCCAGGCAAGAAACAACTCTTTACATAGAAAGACAATTGTATCCAAATTACCTCAGATTTTTCAGTGGAAACCCTGAAAGTCAGAAAGGTTTGAAATGGGGCATTTCAAAGTCTAAAATACTATGGCTTCCACCCCTAATGTACCAAGTGAAAGTATCATCATAATATAGGAAGAAAGGAAAACCTTCCATGATAAAAGCCAACTCTCTCATTACATGAAGGTAAAGCCAAAATTAAAAAAAATAAAATAAATAAATAAAACAAAACAAAACAAAAATCTTCAGGGAATACTCCACACAGAAAAGTTGACACCCAACCTCAAGAGCCTACAAGAGGAAGATCACAATAACCTAACTTAGAGTAGGTATGAAAATGTATAAGGCACATGAAAGCACCAAACACCATACGCCTCCAACATGGCAGGGATTAAATTGAACCTCACTGTCATAACCCTAAACATTTTTATTTTCTCTTTCCAGATACACAAAGTGGCACATTGACCTGAAATATCTTTTCCATTGGCAAGAGGCTCTGGAGTACCAACCCACTCGCTCTCTGTCTGCCTCTTTCGTTCAATAAAAAAGAAAAGAAAAGAAAAGAAAAGAAAAGAAAAGAAAAGAAAAAAATCTTCAAGTCCCAGCCATTAAATCACTTACTCCAGGCCCATACGGCACAACGAGCCCCTCCTTATCTTAATATTTTATTTATTATTTACTTTTTGAGAGAGAGGGAGGGAATAAGAGAGAGAGAGAGAAAGAAAGAGAGAGATAGGCAGATAGAGAGGCACCAAAGCCTCCAGCCACTGTAAACAAAACTCCAGATGCATATGCCACTTTGTGCACCTGGTTTTCTGTGGGTACTGGGGAATCAAACCTGGGACCTTAGACTTCACAGATAAGCATCTTAACCCTAGGTGTTCTAACCTCAATGATGGTTTTAACTCACATATCAAAACAGGGTGGATCAGAAAAATGGACCATTCCATCTGCTGTGTTCAAGAAATCCACTTCATTACTAACGATAGACCCTTCTCAGGGTGAAAGGATGTAAAATGATTTTCCAAGCAAATAGAAATAAGAACCAAGTGGTATGGCTATATTATCTGACAAAATAAGACTTGAAGGCAATAGTAATCAAAAAGGACAAAGAATGACAGCATCGCGGTGCATGCCCTGAATCCCAGCACATGGGAGGCAGAGGCAGGAGGATCACCATGAGTTCAAGGCCACCCTGTAACTACATAGTAGTGAATTCCAGGTCAGTCTGAGCTAGAGTGAGACTGCACCTCGAAAACAAAACCAAACCAAACAAAAAGATAAAGAAAGATACATTTTACTCTTCAAGGGAAATCTAGAGGTACCAAATACAAGTGTACCACATTTTATAAAGCTATTCTGCTTGACAATATATCAGAAATAAATCCAAATATTGTCATAATACAGAACTTCCATCTCACACCATCATCAGTGGACAGATAATCAACAGAGAAATAATAGATCTTAACAATGTCATAGATCAATTAGACACAAAAGACATCTAAAGAACATTCTATCCCAATTCCAAAAAATACACATTATTCTCAGTAGCCCATGGAACTTTCTCCAAAATAGATCATATATTATATCATAAAGCATGTCTCCATAAATTTGGGAAAATTGATGGAACTTCTTGCATCATATTTGACCAAAATGAAATAAAGCTAAGAATTAATAACAGGAGAAACAACAGAAAACACACCAGCTTCTGGAGACTAAACAACATGCTATTAAATAATGAATGGTTGTGGAAGAAATCAAAATGAAAAGCAAAAATTTCTTGAATTACATGATACTTAAAACACAACATACCAAAACTTATGGGACACAATGAAGGCATTCCTAATGGGAAAAAAATATAGTCCTAAATACCTTCATAACCAAGACAAAACTCAAATTAGTAATCTAACTATCTACCTAACGGTGTTGGAAAACAAGAATAATACAACCCTAAGACTTCCAGATGGAAAGAAATAATTATGCTTACAGCAGAAATTAATGAGTTATAAACTATGAAAACAATTAAGAAAATTGACAAAATGAATAGATTGTTCTTTTAAAAAATAAATAAGAATGATAAACCCCTGGCCAATTTGATCAAACAGAAAAAGAGAAGTCTCAAATTAACAAAATTAGAAATGTAAAGGGAAAGGTCACAACAGACATCATTGTTATTGGAAGAACCTTCAGAACATATTTCCAAAATCTCTAGTACACAAAATTGTATTATCTGGAAGAAATAGATGAATTTCTAGACATATACCACCTACCAAAAGTAAATCCAGTGCAGATAAATCTCCTAAACAAACCTGCTATATCCATAAATATTGAAAATATTATCTAAAACTTCCTCAAAACGAAAATTCCAAGACCTAATGGGTTCTCAACCTAATTCGACCAAACCTTCATCAGAGAACTAAAACCACTTTTTACAAGCTTTATCACACAATCAGAGAATAAGGAATGTTGCCCAACTCATTCTATGAGGCTAGTATCACCCTAATACCAAGACAGAGATAAAACAAGAACACAATAGGCCTCTATCCCTGATGAACTTAGGTGCAATAATCCTGAACAAAATCCTCACAAACCAAATTCAACAGTACATCAACAGCATTATCTACCTCAAGCAGAACCACATGATCATCTCAACAGATGCAGAGAAAGTCTTCAACAAAACATTACAAAATTCATATATCTCAGTTTTATATGAAACCTAATGGAAGAAATAAAATTTACATAAATACAGAGTAGAACCAGGGGTGAAGGACAGGGTGAGGGACAGGGCCAGGTGAAACACTGATCAAAGGTACAAGGTTTCTGTTAAAAATTACACATAAGTTGTTTTTGTTATGTTACATAGCATGATGATCATAGGTAAACACGTATTTTATATTTCAAAATTGCTAAAAGAGTAGATTTAGAATAGCTTCTAAAACAAGTATGATAGTTCATGGTTATATATTAACTAGCATGGGTCAACATTTAATAAACATATGAAACTATGTTCTATAAATGTATACAATAACTAAAAATAAAAAATAATACAAATTTAGCCATGAGTGGTGGCACACACCTTTAATCCCAGCACTCAGGAGGCAGAGGTAGGAGGATCGCTGTGAGTTCAAGGCCACCCTGAAACAACAGAGTGAATTCCAGGTCAGCCTGGACCAGTGTGAGACCCTACCTCAAAAAACCAAAACTAATAATAATAATGATACAAATTTAAAGAAATTACTTAGACTTTTCCTCTCCAGACACATCACAGCTAGAGTGGAGGGGTATTCCACTTTCAGCTTGGGAGTTTCTCTCCTTCTACTTTCTCTTATTTCTACTTTCTCATAAAATAAGCTTTCCATAATTAAAAGGTAAATTAAAAATAATATGTAGGGCTGGAGAGATGGCTTAGCGGTTAAGCGCTTGCCTGTGAAGCCTAAGGACCCCTGTTCGAGGCTCAGTTCCCTAGGTCCCACGTTAGCCAGATGCACAAGGGGGCGCACACGTCTGGAGTTCATTTGCAGTGGCTGGAAGCCCTGGCGTGCCCATTCTCTCTCTCTCCCTCTATCTGTCTTTCTCTCTGTGTCTGTCGCTCTCAAATAAATAAATAAAAAATTTAAAAAAATAATATGTATAGGCAATATTATGAGATTAAAAGAAACTCTACTAATTTGGAAACATTTTAATTTGTAATATCTAAAATGTGCTCTAATCTAAAGATAATTAAAAAATTATTATGTTTATTTTGAAATACATATTCAACTGGGGTTTATCACTATGGATGTCAAATGCACATGTCAAAACCTAATATACTAAATTAAATATACTAATATATATACTAATACACAAATATACTAATCACCCTAGGTTCTAACAGCAAATACCTCAGATTAGGTGACTTAAACATTAGGAGTTCATTGCTCACTGTTCTGGGGATGGGTATACCCAAGATCAAAGTTCCAGCTTCAGCAGATAATACCCTCTTTTTGCCCTGCAGAATGTTCACATACCTCTCTATCCATATGCTGACAAGGGTGGGAGCATTCTGGTCTTTTCTAATAATGACACCAATTCCCCCTCCAGGATCTCTACCCTCATTATCTGTCGCTCTCTAGTCTCTTTTTAGAATGGCACTTATGGCACTATGAGGATACCACACTCATAACATCATCTGACCTTCATCATTTACCAAAGCTCACTTCCAAAAACGATCACCCTTTTCATATGGCTTCTCATATGAAGTTAGGGTTAAAGAAGGCACAAAACGTATTTTTTTCTAACCAAAGTATATTATAAGCAACTTAAAATTATGAATCTGATAATTTAGATGACAGGAACAATTAATTTGAGGGATCTGTAAGCTAAAATAATATACCAAACTGGAAGTATTTTGATTGTTAATTAACTTAATGTATTTTAAATCTCCCCATAAAAGAAATTTTCAAGTTACATCATGATATTGGATAATTTTATCAATTATGTTTTTAATTACTATTGCTAATTCTTCACAACACTTCCAGAAAACTGGCAGGAAATAATTTTTAATTCATTTTATGAATATATAACTATTCTAATATGAAAAGAAGATAAAGAAAATACAATCAAAGCAACAGCCAGACAAATATTCTTCCATGTCAAGATTCAAAAATCTTTAGTACAAACTTAGCAAAGAGACACTTGAAATATGCTTTTAAAAAAAGTCATATGCCAGAGGTGGAGAGATTGCTTAGCAGTTAAGGCACTTGCCTATAAAGACAAAAGACCCAGTTTTGATTCCCCAGTACTCACTTTTGCAAAAGGTGGCACATATGTCTGGAGTTCATTTGCAGTTGCTAGAGGCCCTAGGGTGCCCATTCTATCTCTCTCTCTCTCTCTCTCTCTGTCTCTCTGTCTCTGTCTCTGTCTCTGTCTCTCTCTGTCTCCACCTCTGTCTCTCTTATAAGCAAATAAATAAAGTCATGTGCCAAATGGGGCTCATTCTAGAGATGCAAAATTGGTTCAAAATTCAAAACTCATTCAAAGTAATACACTGTATTATCAAGCTAACAAAAACGATTCACATGTTCATAACAATGTTAAATATAAAGTATCCCACTTATAGAAATAAAAATCAATGAAAACTACTGCAACCTGTGAAAGGACTCTACAAAATCTATTGGACACATACTTCATAGTAAAAGACAGAATGTTCAGGCTGGTGAAATGGCTTAGCAGTTAAGACATTTGCCTGTGAAGACTAAGGACCCATGCTCTCTAGATCCCACATAAGCCAGACACACATGACCTCTAGGTGGTACAAGTGTATAGAGTGGAACTCCATAGAATTAATTAGTAAATTGAGATTCATCATAGGATACTATACTAGCTAAATATTCAGCTATACTTTCAGTATTTGTTAACTTCTCTTTGCTAAGACTAAACACCTGTTCATAAGCAGCTCATGAGAAATAAGAGTTTATTTCAAGCTTTCAGTGTCAAGCAGTTTCATCATTGTAAAGAAAGCATGGGAGTCAGATAGGCAGAGGCTGGATGTCCTTGCCACAGCAGCTGGCAGGAAGCAGTGAGAGTGGATCTGGGTGGAAGTAGTCCAAGTACTGGGTTTGTACCTGTGCTAATAAATCTACAGTTCCATTCCCAGTGACAAGGCTCCAGTAAGGTTCAACGTCCCAAACTGCCACCACCTGGGATTTGGTATGAGGTTTAAACACAAACACATGAGGTTATGGGGGACATTTCACATTTAAACTACCACATATATTAACAACGGGCATGAACACTGATATTTAAAATGTAAGTTACAATTGCTCAGAAAACTAAATGCTTTGGTATAAATCTAAAAGCATGTAGAAGAACTGCATGCTTAAAAGTGTAAAATCTATCATAAAATAAAGTGATTTAAATAAGTAGAAATACTATGTTCAGGTATCACAGTCCTGAACATAGTAAAACTGTCAATTCTGTCAATAAATATACTTGATTAAGGGAGTTCCAAAATCCCAGCAAGACTATTTTAATTTAGATAAGATTATTATAATTTGGTTTTTAGTGTGAATATGAACATATGGTGTATGTGTGTGTGTTTATGTGTACATGCACCATTATGCAAATATGTAGTTTACAGGACAATTCCAGTGTTTCAGATCTTGCCTTTCATCTTTTGTAAGACCAGGTGTCTCTTGATGTTTGCTCCCGCAAATACCAGATTAGTTAGCCCCAAGCTTCAAGCTTCTTCAGATTCTGCCTCTTTGGTGTGTTTGGGATTACAGATATGTGTGCTAATTTTGTCAGGCTTTCTCTGGACTCTGGTGGTCCTTACTCCAGTCATCAGGCTTGAGGAGCAAGAGCCTTTGAACACTGAGCAATCTTTCCAGTCTCAGACAAAATTATTTTACAACTCATACAGAGTAATGAAGTAACAGAAATAACTAACACAATTGGGAAATATTTGATAACTATCTTACTCAAAACTGTGTGGTACTAGGAGATAGACACAGTTCAGTAGAATATATAGGGGCACAAGCTGAGCACCAGATACCAGTGGTTTTTGAAAAAGCTCAGCCCCTGTTCTACAGAGCAAAGTCAGCTTTCTAAGAAGTTATGAGTGACTTTGGAGCAATGAAGTGGCATGTACAAAATGTACCTGGAACAAGTTCCTACACCTATAAAAATTATTACCCCCAAATGCATCACAAATACACATGTGAAACAGAAAACTGTAAAAGTTTTAGCCATCTAGACATGGTGGTATGGTCCTTTGTGTCCATCACTCAGGAGGGTAAGATAGAAGGATCACTAATTCAAGATCAGCCAGGGCAGCATAGTGAGTTCTAAGCAAGTTGGAAGTATGTAGTAAAACTGGTTCAAAAATAAAAAGCCAAAAACCAACAACAAATTTCTGTGAAAAAATTAACAAATTCTGCAGTATCTAGAATAAGAAAAAGGATCTTAAGCCTGATATCAGAAGCAAAACCCCTAAGTAGATAAACTGATACATTAGATATGAGAAAAATTTAATATATTTACTATCAAAGGCTTTTATAGAATAATAAAAGGCAAACTATTAAGTATAAGTAAACATTTGCCATCAGTATCCCTGACAATGGCCTAGTATCTGCTACATACAAAAACGTGAAATCTCAACAACAGAAAAACACAATTAGACTATGAGCAGAATATAAGAGATATTTCACCCAAAAGACAATATAGCACATGAAAATATATTTTATACTGCCATTATTGAAATGCGAAATAACATCACAAATTCATAATTACATATCTATGCAATGTCTACAATAAAAGGTAGAAAAAGAACAGGATTGACAGGGAAGCAGAGAAACTGGGTCACTCATCCATTGATGATACATACATCAAGCACAATTTTAAAATTTATCAAAAAAGTGAAACTTTATTTTCACGCAGAGCCTTTTACACCAATGACTTGCATTTTTACTTTAACAACCAACCTTGTCCTATGGCTTGAATATCCTTCAAGTTTTTCCATGGTGAAGTGTCCAGAAGAGTGGTTACCCAGAATATACATGCAAGTCCTTTCTCTGCATGTATAACTTTACTCAGAATCTAGGCATATAATTGTGTGTGTAGCCTCACAAAATGTGTCCTTTCAGAGGGCCTACTTTGTACTTTGTAGCCTAGATTATAATCAGTCCATCTTCTATAGAAGGCAATAATCCACTGTGGATATATATGTATGAAGATAGAATATAGAAAATAATGCTGTGGTGCTATGTTCAGGTCAACACAAACCATAATCAGAAAGACAATTTTAAATATGTCAGAGTATCAGGAAATAAAAAGGAAAATGCTTCTTTAATTGTAAGTTCATTTAGATTAAATAAAACCACTATGCCTAATACTTTCTATAGTCAAGGTTGCATGGCAATAGTGAGTAGATGCCCTTACACAGCAATAAAGCACTGTCATTCACAAAGACTCAAGAGGGAGCTTTATAGCATGAGAGGGTCAGAGTTTGCTACAGCAACAACAAAACAGTAGATGGACATATGATTAACAGTGTACTAATGTTCCTTGAAATATAATCACAGTGAAATTTAAGTTAAAAAGCATACTAGCTCACCATGTGATAAATATTGAAGGTTTTACAATGGAAGATTATTCCACATAATGCCATTCCTGGTCTTGGTAAGTTACAGAGGTATTTAAAGTGTAGGCTCATTTGAAGATGTATTTCTTCTAATTGTATTTTGGAGGATTTTTTTTTTTCTGATTCGCTCTTTCATACTAAGCTAATCTGAATACAACAAATCTTAAATGCACTTACATGACCATCCTTGCTCTTTGGAATGGAAAACTAAATATGTCTGATCAATTAAGGGAAGGATGTTGGCACTTCTTCAAGGAAGAAAAAGCCTAGAGATTCCAAACCGTCTCATGTCACAATGAGATTTTCTCCCCAAGTCAGTTACTCTCAATACATCTTGGTATCTCCTGTGTATCACAGTGGGAGTAGGTATTGTTATGCTTTCCAAATTGTCACAAGTCACAAAATTAAACATGTGCAGCATAAAAATAGCATGCCATGGGGCTGCAATGAGAAGCAGAACAGAGCCTTGTGGCAAAGTCACAGGTTTTAAAGTGGGCCTTGATAAAATTTCAGACTAGCTGGTGTCCATTAGAAAAGAATGTCCCCATGCCAGGTCCATTATTATTCTAGTAGCATCACTATTCCCCCACTTCAGTGAATAGAGAATATGCCAGCACACTGGTGCTGCTCATATCAACATTGGTGACAGCTTGGGAGGACAAAGCAAGTCAAAATGAAACCTCTTGGGAGACAAGACCCTTTTAGTGAGCCTAGGTGGAATATGTCTTAGGTAGCACATATGAATGTTTTCTATTATGACATAATACCTCCTAATTATGCTAAATCCATGAGAGTTATGAGACTTCTGAATCACCTTGGTACTAAGAAGATGATAATGTAGAGACAAATACTTATAAATGCATTCACATTAATACCTATTACAAACTGAGATTTAAAAATACTGTGTGGAACTTTGAACTTTTTTCTGCAAGATGAGGTTGAATTATATTTTTGTATTGTTTTTAGGAGGGAAACCTGCTGTTTGTCACATGAGCACTTGCGGTTGAGTGGCAGGTGTTTATGGCCTATATGTGTACTAAGCAGAAGGAAACCACTACAGCTGTGCACCAGCTGCCGTGGAGGCTCTCTCACTTCACATCCCCTGTCCACAGTCCTGCCTAAAGGCTTGACCCATACTAGTATGACAGATAGGAAGAAATGGGTTTTTCTTATGGAGAGTTCTGAGTGTTGAACTCAAAAGAACAAGAAAAGGCACTGGGGAGCCACATTCAGCCCAGACATAGCAGCTGAGAGTGCGGGCACAGAAAGGAACTGGATCAGCTGGGAGTACTTCAAATAAAGGAAGGTAAGGAGCTACAAGAGGATGAGGGCTGTGTTCCCTTTCGTGGGTCTTCATCTAAATTATAACAAGAGTTCTGACATCTTTAATAGTCCACAAAATAAAGCTGAAAAACTATAATGTTGAGATATATATGAGCTATTCAGGAGAATTTTTTTTCTCAATTTTATCATTGGATAATACAAAGAGTAATAGGGGCTCTAATTCAGCACTCAAATTAAACAACTAATTATTTTACTTAGATACACTTTAATCCATTATTAAGGAGCCACACAGTCTCAACCCTGGAAAACTATAGTTATTAGAAATATTATATACATATATCAGATATTTCACAATTCTTGGGCCTTTAACTTCAATATACAAATTCATAATCCTTAAGGACTGGATAGTAAATCTTATTAACTTAATAATATCATGAGTTCTCAAATGACAGATTTTGATCATCAACATAACCCCTGACAACTATCATCAGTCAAAAGGTAATAAAAAGACAATTTGTATGTTAGAAGGATGTCTCAGCAGTTAAGATGCTTATTTGCAAAGCCTGACAGCCTGAGCTTGATTCCCCAGTATCCACATAAAGCCAAATATTTGCTTTCAGCTTCAAGAGGCTTAGGTATGTCTATTCTCTCTCTCTTCTCTCACTTCATCCCTCTCTCTCTCTCTCTCTCTCTCTCTCTCTCTCTGTCTCTCTCTCTCTCTTCCTTGCAAATAAATAAATATAGTTTTTTTGAAAACTTTAAGACAATTAATGAACTGAGGACACAAATCCAGGACTCAGTAAGGTCCCAATGACATACTGCTCCTAACCTTAAAGACACCTAGATAGTCAAAACGCCGGGATGTGATCTTGGTAATACATCCTCAGCTTTTCTTTTAAAAATCAGTTGGAAGGTCTCAAGGAAGCTGCACCTGCAATTATACCAAAGGTATCAATAAATATATGGCTGCTCATTTGACTTCAGGAAAAGTACCCAGCCATAGTCATACCTTGGGGATACCCATTCAGATATAAAGGACTCACTCAGACTTGGGGCGCAATCCCTTTCATACTTGGTTGGAATAGCCAGTAATTTCAGGAAAAAAAAAAAAAACAGTGGCTTAGCATCTAGAATGCTATACTTTTCCTTCCCTATATCATTTTTAGGCATTTTTTCTGTTATGTTCTATATAAACACATGTAAACCTTGACTAATATGAATATGAGGTAACTGAACTCAAACCAAAATTATTTTAGTTTTCTTTTTTAAGGGTGAGACATAAAGCTTTCTGCTTTGTTTTCCTGTGAAGTAAGATCTCAGAAAAGTCTTTAAGTCTTGAGTAACTGCAGGAAAGGTAGAAGTGCAAGTAAAGAAGATATAAATTAATTTATCCTTAAGCCCCTCCAATCTACACCAAAGATGAAGGTTTGATTTGATAAAATGTACTCTACTCATTAGACTTGGGAACTGAGCCTCATGCAATGTGAAGATGCATCATGAGGTTTTAGAAACTGAATGAGTTTCAACAGAAAGGTCAATAAATGCTGAACATCACTTGTCAAAGTTATCCACATAGAAGGAGTAGTTAAAATGGAATATGGACACAATTTCTGAAGATGACAGAGGTACCCTATTTTCCACTTGAACCTCCACATATTATTTATGTAAAACAGATGCATATTTCCTTTTGTAAATATTGTTTATTTACTTTAGAGAGAGTGAGAATGAGTATGGGCATACAACCAGGGCATCCAAATGCAGGTGCCACTTTGTGTAGTTGGGCTTTATATGCACATTGGGAAATTGAACCACAGCCATCATATGTTGCAAACAAATACCTTTAATCATTGAGTCATCTCTCCAGCCAGCCTATTTCTTTAAAGAGAATTAGTGTTAAAAACAAATCAAAGACAGGTTGTGAAAATAAAGCCCTAGAAAAATTCTGAGAAATTAAAATGGTATTAAAAGTAAATTTTCTTGATCTGTTTACCAGAAAGGGAATTCTCTTTCATGTAGACACCTACAAAAATTATATGCAGTGGAAATTAAGTAATAAGAGACACATACATATTCAATATATTTACCAGATTATAATTCTCTTCAGTGTGAATTTTCTGTTGTGATAGATTTCATCAAAGTTTTTGCAACTGTTCTAATGCCAAAGGCCAAATGCCTCTCTCTAGATAGATAGATGATACATAAATAGATGGATAGATGATAGATAGATGATAGATAGATAGATAGATAGATAGATAGATAGATAGATAGATGCTGAATAGATAGCTGGATGTCAGGACAGAAGTCCATATCCTAGTCCAATAATTAGTAATTACATCGTTTGCATTACCGTAATGCCAAGCGACAGGGCTGTCAGCACAGGCATCCCTCAAGTTACACTATGGGAGAACACACACTGGGTACCACTGTGGGAACCAGAGCTCTAAACCAGCACAAATACAACTGTATTCATTGTCCACAAACTACACATTCTGCTTGCATGGTGTAGAGCCAAACACTGTAGGTTAGACAAAATACTTCTTTAGGATTTCAGTTCATGATTCCACATTCAGCTTTGTCTAGAGGAATGAAAGGCTCCAGATCCTCTTTTGCCTTTAGCATGTCCTTGAGAGAGTGCACCAAGCATGCAATCCCAGATAGCAGCGTGAACATGAACTTCATGTGTACTCTCTTGGAATGCCTTATCATTCCTCTTTATCATCAGAGGGGCCTGATTAAATATTTAGGACCCTGCCACAGTGGTACATCTCAAAGCAACACTGGGCTCTGACCTTCTCCAGAAGAATCAGTTGGAAAAAAGGAGCAGCAATTTGTGATACCAACTATGTGTTGTAATACCCAGCCCCCAAGCAAAACAAAACAAAACAAACAAAAAAAGAAACCTTAATACAGTTTTCAGGCTACCTGCCCTCTAGTGTGGTAAGGGCACTGTTAAGGTCACACTGCAGAAAATGCACTAAAAGGCTTTGTAAATATATTGGGCAAACTCACATACAGCTCCATCTACAGCTAACCCAAACCTCCATGTTAACACTGCAGGTAACATATACCATAAAGGGAAGGCAGGAAGATGAATGTTGAAGTCAGGCTGGTATTCTGTTCTCCCATAGACTGAATCAGGCACGTAGTTTCAGTTCTCTATTTAGGCTTGGATCCCTTTTGCTATTTTCATTTTTTTTTTCTTTGCAGGAAAGTAACACTATGTCAAAAAGAAAATTAATGAGACTGATGTGAAATTTCTTGAGAGGCTCCATAGCTAGAAAATATTAATAATATCCATGTATTTTCTAAGCAGGATTATGAGAAATGAATTTTCTTTAGTTTTCTCAAGTGATCTTCACACACATATACAGCTATATTCAAAGTAGATTTTACACTTGCTTGGAAAGGATGATAGAAGTGAGACTGATAAATATGCAATAATTCATTTATATTTCCCACAGAATTATATACCACACTATAAATGTGTGCTACTCTTTCCCAAAATTCATGCTTTGAAGAATCGTGGAATATCATAGTCCTCCTCTCTGCTTCTGCACAACACATTCCCCTAAAAGTATACATTAGATGCTGATTTGAGAATATTGAATATTCCCTTCTGTGAGGTATGAGCCACTGAAACTATAACATATAAACCAACATTGTAACATATTTAAATGAAAAATTTATATAATTACTAACAATAGTGTTTTTGTAAGTTCATCTCTTCCATCCTAAAACATTTTCATAAAAGCACTATTTTAAAATGACCCTTAGTTATCATAGTTGATTTGAGAAATTTGATAAAATAAAGCTGAGCAAACTAAACATGGTAACAATAATCTATAAATGAGTTCTTTATTATTAATATTAGTATTCTCTGCAGTTTCACCTTGTGTGTTAACAAAGCAGGATGCATTATCAGGCTGAGAAGCATGCTTTTTATATTTTATAAATTTGTGTTTCATAAAGAGCTACTTACCTCATGGGCATTTGCAAATATTTTGAAATTTCACCCACAGCTGAGGTGGATGAATGGATTCTTCTCATGGCACTGCATATATTGTGTTGTCTTGTCTTTAGATCAGCCCTCTCCCCACTTATTTCTCCTGAGATAACCTAGTGTCTTACTTTTCCACAGATGCTTATTATAGCATCCATACCATATACCAATGCTGTCGGCAACTGTTACTGAATGGGATACAAAAGCAAGAGCTCTCCCTAGAGAGCTGGCAAGTTCTGACCATAGAATCCATTAGACAACTTAGGCTTCATTATCCCCTGTTGTTTATTATTATTATTTTTCTTTTAAACTATGCAGTATGTAGGAGATAAGATTGCACAGACATTCACTCTATTATAGAACACATTAGAAAGAGCAAGGTCTCCAGATAAAAGCCAGCTAAACTTCTTTTGGAGCTCCTACGCCTGCTGCCCATGACTTCATCTACTTGATTCAAAATCTATGAACCTCTATTTTCTTGAGTGTAAAGCAATTGATAATACCCACTCAACATACTTAGCTGAAAACCTTTGTGAGAATCAAATGGGACAATGTATGTACAACACATAAGAAATGTCTGCTTTAAGGAGATGTTTTGACAAGGGGCTGTCTATCAAACACTCAAGGGAAGCATGGAAAGTCCTCACAGGAAACTTGGAGAATGCTTAAAAGAAGAAACCAGAAAAACATTGTATTGTAACATAGGAATATATCTTCCCTCTTTCTCTAATCACACAAATGTAGCTTTATAGTCAACTTTAGGGAATTCAAAAATATTTTTTAGAGAAAAACTCTGTGCATGGGCTGACTTCATAAAGATTTTAAAATGGTAAAAGCAATGATTTTCTGACTAGAGTACAGAGCTTCCACTCAATTTTGAAGTTTCTAATATTCTAAAAATAATCTATGACTCTATGTTTGGTAGATATACGGGGCTCAAATAATTTAGAAGTCATTAGCTTCTTTTCCCTTAGAAAACTGAAGGCATAAGCCGGGTGTGGTGGTGGAAGCCTTTAATCCCAGCACTCAGGAGGCAGAGTTAGGAGAACTGTCGAGAGTTAGAGGTCAGTGTGAGACTACATAGCGAATTCCAGGTCATCCTGGGCTAGAGCAAGACTCCACCTTGAAAAGATCCAAGAAATAAGAAAAATTTAAAAAAAAAAAGAAATTTGAGGGGTATGTTTGAACAATATAGGCTAAATCATATTTTGAAATGTTTGAGGTGGTAGTTTCCTTTGAAAATAATATGAAAACTATAACATTTTACTCAAGATTAATGGGCTGCAGGGAATAATGGCTGTTCTTCAATGCTTCTGGTGGTAGCTTCTTATGAAGGCTACAAACTGCCCATCTTTCCTGAGCTGAAACCACTGCCTACCATCTCTATGGACATTTTTTGGCATGCTAACCTGCCTTGTTCTTTGAGAGAAAGCTGATATAATGAGCCCTTCCTTGCTGGAAATCTAGTACACAGAAGAGAAGAGAAGAGAAGAGAAGAGAAGAGAAGAGAAGAGAAGAGAAGAGAAGAGAAGAGAAGAGAAGAGAAGAGAGAGAGAAGAGAAGAGAAGAGAAGAGAAGAGGAGAGGAGAGGAGGGGAGAGGAGGGGAGGGGAGGGGAGGGGAGGGGAGGGGAGGGGAGGGGAGGGGAGGGGAGGGGAGGGGAGGGGAGGGGAGGGGAGGGGAGGGGAGGGGAGGGGAGGGGAGGGGAGGGGAGGGGAAGGGAGGGGAGGGGAAGGGAGGGGAGGGAAGAGAAGAGGAAGAGAGGGACAGGAAGTGGAAAGACAGAAAGCACACAATGATGTCAGAGACAGGCAATGTAAAAGTTGAGAGGAGAGAATGGAAAAGGACTAAAGGAAGAAAGGAAAGACAAAAAGAAGGGAGAAAGGAAGGATCGTTGGGAGGTATTAAGGAACTGAAGAGAGAATATTATCTAGCAGCATTTGACATGTTAAAAAATAGGTTACTGACAGCCCTTTAAATCATCTCTACTTCCTTATCCACTCAAGACACTCACTCTTAGATGAAAGAACAGTGATCCAGGACAGTCTGACCTACAGCTTTTACAGCTGCCTATGGCTGGGTATCATATAGCACCTTTTGGCAGCCAGCATTCTGAAGGACTATGCTTTATAGTACCAAGTTACTATATATACCATTTTTACTCCTTCTCCTTTGTGGCCAAACTACTTTTTAGAGAATGCCTTAGGGAATAGAATCCTTCTTTATAAACTTGAACAAAATTTCCTTTATGTCTTTTCCACATTTTGACTTGATTTCACTTTACACAGTTATCTTCATAATTTTTGATACAAGATAAATCATCTTTATCATAGTTTAGCAAAATGTGGATTGAGTTTCTTATGGTTTTATTTATATCAAGCCAAGGAAACAGAAAATCGTATCTGCTCTATAAACTGTGTGGGCATACAAATGTCAGGGGTAATCCTCATAAAAATCACAAAATTATTGGACAAAAAGTATATCACAATTTATTTTCTTTCCACTTGAAAATATTCATAATTTTCAAGATATGGTTTCAATTTTATTCTTTGTGCTTCTGGTACAAAAATTGCAAAGAAAAATAAACACCCTTTACACAGGCTTACATAATTGATTCACACATTTCATACATCCATTCAAACATTTATTAAGGAAAGAATCATAGAAAAAAGTTACTTTGATAGAAACTCTCTGATATCAATATAACCAGCATTAAAGTGAAGTCATTTGAGGATGAGCTAACTGGAGGGAATCAGTGTGCAATATTTATTAATATGGCCTTGAGGAAAACCTTTTATCTATATTCTCAATTTTGCACAGAGTATCAAAGTCTAAGAATAAGAATAAGGCATTCATGATCAGCTTTGATGACCAGACAGTTGTGTAGGAAACCTCAAATCTATTGGCAAAGTGTTTTCATACATAAATAGGGCAAACATAACAGCTTTTATTTTCTTATAAGAAAAACATAACCTTCTAGTTCCTTGAAGCCTTATGCAAAGGGTATACCAGATAGTTAAGGAGCTTAGTTATAAAATGTGATCAGCATGTCCATTGCAATAAAGAATTCAATTGAGAACACATTTCCATCATCTGATGTGATCAACTCATTCAAACTGCCTGCATTCCAGAGCAGCTTTTCATTTTCTGTGACGTTCATATAGCTTTGTAAATGACAGCAAATGTCAAAGGGCAGTGACCAAATGTCCCTACACAGTTACTGTGGCCATCCTTCCCCCAGAGGTAACTATGCACAGTGCAATACAGGTCTATAAGTCCCTTCTAAGGGACTGCTTCCTCCAACCCAAGTAGAGGCGTTTTTCACACTGACCATCTAGAGGCTAAACCATCACACTGGAGTTTCTATCCCAGTTTATGCCCATTGAAGAGCTTCAGGTATACTTACAACTGCCAATTTCCCATCTTGCATTCATAGTTGTCTTGGCCAGTTTGTCTTAAATTAAACACTGTTTGGGGGAAATAAATTTTGTTTATCGGTGCTCCACTGTGCAGGTACTTCTCAGTGTAGAATCAGTTGTTTAGCAGGCTTCCTGATCTCTTATCTCTTAAGTGTCAGAAGTATGGCAGTAAAACATATTGCCAGGAGTTCCTAATGTTCTCTAGAGAAAATACCTTCTCAGGAGAGAAACTGAGCCCATGAATTTGATAAATGAAAGTACCTTGGAGCCTTGGCTGTTCAGATTTTATACATGATTTGGCAATATTAAGTGTGTAATTAGTTTGTGTTAACCATATAGCTCCATGATTTTATAATAGCAAATCAGTGATTATCAGGCTTTATGAATGGTTTTTGACCAACAAGGACAATTGAAACATGTTTTGGTAAGAATAGGCTATGCCAGAATATACAAGTCAATACTTCCCCAGTATGAATCCTACTTTACAAGTTCACAGGTAACCACACTCAGTCAGAATCATAACACTTGAAAAAAGAGACAGAAGTCATCAGTCCCTAATTTTACTCAGGTTCTTGGTGGCTTAACTTTCTTTACAGGAATGAACACACATTATTTTTTTCACATGTTATCCCATGTAATGTGATTTTTATTCTTATTTTTCTGATTTCAGGCCTTTGATTGCTATCATTATAGTATGTCCTGCTCACTAGCTCCTCTTTTACAATGATTGCTACTCCAAGTTTTGTGTTCAAATCTGCATCAATGATTGTCCATTTCTCTTGTATGTTTTAATGCATAACCTGCTCAGAGCTATGGCATCTAGGTGGCTTGGTTCACTGTTCAACTAGTACTACTAGATCCTTGTTTTTTCTCTTACAAAATATTTACATCATGACATGATGATGTTCAGAACACATAGAACATAGTTTTACATGGGGCCAAAAGAGCAAAAGTGGTAGAAATTCTCATAATTTGCCCATTGGCTTTGTGATACTAATATAGTATTTCAATATCAATAACAACTTTGAATGTTGACTAAATAAAGGAAAGAATACAGTCTGAGAAGAAATAAGCTACTAAGTTTAGAAATAGCTCCACTTCATATTAATAGAGAAGTTATAACAACTAAATAGAGAGATTATCTATAAACTGCATTTATTTAGAATAGGTTTCCCTAATAACATATGTATTATACTATTTATACTTATATAACTATTAGTATAAATCATAAAAATACATTTTAAGAAAAGGGAGCTTGACAGAGTGATGGAAATGACACATAGAAAAGTAGTAGAAAATGCAAACTTAATCAAACAAGTCCAAAACTCTCTAGAGGCTCTCAAGAATACAGTCAGCGAAGTGGAGGATAGAAACTCTGATCTGGAAGACAAGATGGAAGAAACAGTTCAAGAATTCAAAAACTTCAATAAGTTCAAAAGTTCCTGTGAACAGAACATGAGGGAATTTTGGGATACACTTAAACGTTCTAATATCAGAATCATTGGAATACCAGAAGGAGAAGAATTTCAGACCAAAGGCATGGAGAATTTATTTAACAAAATAATTGAAGAAAACATCCCCAGTCTCTTAAAAGAAAGACCCATCAAGATACAAGAAGCCAACAGAACTCCAAACAGACTGGACCAAGGGAGAAACTCTCCAAGACATATTATCATTAAGACTTTAAACATTGACACCAAAGAGAAAATCCTAAAAGCAGCTAGGGAAAAACAGCATACCACTTTCAAAGGAAACCCCATCAGAATTACTTCAGACTTCTCAATGGAAACCCTGAAAGCTAGAAGGACCTGGAGTGAAATTCTCCAAAGTCTAAGAACCTATGGATTCCAACCCAAACTACTCTAACTGGCAAAAGAATCCCTCATAATAGATGGTGAAAGAAAAACTTTCCATGACAAACCTCAGCTTTACAAGTATATGAACACAAAACAAAACCTACAGAGAGTATTTCAGAAAATTCTCCACAGAGAAGAAGCAAATAACCAAACACAAATGCCTAAAAGAAGCAGAATACAACCAAACTCAGTAGACACAAAAAACTTCACATCCCATGAAAACACCAACACACATCTACCATCACAATATGGCAGGGATCAAATCAAATCTCACAGTCATTACCCTAAATATTAATGGCCTTAATTCACCCATCAAGAGACACAAGCTAGCAGGATGGATCAAAATATTAGACCCTTCATTCTTTTACCCTCAAGAAACCCACCTCACCACTAAAGACAGACAGACAACTCCTCAGGGTAAAGGGGTAGAAGACAATACTCCAAGCAAATGGGAATAAGAAACAAGCAGGTGTAGCTATATTAATATTGGATAAAATAGACTTCAAACCAAAAATAATCAAAAACAGACAAAGAAGGCTGCTTCCTACTCATCAAAGGATTTATCCATCAAGAGGATATTACAATCATAAATTTGTATGCACCAAACACAGGAGCACCACAGTTCATAAAACAAAACCTACTTGACAATAAAACAGAAATAACCACCAACACCATCATGGCTGGGGACTTCAATACACCATTATCACTAATAGATAGATCATTAAAACAGAAACGCAACAGGGAAGTAAGAGAGCTCAACAAAACCATAGAGCACGTAGATCTAATGGACATGTACAGAACTTTCCATCTCAAATCCACAGACTAAACATTCTTCTCAACAGCCCATGGAACATTCTATAGAATAGACCATATACTGGGTCACAAAGACTACCTCCACGTATTTAGGAAATATGACATAATTCTCTGCATGATATCAGATAACAATGATATATTGCTAGAAATCAACAACAAAAGACCCAGCAAAAATCCCAACAGAACCTGGAAACTGAACAGCACACTTTTAAACAACAAATGGATAGTAGATGAAATAAAAAATGAAATTGCAAAATTTCTGAAATTGAATGACAATGAGAACACATCACACCAAAACTTATGGGACACAATGAAGGCAGTCCTTAGGGGAAAATTCTCAATGTCTTCATAAAAAAGACAGAAAGATCCCAAATCAATAACCTAGCCATCAACATAAAGGCACTGGAAAAACAAGAAAAATCCAACCCAAAGAGCTCCAGAAGGAAAGAAATAATTAAAATTAGAGCAGAAATTAAGTAATTGGAAACCAAGGCAACAATTAAGGCAATTGACAAAACAAAGAGCGGGTTCTTTGAAAAAATAAACAAGATTGACAAACCTCTGGCCAATTTGATCAAGCAAAAAAAGGAGAAGCTCAAAATTAACAAAGTTCAAAGTAGAAAGGAGAGATCACAACAGACATAAGTGAAATTTGGAGAATCATCAGGACTTATTTCAAAAACACCTACTCCACAAAACTGGATAATGTGGAGGAGATGGATGAATTCCAGAAACTCGAATACTACTGGAAGAAAATTTAGGAAGTACTTTCCATGATATAGGAATGGAAAAAGACTTCCTGAACAAAACCCCAGTAGCTCACGATCTTAAACAGTCACTCAACGAATGGGATCACATGAAGCTGAAGAGTTTCTTTACAGATAAGCATACAATAAGCACAGCCAATAGATTACCCACAGAACGGGAGAAAACATTTATGGGTTATCCAACTGACAGAGGCCTAATCTCTAGAATCTACAAAGAACTCAAAACTCTAAACAGTAAGAAGTCAAACACCCCATTCAAAAAATGGGGCAAAGAGCTGAACAGGCAGTTTACACAGGAAGAAACACAAATGGCAAACACACACTTAAGAAAATGTTCATCATACCTAATCATCAGTGAAATGCAAATTAAAACAACTAGCCGGGCGTGGTGGCGCACGCCTTTAATCCCAGCCCTTGGGAGGCAGAGGTAGGAGGATTGCTGTGAGTTCAAGGCCACCCTGAGACTCCATAGTAAATTCCAGGTCAGCCTGGGCTAGAGTGAGACCCTACCTTGAAAAATCAAAAAAAAAAAAAACAAAAAAAAACAAAAAACCAACCAACCAAACAAACAGAAAAAACAAAACAACTATGAGATTCTACCTTACCCAATAAGGATAGCAACATCAAAAAATCAAACAAGGGCTAGAGAGATGGTTTAGTGGTTAAGCGCTTGCCTGTGAAGTCTAAGGACCCTGGTTTGAGGCTCAGTTCCCCAGGACCCATGTTAGCCAGATGCACAAGGGGGCAAAGGGGGCACACGCATCTGGAGTTCGCTTGCAGTGGCTGGAAGCCCTGGCACGCCCGTTGTCAATCTCTCTCTCTTTCTCTCTTCCTGTCACTCTCAAATAAATAAATAAATAATGAACAAAAAATTTTAAAAATAAAACGAAAATAACTGCTGGCAAGGATGTGGAGAAGCAGGAACACTCATCCACTGTTGGTGGGAATGTAGAATGGTACAACCACTTTGGAAAGCAAGATGGAGACTCCTGAAACAGCTCACTACAGAGACACCAACAGACCCAGTTATTCCGTTACTGGGCATCTACCCTAAAACCTTCAAACCACAGGCCAGAGATATTTGCTCAATCATGTTCGTATTGGCTCAATTCGTAATAGCTAAAAGCTGGAATCAACCCAGATGCCCATCACTAGAAGAATGGATAACTAAGATGTGGTATATCTACACAATGGAATTCTATACAGCAGTAAGAAAAAAATGACACAAAGAAATTTGCAGAAAAATGGTTGAATCTGGAACCGATAATTCTCAGTGAACTTACCCAATCACAGAAAAAAAAATTGCCACATAGCCTCACTCATCTACAGCACCTAACCTGAATCTACCCAAGGTACCTTACATACCCAGCAAGCATCTCATGGACTAGACAATAGGATGGATATGGAGGGAGGGTAGAACATCAAAGGGGTGGGAAACACTAATCTCGACCCAAACAGGAATGGTACCATAAAATTCTACTTCCGAAAAGGCACACAAAATGGCTGAAACTTCACCAGGCCCTTACAGGAAACACCTGAACCACAAGACACTGTAGATGGTAAGATCAAGTCTAACCTAAATCTTCTATATCTTCCCTCCCTCCCTCTTCCTCTCCCCCCACCTCTCTCTTTCCTCTCTAACTCTTGTATATTAGTTATCTTTTCCCTCATTTTCTTAGTGGGCACTGATCTGTAACTCCCAGTACCAGCATGGGGCTATCATCCACAATGAGCTTTTGATCAGAGAAACCTACAAGGTTTCCTAAAAGAATGACAGATTTCTGTCAGAGTACTTGATGACCCACCAAAGGTTAGCGGTAAGACCCTATTGCTGAAGACACCATATGCAGCTGGCATGTAAAATGGAACTACATGGCTGGAAGCCAGGTGAGAGTCAGTCCCCAGACAGTCAGTGTTATCTAGTGCCAGAAGTTGCTGCATGGGTGACTGGGGGAAATGATCAATATCTGTCCAAGCAACTCATGGTCTATCCTACATAGCAGCAAATAACCTGTTGTGATGCCCACACAAGTGCAATAGTGGCACACAGCCATGGTGGGGAACCATCTGCTCTTGATTTGGCTAACTGATCCCTTCAGTGGTCAGGACCCATAGCTGGAGCTTGGAAACAAGTCAGAATCATATCCAAACATAAGCCCTCTCTCCAATAACAAGCTACCATTAATCATGGGCTACAAGAGGGCCTACACCTATTATACTCTCTGTTAAAAAAAAAAAAAGTAAGGGTTATTTCATTTGTTCTGGAGCTAACTTACTCTCAGTTGGAGAATCTTCTTCTCTTTTTCAGATAGATGCAGATCCTAAGGAGAGAGCCACCCCATCATACCTCAAAAGAGCCCTGGCTGAAACTAAGGAAACTTGGCCAAGCAAGCAAGGCTGCTGTTTTCCTGATGAACTGGATACCTCACAAGGGGGAAGAAGACCAACACAGAGAAAAATCAACACCTACCAAATCAGAGAGCCAGAGCCTTAGAGGCCCCCAACACTTCATCACTGAAGCGACCAAAAATGAACCCAACATGGCTCAGGGAAATTTTGCGGAAGGGGGGGCAGAAAGAATGTCCGAGCCATATGTTGGGTCATGTTATGCAGAGACATTTATCGTACCAATAACAGTGGGCTCACCCCACAATGCATGATCCATATACCTCAACAAGGAGGGGCCAATGGGGAAGGGGTAGGTCATGGATGAGCCTAATAATGGTACCAAACTGCCTGTATTTGCTGAATAGAAAACTAATAAAAAAATGCCAAAAAAAATCATTTTAAAGACCCTAATTAATACTAATTTCTTATTTTGGGATGCTTCTTGTTTTTCAAGGTAGGGTTATACTGTAGCCAAGGCTGACCTAAAATTGGCTATGTAGTCTCATGATGGTCTCAAATTCATGGCAATCCTATTTCTGCCTCCTGAGTTCAGGGATTAAAGGTAGGTGTCACTATGTCTGGCTTTTAATACTAAATTCTTCAACACAATAAAAGATAATGCAAACTACCACTGTATCCTACAAAAGTAAACACATTTAAAATTACATAAAATAATCCATTTCTATCTTGCAGATATTTCACAAATGCTTTCTTATCATATGGATGGTCTTTTGATCATAGGCATCTAAGAACATTAGCACTAACTGATGAACTAATTATAACACATGACTACTGTCCATGGATTAATCAGAGAATAAAGTTATTATTGTAATGCACAGATCTTTTTACAAAGGGCATTGATTAATCCTTAAGAATCTAGTTAGTCAATATTAGTGTATCTTCATTTCAAATGTCAACAATGGTCTTTTTTGGATTCTAGTCAAGTAGAGCGCAGTCAACAAGGTGTGTTGCATGTGTTGACAGCACTTAGCAGCAAAGACTTCATAAGCAAAATAACCCAACATGTCAGGACACAACTGCCACTGTAGCCAACAATGTGCAACTAAGTAATCATGTAAATATTGACATCCTGATAGCTGCCAGTCATTGCTGGTGGCTAGTGCTGGCAATCCATGAGATACAGGTTTCAATACATGAGATGGAACAAAAGAAAATAAGTCAGAGAAAGGAAGTAAAAAGATACAGAGGGAGACCTAATTATGTTATATACCTAGGAATTCTGGAATGATCTCATTTCATCTCAGAGGAACATGAAGAAATATAAAGGAATCCATTTAAATTCATTATGTGCCTGCTGCTTTCTCAGCTGTTGGTAGCAGACGCTCTGTGGAGAACCTACAGGCAAAACCATTCCAATACATTCTCCTGGTATGAACCAGGGAAGTTGGTGGTGACTCATCATTAATAGGGATGAAAGGTACTTCACCAGGCATAAACTGCATTATACCCTGATGTAGCAAAATGGAGTAAAAGTTCAACACACATCTGTTCAGTAAATGAATGAATGCCACTATTGCTTATTTGTTGTTTTTTTTTTGGGGGGGGAGGGTTGTGGTTCAAAGTAGACTCTTACTCTAGTTTAGGCTGACCTAGAATTCACTCCTTAGTCTCAGAGTGGCCTTGAACTGAAGATGATCCTCAGACCTTTGCCTCCTAAGTGCTGGGATTAAAGGTATGTGACACCATGCCTGACTGAATTCCACTATTTATAAACTTGTAGAAATCTTTAGTGAGGTGCAGTGCTAACTATCATGTGACCTTCACGTCTCGTCAGCAGTGAAGAAACTTTTTTTTTTTTTTTTAACCAGGCAAGAGAAAAGAAGCCATGAGAATGTCTGTCTCTTGATATCTTTTCTACATCTGTAGACATCAGTTTATATACCAACAGGACATGACAGGTAATTCCTCATCCTCAAGGCTCCATTTAAGCATGTCTTCACTTATTTCATCCCCCCAAAAATGCACCTTAGGCCAGAAATACTTAAACTACATAAAGACACTCCATCTTCTTATGTAAAAAGTAAATAAAAACTTTAGATTCTGGAGAACAAAAGAAAACACAAAAACTTCCAAAGATAAAGCTTCATACATAATCAGAGATAAGTATTTAGAAAAAAGTCAAAGCACACTCGATGTTCTTGATTTTCATATCTGAATGTTGGAAACTATAGAATTGATCCATGTTTATCAATGAGTTCATGTGTTATCCGAGGTTTAAATAAGCATGCTTTGCAGTGAAAGAAGTGATACAGAGCTGTTTGGGGGCTGGAGTGATGGCTCATCTGTTAACATGCCTATCTCCAAAGCCTAATGACATATGTTCAATTCCCCAGTACCCACAGAAACATGTAAAGCCAGATGCACAAGGTGGTACAAGGTTGCACAAGTGTCTGAGTATTTTTTTTGCTGCAGCTTGAAGCCCTGGTATGCCCATTCATTCACATTCTCATTCTCTCTCTGTATCTCATCAGTCTTTCATCTCTCTGTTTGCAAATATATAATTATTGTTAAAGCTGTTGGTAGCACTAGTGTTTGAATTCAGACTTTAATTCAATTGCTTAGTGAGACAATACCTATGTTTATATATATAGCTTATGTTTCTAGTGTAGTTTAATGATTTAAAGTTACAGGAGCAATTCCAGAGCTTCTGGATTGGCATTTCAACTGTCTTTAGGGGCTGTGTGACACAAGCCAAGCTTGATGTTTCTGTATTGAAAGATAATGTTAATTTATGAATGTGTAGAATCTACAACAATTTATGTTTTCCTTTTTGAAATTCAATTTTCCCTTTTCCAAAATTCTAATAATATTTTTTTTCAAAAACTTAGTAAGGAACAAACTGCAATTAACAGATGACACAGCATGAAGCAATATGGAGACTTTTGACCAGCTGCCACCTTTAGTACCATGCTTCACAAGTTCAGAGTCAGTTTTAACAACACTAGTTTCCCTTTTAATTGGATACCTAAAGGATAAGTTAACCACTCATTTTCGCAATGAACTAGTTTCTGTGGACAAGTAAATATGAGAGTTGAAGCTCTTGATCAAGTGCCTGAAAGTGTCCCACAAAATTATAACAAAATCAAACACCTTCCATTTTCTTCATCATGGCATGCCCTCTTACAGACAAATGCTACACCAATGCATTCAGTTCTGCCATTATGCCAATCAAACCCAGATGTAAACTCAGCCCTTATAATTCACATACTCTGCACAAATCTTTCCTTCTTCCATAATAATAAAGTTACCATAAAGTCATCCTCATGACCACACTAAAGTTAATTTCCTATAAATGGCATGTCATATTCATAAGATATGACTCTGCATTTAAACAGTGCTTATGTCTAAAGAGGCTCTTAGCACTGCCCACATGTCTTATTTATGTGTACACATCACTGCTGTAAAAAGAATCAGAATCTTTATCTCAAACATATCCATTTTATGATATGCACTAAAAATTTAGACTCCTAAGAACATAAATGTCATGTTCAATCAAAATACTATTTCATTAGCTCATCATTTTATCTTTTACCAGCACAAACCAGAGCTATTTAATGAAGAACCATTCATTTATTCAATCAATTGCTAGGTGGTGACAAAAGTTGTAAAAAATAGCTTTACAGCTCTGCATTTCATGCCCTCATAATCACAACCGGGAAGAGACATGAAACTGTTCTCAGTGCATTGCAAGGCTGTCACATCTAAACTTTGGGCAAAGAAGGCGAAGCAAAGGAGGAGAACAGAAAATATGTTCATGGCAGAGTTACTAAATGAGTTTGCACTGTGTTTTAGATAATGCAGAATTTTTATCAATAGCTAGGTGAGAAAATAAGAAAACCCCATACCATAACCACATAAAGAACAAGAGCACACACAAAAACAGAGCAAAGCATGGATAACCTTGGAAAGGAACATTGTAAGGCAAGTGCTCATTCCCAGGCCAATCATTCTTATTTTTAATTAGCATAAACAGATTGACTCACACAAACCATTTAGGCAAGCACTGTGATTTTCAGATGGGAGTAGAGAAATCATAAGTCAATTCAAATTACAAAAAAGAGTTCAGCAAGGCCTCTCAGTTGCCTGCAGTGCCCCTGATGCAAGAGATCACAGGGTTGTCTTGCTAATTGTTACCCATGTGGTGTGAGGTGGCCCTGGGAAGTCTAAATCTGTTCTGATTGCCACTTCACTATGCATATTTCCACTTTATAACAGTTTTACATTTTATAGTAATATATCTATGCCTCTATGATTAAACATAATTTAATTGTTGTGACATTGGCAGGATGTCTAATAATTAAAAGAGAAAGTCAGGCTGGAGAGATGGCTTAGCGGTTAAGTGCTTGCCTATGAAGCCTAAGGACCCTGGTTCAGGCTTGTTTCCCCAATACCCACGTTAGCCAGATGCACAAGAGGGTGTACGCGTCTGGAGTTTGTTTGCAGTGGCTAGAGGCCCTGGTGTGCCCATTCTCTCTCTCTATCTGCCTCTTTCTCTCTCTGGAACTCTCAAATAAATAAAAATGAATTAAAAATTAAATAAAATAAAATAAAAGAGAAGGTCATGGCTGGGCATGGTGGCACATTCCAGGAATCTAACCAATACTTGAGATCATGAAGCAGAAGAATCATGAGTTAGAGTCCAGCCTGAACAAAACAAGGACAAGCGGGGAGATGGCTGCCATCATGCAAGCATGAGGCCCAAAGATAGAATGCCCAGCATTTACGTAAATACTGGGTGGGCATGGCTGAACATTCCTGATGCCAGAACCTGGGAAGCACAGAAAAATAACCCTCAGGCAAGCTGGTATTTGATGAATACACCTGATGACCTCTGGCCATCACACACTAATACATGGGGACACACACACACACATATGGGCATCCACATGTACAACATACACACACAAAAGAAAGACTGAGAGAATGTGTCAAAGAAGATATTCTGTTTTCTGATAGGACAGAAGCTCAACACAGAGTCTCTTTATGCACTTATCTACTTATTAACCTATCTTCTAGATATTTAATTTACTTTTATTTCTACACAACAGTGCTCAGCTATAAAGAAAGACCTAATGAATCATTTGCTGCTTCAGTTCCCAGTCCCACTAATTTTTGGTAAAATATACATTGAATTAGATGATAAAAGCATGATGATACAGATATCCTTTTAAAATTAAAGACAAAAATTGAGGAATTGCTAAAATTATTTTGTTTTCCAAATTTGAAGACCTTCCTCTCAGTGAACAGAGATTCCAGGTCCTAAATTCAAGAAGTGCTAGAGAAGATAGGACTACAATACCCTGCTATTTCTTCTAACACATTTTAAACATAAGAAGTTAAAGCAGATGTAGAACATTCACCAGGTATATTTATGTGTTGTCTCTTTCCAGTAATGTATAACTCACACCTTCAGTGATATAAGAAGAAATATTGAGATTTCCATGGCTAATGGAGAAGAGGTTTGCTGGAAAATGTAAGAGACAAGGTTTTAAAAGTACTATGAATTCACACCATGGGGGCTTGGGATAGAAAATCAGGTTTCCTTTGGAGCTCAAACAGAGAATATCAGTATGTGGGTATGTATCTACCCTCTAAGGTAAGTGCATATCTTCCTTCCTATCCAAATGGACTCAGAAAGGGAAAACCTTAATGAAATTGGCTCAGGGACATTATAAGGTTATGGCTGTCTTAATATAGATGACTCTGGACTATCAAAGAGAAGTATACCATGCTATTTGTATTTGATTTTAATCTCAATTTTGGTATTTGTGTGTATGCACATGTGAGGCCAGAGGAAGATGTTGGGTGTCCTCTTGTACATCTTCCATATTTCCATTGACATACTCACTCACTAGACTTGAAACTCCTTGTTGTTCTGTTTGGCTGACCATGAAGTCAGAGAGATCCTCCTTTCTCTGCACTCTTCAGTGCTGTGGTTACAGGTGTGAACATCCATGCCTGTCTTTTTAAATAGGTGCTAGAGATTGAGGTCAGGTCTTCTTGCATATGCAGCAAGTGCTCTTGCCCACTGAGCCATATCCCCTGCCCATGAGGTTATGTTTTAAGGTTGCCTCTCTATATAAGAATTTTAGGGCCACAATGCGCCATGATCACATTTTAATCTTTAGGAAAGGAATCCACGATGTGTTTCAAACATTTTTCTATTCAGATCTTATAGCAGAGAGGAAGGAACAATGATGTAATTTGCACAGGATCCAGGGTAAACAAAAGAGAAGCATACCTAATGGGTTGGAACATATGTTCTAAAAAGGCCCTAAATCTGGCTCAAGGAAATTCATGGAAAGGGGATGGAAAGATTGTTAGAGCCACAGTTGGGACATTATGCACGGATACACTGCCTCTTCCCCATAACTGATGGCTACCCCCACAATGCATGACCCACAAACACCAATGATGAGAGTCCCTTTGGAAGGGGGGAGGAAAGGGAGGAGGCTAACGATAGCAACAACAAGGCTGTTTACACACTGAGCATGTGCCTAACTAATAAAGAAAAAGTAAGGCCCCAAATCAACACAAAATCTCTATCTCTATGAATAACAGAAGACAGTCAATGACTTGAGAGTCTAGAATCTGTGTTTCTATGTTGACAAGATTACCACGCAGCATTAGTAATGGGAGATGCCCAACAAGTAGCTCCTGAGGGCCAATGAGGCATGGAAAAAAATAAAAGAATGAAAACCAGAATTTGAGCTCCAGCTACCCAATTTACCAGTTGTTCACCCTCAGAGTATCTTGTATGCCTGTCTCAGTCTCAGGATCATCTACTAAACCTTAAAGATTCAAGAAATTTGAGCATGCTCAACATTCAATGTGTAAAAATAACTATCTGATAAAAATCATCTAAAAATTTAGATAAATTGCAACCTCTAGATTTCTAGGAAATTATACTATATTTTGCCTGTTCACAAGTCTTTGGATCTCTGGTCTACTGTTCTTTTCTACATTTTGTCTTTTGAATTTCCTCTACTCAGTATTTCCTCCTCTGCTGGAATTACTTTGCAGATATTTGAACTTTATGAAAGTTACTGTGAGATGTCAAAATATTTTAACTCTGTATTTACTCAGCTCCATCTGTGCTCTAAACTCAGCTGAGCTTGGTTATAGTTTGTTTGACATCTCTGCTTTCACTGTCTTGTGAGTCCTAATATTATTGTTAAAGAATTGCATGTTCCTTCTCAGCCAATAATTCTTCATCACAACACAGAACAGAACATCAGACTTCTTGGTAAATATTTCTAACTAGAAATCTATAAAAAGGCTCCAACCTCCTCCTTTATTCTGGAAGATTTCTTGTCACAACATGGATATCAGTTATGAATAATAATATGGAGTTGGTTTTTTTGGAATATGGCTTAAAATTGGATAACTCAAATTCTCACTTAGAAGAATAACTGGTAAAATACCCACTGCATGCAGAGAAGAGAAACTTTAGCTACAAAGGAAGCAAAGAGAAGCCAAACATCTACAGAGGATCATTTAAAGAGAAAAGTAACATTCAAAGACATGGTTGCTCTTTTCTCTCTCTCTCTCTCTCTCTCTCTCTCTCTCTTTCTCACACACACACACACACACACACACACACACACACACACAGAGATACTTGGTTTGGCAGCATGACAAACATGCTCCTTTACCTTCTGACATATGTGCACATTGCAACTTCAGAACAAGATCAGCTGAGCTATTTTTGCATTGGTGTGTTCCAAACAAATGAATTATTACTTTCATATTCTGTCTCATTTCTCTATAAAGGACAGTAGAGAATATATCACCATTTATTGATCTATTCAATAGTGATCAGTAAATTCTGACCCAGACACTATGACTCCAGCTACTGCTGCTGATTACCAGTTAGTAGCAAAACACCTGTCATGAGGCAGACAAATAATAGATGGTAGGAAGTGACACTTTGAAAGGAAGGAAATAAATTCTGTTTCTTGAAAAAAAACAATATGAAAAGCAATCTATAATTGGCACTGATTTTTTTTCTTACTAAAAGTCTATGGCTTCTGGGTGTATCATTGTTCAAAATGTAGGTTTCCATGTGACTTATTCATGCCTTCTTAGATTTTGATTATCCATTGCCCCAACTTTCCTTCACTCAATCACTTCCCCTAAACTCACTTAGGCCTTTCCACCACCATTAATCTGTTCTTCTACTTACATATATACAATACCATTCTCTTCAGCCCCTCTCCCTTTCTCTTCTCTTTATAACTTACTGGCCTCTTCTACTGAGCTTTATTCCAACTCATGTAGAAACCCAATTATTTGTTGTTAGGATCCACATATGAGAAAGATCATGTGACATTTTGTTTTCTGGGACTGGGTTACTTCACTTAGTATAAAACTTTCCAGATATACTCATTTTCCTACCAATTTCATAATTTATTTTTTTAACCCCTGAGTGGAGCTCCATTGTATAAATGTGCCACATCTTCACTCTCCACTCATCATTTGGATATCCAGGCTGGTTCCATTTCCTTGCTATTGTGAATAGAGTGGCAATAAACATGGTTGAGCAAGTATGTTTAAGAAGGTGAGATGAGTCCTTATGATATACGCCTAGGAGTAGTATAGCTGGGTCACATGGTACATTTAGCTGTCTCAGGAACCTCCACACTGACTTCCACAATGGCTTGCCAGATTTCATTCCCACCAACAGTGTAGAAGGGCTCCTCTTTTTCCACACCATTGCCATCATTTATTTGTTTTCATGATGGTAGCCATACTGACAGGAGTGAGATGGAATCTCAAAGTAGTTTTTTAATTTGCATTTCTCTGATGGCTAAGGATGTCAAACATATTTAAGCTGCTTATATGCCATCTGCATTTCTGCTTTGGAGAACTCTCTATTTAGTTCCATAGCCCACTTTTAATTAGGGTGTTTAATTTCTTATTATTTAGTTTTTGAGTTCTTTGTATATACTGGATATTAATCCTCTGTCAGACATATAGCTGGTAAAGATTTTCTCCCACTCTGTAGTTTGCCTCTCTGCTATATTCAGTGTCCTTTGCTGTATAAAAGCTTTGGGATGGCATGAGGTTCCAGTGGTTTTATTCCCTGAGCAACTGGGGTTATATTCAGAATGTCTTTACCTATACCAATATGTTGAAGAGTTTCCCCTACTCTAGTAGTTTCAGAGTTTTATATCTGATATGAAGGTCTTTTCTCCATTTGGACTTAATTTTTGTTCATGGAGAGAGATAAGGATGTATTTTCTCCAACAGATACATATCCAGTTTTCCCAGCTCCATTTGTTGAAGAGGCTGTCTGTTCTCCAATGAGTATTTTTGGCATTTTTGTTGAAGATTAGGTGGGTGTGGCTGCACGGACTTATCTGGGTCCTATGTTCTGTTCCACGGATCTACATGTATGTTTTTGTGCCAGTACCATGTTGTTTTTGTTTCTATAGCTCTGTAATATATTTTAAAATCAGATATGATGATACCACCAGCCTTATTTTTGCTTCTTTAATTTTTAATTTTTTGTTTATTTTTATTTATTAATTTTAGAGGGGCAGACAGAGAGAGAAAGAGGCAGATATAGAGAGAGAATGGGTGTGCTGGGGTCTCTGGCCACTGCAAACAAACTCCAGACGTGTGTGTCCCCTTGTGCATCTGGTTAATGTGGGTCCCGGGGAATCAAGTGTCAAACTGGGGTCCTTAGGCTTCACAAGCAAGCACTTAACTGCTAAGCCATCTCTCAAGCCCTATTTTTGCTTCTTAAAATTGTTTTAGGTATTTGAGGTTCTATTTCCATGAAGAATGCCTTTGGAATTTTGGTGGGGATTATTTTAAATGTGTCAGATTGCTTTTGGTAAGGTTGGCATTTCCACAATATTGATCATTCCAATCCAAGAACATGAGATGTCTTTCCAGTTCCTAGTGTCTTCTTCAATTTCTGTCTTGAAGATTTTATATTTTTTATTGTAGAGATCCTTAATTTCCTTTGTTAGATTTATTCCAATGTACTTTATTTATTTTACTTTCTGATACAATTGTGCATTGAAATGATTCTCTGATTTCATCCTCAACATGTTTGTTGTTAGCATATTGGAAGGCTACTGATTTCTGAATATGTATTTTGTAACCTTCTTATCCTTCTGTATTGCTGTTCTGTTTGTTTGTTTATTTTTAATCAGCTCTAACAGTTTTCTAGTAGAGTCTTTAGGGTCCTTTAGATATAGATAATTTGATTTCTTCCTTTCCAATTGTATCCCTTTTTTGTGTGCCTCCTACCTTGTTGCTATGGCTAACATTTCCAATACTATATTAAATAAAAGGAGATAGTGGACACCCTTGTGTTGCTCCTGATTTTAGTGGAAAAGCTTCAAGTTTTTCTCCATTTAGTCTTTTGTTGGCTGTAAGTTTGTCATAAATAGCCTTTATTATGTTAAGATATGTTCCTTCTATTCCCAGTTTCTGTAGGATGTTTATCAAGAAGGGATATTGGATTTTGTCAAATGCTTTTTCTGAATCTAATGAGGTGATTATAGGGTTTGTGTCTTTCAGTCTATTTATATAGTATATTATTACATTTACTGATTTGCATGTGTTGAACCATCTCTAAATCTCTGGGATAAAGGCTACTTGGTCAGGGTGAATGATATTTCTGATATATTATTTTAATATTTTTGTTCATTTTTATTTATTTATTTGAAACTGACAGAGAAAGAGGGAGAGAGGGAGAGAGAAGGAGAGAGGAGAGAATGGGAGTCCCAGGGCCTCCAGCCACTGCAAACAAACTCCAGACATGTGCACCCCCTTGTGCATCTGGCTAATGTGGGTCCTAGGGAATGGAGCCTCAAACTGGGGTCCTTGGGCTTCACACGCAAGCGCTTAACTGCTAAGCCATCTCTCCAGCCCTCTGATATATTCTTGTATTCTGTTTGGCAATATTTTCTTGAGAACTTTTGCATGTATGTTCATGAGGAAGATTGGTCGCTAAATTTTTGTTGATTTTGTTCTGTTTGGGGCTGGTTTTTATATCAGGGTGATGCTAGCTTCACAGAAGGAGTTTGGTAGGATTCTTTCTTTTTCTACATTATGGAAAAGCTGAGAAGCATTTTTGTTATTTCTTCCATGAATTTCTGGTAAAATGTACCAGTGAATCCATCTGGGTCTGGACTGTTTTTAGTAGGGAAATTTTCAATAACTGCTTGGAACTCTGTACTTGTTATGAGTATATTTAAGTGGTTAATGTCATCTTTATTTAATTCTAGTAAGGCATATAAATAATCATTTTTTTTATATTTTCAAACTTAGTGGAGTATATGTTCTTATAATATATCCCTATTATTTTCTGAATTTTTCTGGCATCTGTTGAAATGGTGACTTTTTCATCTTTTTTATTAATTTGTCTCTCTTTTCTTTTTGGTCAGATTTGCTAAAGGTTTATCAATCTTCTTTATCCTTTCAAAAAGCCAACTCTTTGTTTCATTAATTTTTTGCATTTCTTTTGTTGCTATTTCATTAATTTCTACACTAATCTTTATTATTTTTTCCCATCTACTGATTTTTGGTTTGTTTTGTTCTTATGTTTCTAAGCCCTTAACGTGAAGCATTAATTTGTTTACTTGTGGCCTAATTTCTTAATATGGGCATTTAAAGCCATATTTTTTTCTTTTAGGGCTGCCTTCATTGTATCCCAAAGGTTTTGATATGTTGTATTTTCATTATTATTTGCTTCCATGAATTTTTTATTTCCTTTTTGATTTCTTCATTGACCCATTCATCATTTAGTAATGTATTGGATAGTTTACATGGTTTTGTACATGCTCTATAGCGTTTCTTGCTGTTGATTTATAGTTTAACCTAAGTGTGATCAGGTAGAATAAAGAATAGATAAAGAAAGAAAGAAAGAATATTTCAATTTTCCTGTATTTGTTAAGATTTGTGTGTTTTATTTTTTGTCCTAATATATGGTCTGTTTCAGAAAATGTTTCCTGTGCTGCTGAAAATAATGTGTATTTTGCAGCATTTTGATGAAATGTTCTGTAGATATCTGTTAGGTCCATTTGTTATAGGACCCCACTTAATCCAGATGCATCTCTGTTTACTTTTTCTTTTTGCCAGGAAGATCTAATGAGAGCAGGGTATTGTCACCCACTACAACTGTGTTTGGTGTTATCTGTGAACTCAGTTCTAATTGTGTTGGTTTGGTGAAATTGGGATCCCCTATGTTACATGCATACATGTTTAGGATTGCAATGCTCTCCTGTTGGAGTATTACTTAATATAAAGGGACCTAGTTTATTTTTCCCAACTAATGTTGGTCTGAAGTCTACCGTGTCAGATATTAGGATAGTGATTCCTGTTTGTTTTCTAGACCCATTTACTTGAAACACCATTTTCCAACCTTTCACCCTAATATAGTACCCATCTTGTGTGGAAAGTTGAGTTTCGTGGAGGCAACAAATCAAAGGATCTTGCTTTTTCACCCAGCGTGCAGACCTATGTCTTTTGGTTGAGGCATTGAGGCCATTGAGTTTAAGAGTTATTATTGAAAGGTGTGTATTTATTCTTGCAATTTTCTTGTTTTATAGTTCCTCGGGTTTAACCCTTGCTCTCTTGTATTATGTAGTATTTGAGAATGGTTTATTTTTTTGTTTCCTTATGAGTGTATTTTTTTTTTTCTTTACAGTATGGAGGATCCTTTCAAGTGTTTTTATAGAGCTAGTCTGCCACCTGGTCATCTAGTTTAGATGTTCTGTCCTCTCCTTGATTGATTCTACTGTTGAGACTATATCATTTTCTATTTGAATTACTCTGTTTTTCTCTTTCATTTCTAGTCATTCTTATTGGGATTTTTTCATTATTTTTATTTTCTTACTCATGTTTTATACTGACCTCCTTATGTGAATAAGTTAGTTTTCTGTGTTCTCCTATAGGAGTGTTTTCTTCTTTGATTATTTTGTTTTCTTCTTTAATTTATTTATTTATACAAAATCATTTTGAAATCTTTGTCGAGCATTTAATCAAAAACAGTCTTATTGGTGCTTATTTGTGATGAATTTATAATTTTGGGTGGGATTATACTACCTTTATTCTTTGTATTTCTTGCACTATAAAGTAGAGATATTTGCATCTTGAGTTAAACTGATGGTTAGGTTGTCTAATTATCTGAAGTGCTCTTAGCTATGTAAATGTGACTATATGTTGTCAGTGTAAGATATTAAGGTGCCAAGCATAGCTATTATGCTCCAAGAAAAACAGTACAAGTGACTGTAGGTGTTGAGTTTGTTTGCTATTCAAGTATTGTAGTACATTGGGTTGAGTAATTTACTTGCAAATTCTAAAATTCAACTAAGCAATATAGACATTCAATCAAAACCAACACAGAGTATTCATACAAGCATGAGGATTAAAATAAACATATAATCTAATAAAGTCAAAGTCCCTGGGGGTATATGTTGGTTCAAACCCTTAATCCTTTCAACTACTTTGTTGAGATTTCTAGTCTGAAGTGGGTTCCAAATCAGCCTGGGAAAGTCATTCCCCACCCCCAATAATGGCAGAAGGAAAAGACAAAGGCCCTAAAGTCAGGAAACATCAAAGGCAATAATAGCCAACACCAAAATGCAGCTTATATGAGAAGGGTAAAGCCAATCAAAAATTTATCATTCAAATGTATTACAAAACCTTTCCTGACATGGAAAGAGATTACCACTTCCAGTGCAGGTCTATGTATTTGGTTTGAGTTGGCTTCCAAGTTCACCAATGCTGAGTACCCACCTTGATCTCTCTCAATGCTAGGCAGCTGGGGCTTAATGAGTTCTCCAGAGGTTCATGGTTCTGATGATTGGGGAATGGGAGGCTATGCAGAGTGCCTGGAGTTGTATTGGAGCTGCTCAGCTGGTCCCTGCTGTCTTCCGCTTCAGTTTTCTTGACTATGAGGAGGCTGATGTGAGTGGAAAATCCCTTCACTTTTTTTCTGCTCCTGCAGTTCTGTGCCACTGGACGGACTCACAAATTAGGGCTGCTGGCACCTCAGTGGCATTCTGACTAGTTTCCTCCTTTCTGGAAGATCCTGGCCTCTCCTGCTTCTATGTCATGGTTGATAATAACTTATGCACCTTCACTTTCTAGTAGAAGAGTGTATTTTGCTGTGTTTTTATTTTTTATTTATTTATTTTATTTCCCTTCCTAGACTTCTTTGGTGTGGCTAGTATGACACCATTTTACCTAGAAGTAGTCTAAGTTATTTTCTTGAGTTGTAAGAAACTCTACTCTTTCATCAACAGAAAGTAAAGTCTAATTTTTGTAGTTCAAACTATCTAGTGCATAGAAATCTACATATTGTATTTCAGCTAAATGTTCTCTAGTGCATTCTATGTTGGTCAATACCCTCTAGGAACTGGAATGCATTTTGTGTGCCTTCTTTGTTTAAAACACCATTCCCCTTTTAATTATTTTGCTTTGCCTAACCTACATCCTGGAATGTGACCAACAGAGGGCAGGTGTTTCTTGCATCCTTTTCCTGTATGTCTCAAGGATTCCACATTGCTGATATTGTTTTGACCCAATGGCTTCACATCTTACTCCTCTGAATTTGCTTTCATCTCAGACCTCCCTTCTCACATCTACACTCTCTTTCCAGGTAAACTCATCCGGTAAACACAGGACCCTCTAAATGCAAATAAACATTCTGGGTTGGAGCAATGGCTGAGTAGTTAACACACATGCCCATGAAGCCTGAGGACCCAAGTTCACTTCCCCAGTACCCATGTAAGCTGGATGCACAAGGTGGTGCATGTGTCTAGAGTATGCTTGCAGTGGCTAGAGGTCCTGACATGCCTATTTCTCCCTCACGTTTGCTTGCTCTCTTTCTCTTCTCTCTTTCTCTGCGTGTCTCTGTCTCTTGCCTTGCAAACAAATTTAAAACAAATTACCATTCTGATTCCCCTCTCTGAACACTAGATTCATTTTCCAACATAGTCAATTGGATGGGTAATGATCATCTCAAGTCTAACCAAAAACAAATTACAAATCCCCCTTTCCTTCAGGCTATTCTACAATGGGCTTTGCCTTGGAAATGGCACACCATTTTTCCAGGTGTTCAGAGAAGCAAGAGAAGAAAAACCTTGTCTTACACACTCCACATCTAATCCATCAGCAAATGGTTTGATTTAATGTTTGAAATTATATAATTTCCTACTATTGCTACCCTTACCACTTTGGTCCAAAGTGCCACATGTTATTACCTATTTGTTTTAGTAAACTCTTAACTGATGTGTCTGCTTCTGCCCTTACAAAAACTCAGAGATGTTTTTAACACTACATTCAGATGATGTCACATCTGTGGTCAAGTCTTTCT
Organism: Jaculus jaculus; assembly: GCF_020740685.1. Lineage (NCBI taxonomy): Eukaryota > Metazoa > Chordata > Mammalia > Rodentia > Dipodidae > Jaculus > Jaculus jaculus. Next base: position 43,747,100 of record NC_059112.1, on the reverse strand, counting down.
AATGTATACTCCTCCCATTCACAGAAAAAGTTTTGGGGCACACCCTTAACACTTGTTTGTCTGTCTCCCATCAGAGTGCATCATCTGCCAGCCCTTTGCTTATACTAGTTCTCACAGATAGAATGCTCTTTTTAAAAACCCCATGTAATGTACTCTGTCTCAAGGAATATGCCCATGTGATTCCCTTTGTAAGATTCCCTTCATAAGAACATATCTATGTCTCCCTGTTTTACTTTCCTCAGATCTTATCTCCAGAGACAACTTTCCCAAGAGGATTTCCAATTCTATGCATTGAAAATGAAATCGTAATTCCATACTCTTTCCTTCCCCCATCTCTTTTTGCTTTACTCTGTTACTTAATCGTGCACATGAGTGCATGCACACATCCTTTCTTTCTTCCCTGTGTGTAATCTGTCTCTTCTTTGTAAACCTAATCTCCCTGAGATGTACAGACTTTATCTTGTGTCCATATCCACATGCCAAGTACCTCCTACAGCATCTTGTGCCTATGAGATGCTTGATAAATACTGTTTGTATGAATAAAAACAATATATCTACCTGAATAAGATTCACTTGACATCTTGATTGGCTGTTAGTCATGCACACTCAACCAATAGTATCATAGTAGACACATAATTTTATTTTATTCTGAGAGATTCCTTTGAATTAATTATCATGGCTGAGCATAAATTATATAGGAACAAGGAATATATAAAAGTGATTGCTTAAAATAGATGCTGCTATAAATCTGCTGGCCCATGTAATAATTATGAGAATATTATTTTTTGGAGGCCTATTCATATTCCCTAAGAAATTCTTATAGCCAAAGGCAAGACTAATGTGGGAGGAATTATACTGCACTGCCTCACATTGCAGCAAAGTAAAATACTTTGTTATAGACTACACAGGCACAGATACAACTTTGAATTATTAATTAAGTTATGTTAATGAAAGATGAATGAATGAAATAAGCACTCATGCTGCTGTGGGTTAAGAGGATTTACAAAAAAAAATTAAAGAAAACATGGCTATGCCTCATTCTAATGAGTTTCTTGGCAATGGTGTACCAAGAAAGCAGAAGAAATGCAAGCTGGTTTTAATTAAGAAACTATTTAAATAAAAACTTTCCTTAAAAATGAAATATGCACACACATTGTTTTGTGCTTCTATTAATCTTGTTTTCAAAGTGTAAGTATGTACATGCTATTAAGTGCATTATAAAAATTGAGTATTTCTTGGAAAGTATTTCATGAATAAACTTTAAAAAAAGTTACCTTGTGCTTTTCCTGATTGAGGATGGCAGTGAAGTAAATATGCTCCACTCCATATGTACCAGAAATATATGCCAAAAATATAGATGTTTGTATAATATGGGCATGGTATTATCTAGGAATAAATAAAATCTAGTAAATTCCAGAGTGAAAATCAGCCAGTTATTAGATTTGGAATAGAATTCAAGCAAGCACCTGTAACCACTAAGTTATCTTCCCAGCCCATAGAAGAGAATTCAATGCCAAGTCCCATATCTTTGACACCACCATAAGACCATTTTGTATCAGCACATTTTTAACATCATCTACTTAGTTTTATAGTTTGTAAAATAACATTTATTTATATATATATATATATATATATATATATATATATATATATATATGTTCTGTACTGTGAACTTCTTGAAAGAAAACAGTTGGCTGGAGAGATGACTTAGTGGTTTAAGCACTTGTGTGCAAAGTTAAAGGACTCAGATTCAATTCTACAGTACCAACCAAAGCCAGATACACAAGGTGGCACAAGCATCTGGAGTTCATTTGCAGTGGCTAGAGGCCCTGGCACACCCATCCCATTCACTCTCTCTCGCTCGCTCGCTTGCTCACTCTCTGTCTCCTTCCATCCTTTCCTCCCTCAAATAAACAAATAAATATTTTTTTTTAAAAGAGAACAGCTCAATGTTTATTTCACTTCAAGTCTACATAGCATGAAACAGCCCACCACTGATACTCCATGTGTGCTCCTTAATCAATAAGTACAGGTAAATGAGCAGCTTATGGGACTGGTTCAAGCAAAGCACTATGCTACAAGTTAGTTGCACAAAAGACTATGACATGGTCCAAGAAGCCAGAAGAATCACAAATTGTTCAATCGCCTGCTCAGCTGAAATTTCAAAGGACTCCTGTTTTTTGAAATGGGTGTTTGTTGAGAATCTCAAACTTGTAAGGTGGAAGATGGCAAAAAGGCCACTTGGACTTCTTCATATGCAGGTAGACAAAGCATATTGATGACAGATAATGTTAGGATTGAATACCCCAAATAGAAGGGACCATTTTTGTAAAAGCCTGGATCATTGCTGTGCAATATTAATTTTTAGAAATTTTATCTACCTAGTATATTCATCTTCATATATAAAGAGAATGTGGGTCACATCATTATGGAGAGAGAATATATACCAACTACCCAACAGTTCTCTGCCGCAATGTTTAAACACATTTCAAGCAAATTTGCATTGAAGGAGGAAAGAGGGGGATCAGGGTGAGGTTTAAAGATCTGACAATAAAATGTGAACATGAAAAGTAGCTCAGTGCTAACCACACAGTATTTAAGATGGGCTAAAGAGCTACAGTGCCACAAAATACACTGTCTCATAAATGCCATGCTCATTTTCATCCTTGTGTTACTCTTAAATCAAGATGCTTTGGATCACCTCTCTAGTACCTCAATCTGGCATCTTGAAAGCTTAAAAGCTTAAAATTTACTGATGTTCATAAGCCAACCAAAGATCACACTATTAGGCTTTTATGGGAACAAGTTATCCAACTAGTAACATTTTACACAGTCTTCAGATATCCAGACGCAATTTATAAGTGTATGACTGATTAGTTATGCAATGTTATTTCACTCCACCAAGCACCAAGACTTCTCTTTGTTTTCAAAGTACTAAAATTGTCCAAAGAGCCTGAAAGTTGGCACTAGGAAGACAGAACATATGGATAGATAAGTACCACACAATCATGAGGACCTGAGTTCATCTTCCCAGCACTGATGTAAGTGTCAGTTTTAGTGTAATCCTTGAATGCCAGGGTCCAGGAAGTGGATATGGGGGATCCCCAGGGCAAGGTATATAGCTAGATAAACCAAATTAGTGAGCTCTGAGTTCAAGTGTAAAACCCTATCTAAATAAGTATAGAGCAATAAAAGGGAATTACCCAGCATTAACGCCTGGCCTCTGCATGCAAATGCAGACATATCACCAACCCATGCATAAACACACACTCCACACACAGGCAAAAAAAAAGAGAAAATCACTAGGCCCTCAGTAGTCAGGAAGTGCTTCAGAAGCAGAACAGACCCTAGAACTCAATGTGAGACCCCAAAATTAGGAGTAGGCCACTATTCCTTATCTCTTAAATACTTTTCAATTATTTCAACAACATCATGTGTGTAGGACTTCTATGTTAAAGTAATCATTTAATAGTGTAAGCTTGTCTCCACTCTTATGCAGAATAAGTTGGCCATCTTTATCAAGTTATTATTATTTATTTGAGAGTGAAAGAAAGAGAAGAGAAGAGAAGGAAGAAAATGAAAGAGAAAAGAAAATGAAATAGAGGCATATATAGAGAGAATGGGTGCAGCAGGACCTCCAACCACTGCAATGGCACTCCAGTCACATGCACCACCTTGTACATCTGGCCTACATGGGTCATGGGGAATTGAACCTGGATCCTTTGGCTTTGCAGGTAAATGACTTAACCACTAAGCTATCTCTGCTGCCCTCATGTTCTTATTTTAATATTTAAAGTATATATCATAAGAATAATATAGCAGAAATGAAATTGCTTGGGAAACCTACATATTAAAAAATAATCTTAATGCTTTTCTCAGTTCCATATATGAATTATTTTAGAATGTGTTCAAATACCTTTCCATGTTAAAATATGTTCATTTGGGAAAATAATATGAAACACCATCTATTAGATCCAGATCCCAAAGTATGAGGTATATGAACACACTTTAAATGATGCTTCAAATTCAGGAATACCTCCCAGAGCTTATTTCTAAAGGAAACCCTTATTCCACACTCAACCTTGTAGCATCATCTTGGTGTCATTAGACCCAAACTCAGCAATTGCTGCCTCAACACAATCACCTTTCAAAGAGAAGTTAGGGGAAGCAAGGCACCAATGTTAAGAAATAATAAACTATCCCTTGATGCCTGCTCAGACTCAAGCATTATCAGGTCAAAATCTTGTGACTGTAAATAAAAGAAATGAAATTGAATCAAGAATGTTTCAACCTACTCCTGTTACCAAATTATTTCTCATTTTCTTTTCTGTTGCATCACTTTGCAATTTCACTTAATCAAACCCTTAAAGGCATACTGGTATTGAAAATAGCATGTCACAATGGAAAATAACTAACTTATGTAACTGAGCCTTGGGAAGATAAGGTGTGACTTGAGCATCCTCAGGGACATCAGGGAATTGTCTACTATGGTTTATGTCTCATGATTTACTTTTTAAATTCAGTACCAATTACACTTCATTGCTTTAATTGATTGGTTATCAACAAGATTTGAAGTCACCTTGCAAATAATATCTGTGGGGGTTTTTTTCTAGTTTAGATTAGTTGAGATGGGAAGACCCACCCTAAATATGGGCTGTACTATCCAATGGGTTGGGTTCCTGTGGTACAGTAAAAAACAGAGAGAGAGAGAAAACTAGGAGCTGGGAAGACAGCAGAACAGTTAAAGTGCTTGCTGGCAAAGCCTTCAGACCTGGGTTAGATTTCCCAGTACACATATAAAGCCAGATGCACAATGTAGCACATGCTATTGGAGTTCATTTGAGGGCCAAAAGACCCTAACATGCCCATATTCTCCCTTATCATCTCTCTCTCTAATAAAAGAGAGAGCTACCTCAGCACCATCACTCATTGTCCTCTACTTCTTCACTGTTAGCTGAGTATGACCCGCTACCTCAAGCTCTTGCCACCATTCCTTCCCTCATGATAGATTATAACCTGGAACTGTATGCTACAATATACCCTTCCTCCCTTGAAGTGACTTTTGTCACGGCTTTTATATTATTGATGAGAAGGTAACTACAAATGCCATACTATAATTAATCTATTATATCAAATTCATCCTCCTCAGGTTACAGTGTGGTTTCTGATGCCTGGTACAACTGCAAATGATAAAATAGTGGTTTAAATTTGAAAAACAGCAGATTGAATGAAAATATAATTATACTTAAAGACTATTGGTGGATTTCTCAGAGGCTTTTAAGCATATTAAGATGTGGCTTTTTTTAAATACCTGAATTTACTTTCACAAATTCGTATGAACACAGACACACATACACACACACACCCGAATTATACAAATGGAATTCTAAAGGAAGTACATGCTTGTGAAGCATTAAAAAATGTAATATTTTCAAATCAATATTTTCTTTTTATTCTTCAGATAAGATAAACCATAGTCAGTAATGGTTTTTGAACATCTTCTTGTCATATGTACCTGAGTCAGACAATACCTGGTCATACATAGTCATATTTTATTATTGAAAGAACAAGGATTCTTGGTATTGGAGGCAGAAAAATTCCTTAGGGTGTCATAGTACTGTCTTGAGGAAAGGATGCAAAATATTTACCAGCTGCTAGAGAGAGATTGCATTTCATGTCTTCCACTAAATAATTCCTGATTCACTAAATTTGGGCTTCTCCATAAATGTGTATGACACCATGGAAAGTATCAGAAATAATCAAATCTTTGATTCTCTGCAGTTTGAGACAGTAGCATTTGGGGAAAGACCTTACAGAGGTCTCTGCTTTAGTAATATATGATTTAAGTAATAAATGTCAGGCACTATCAGAATCTGGGGCTGTGATGTGCTGCAGGACAGGTCACTGGTAGAAGCAATTATTGCCTTTTATGTCCACTCACCAAAATGTTGTTAAGGAAATGTAATTGTCAATGGGGAGTCTCATTTGTCCAAATTATGCTGGGTTACCCAGAAACCCTGACATGTAAACATTTAGATAAAGATTCTAATCATCTAGCTATACCAAGGGTCTGCAATCTATCACGTAATGCACTGCTACTCTTGGATAGAATACTCCATTGACCCTGAAAAGGCCTGTCAGATGAAAGTACATTAAAAACACAAGTTTAAGTCAGTGGCAAGATACTGAGTTTTAAATAAGCTAATAACACTACAATATAATGAGATTTCCACCTACTGATTTCATAGAATGCAATTGCATCCATGTAATACAGATCCACGACTCACTGACATGGAAAATATAGAAGAACTACAGAGGACTTCAGATTTAAGATCTTTTTTTTTTTTAAATTTATTCGTGTTTATGTGTGTGTGGCTGAGGGGGCACAATCAGGAGGGAAGTCATGGTTTACATGCCAGAGAGCATGAGTGTAGTTTGGAGGATAACTTCAAGCTGTCTGTGACCTAACCTAATTGAGAAAGGGTCTCTTGCTTATGCAAATTAATGGCCAGATTGCAACTGAAATTTTGGCTAGCTGCTTCAGAAACTCCTGGCTCAGAGTGGCTACATTATAAGCTTTGGATTCTCCTGGCTCCAACTGTCATTGTTATAGTCACATTGGGAACACTGATGCAGGAACCACATGGAATGCAGCTTTATGTGTGTGTTGGAGAATTAAAGCCTGGCCATCAGACTTTAAAGGTAAGAGCCTTTCTGCAGCCTGTAGATTTAATATTCTTTATGGTGAAATTTGGGTTAATAGTAAAACAGCCAATTAAAAATCTTAAATGTCTTGGATCACTGTGACATGGCAAATGCTGTTATCTGAGAAGAATATAAGAAAATGTAGCACACAATCCCTGCCTACATCACTTACCTCAATAGGCATAATTAAAAATAAATAAATAAATAAACACTTTAGTGGCTATACTTAAGTTTACTCACACAATAATAAATTCATGAAACAAATATGCAAAAGTTCAACAGAATTTTCAAAAGCTAAAGTCTAGATCATGAATATATATTGCATCTCAGATATTTTTCACAGAAACTAGTGTTCATCTGAAAGCATAGAGCCAGGTTCTAAGACATTTTTTTAAAGCTGAGTATATGTATGTAAGGTGAGATCCACAGAGCACCAATTGTCAGGAGAGGCATTTTCCTTATGAAGTAGATTGACCTGGCCCTTGAAAATAAGAATAAGTGTTGTGGATCTATTGCCATCCCTACTCATTGGCATCATGTTGTAGCATGAACTTTGCCTTGGTGAGAATATTTGCACCAGAAAACTTAGCAAGGGCAGCAACAGAAGTTTGGTATTTTGTTTTGCTACAGAGAACCTGTTGATTAAAACAAACAAACAAAAGCAATGTATCAGCCTAAGCTTGAGATATGGCTTAGAGGTTAAGGAGCCTGCCTACAATGCCTAACTACCCAGGTTCTATTCCCCAGTGTCCACATAAAGCCAGATGCAGAAGGTTGTGCATGTGTCTAGAGGTGTTCGCAATGGCTAGAGGACTGACGTACCCATTCTCTCCCTCCCTCCCTCCCTCCCTCCCTCCCTCCCTCCCTCCCTCCCTCCCTCCCCACCCCCTGCTTGCAAATAAATAAATAAATATATTTAAATGCATCAGCCTAAAGCAGACTAGAAGTGGAAAAGATAGGGGTATATAAATATGTAAAATGTTGAAGATGAGGCTGCACAGATAAAAATCTAGAAGCATCTTTGAAGTTCTCCTTCATTTCCTAATCACCTTTGCCCCAAATCTGCTATCATCATCACAAGAACTGTTCGCTCAAGTTCTACTTTTTACATGGACATTCTAGAGGGTTGTAATATGCATCTTCTTTGAAGTTCAGTATGGCCAGGAGGTTTGGTTTGATAAGGGAGTGTGAAGAGAGATGACACAAACCACTCCCAGTTCAACCTTAGAGAGGTGGTATGCAATGCCATATATAACTTTACCGTTGAGACTGGAAACAGACAGCCTGAACTCAAATAAATTTAGTGAGAAATTAGCTCCTCAATCCCCCTATAAATTGGATGTGTATAATGGGAGAGAAAGAAATTTCAAAATTATAACAAGCATTGAAAACAAAGCTCAAAAACCCATAAAGTCTCCAACATAGCAGACAGTAAATCAAACCTCACAAATATAATTTTAAATATTAATGCTCTTAACTCACCTATTAAAAGGCATAAGTTAACTGGATTAATCAGAAAAATTGACCCTTCTATCAGCTATCTTCCAAACTTACCTCACTCTAAGGATAGATACATTCTCAGGGTGAAAAGACAAAAAATGATTTTCTGTGCAATTAGCAATAAAAAACAAGACAGTGTAGTTATATTAGTATATGACAAAAATAGAATTCAAGCCAAAAGTAATCATATAGGACAAAGAAGGCTACATTTTACTCATCAAGGGAAGGATCCAACAAGAGGATATGACAGTATCAAAAATCTATATGTACCAAACATAGATGCACTGCATTTTATTTATTATTATTTTTGTTTGTTTTTTGAGGTAAGGTCTTACTCTAGCCTAGGCTGACCTGAAATTCTCAGGTTGGCCTCAAATTCATGGTGATCCTCCTACCTCAGCCTCTTGAGTGCTGGGATTAAAGCTGTGTACCCACTATACCTGGCATATTATAAAACAAAATCATCTTGATGAAAAATTAGAAATAAACCCCAACACCATCATGGGAGAAAACTTCAATACCCCATTATAATCAATGGACAGATATCCAAGCAGAAAATCAACAGGAAAATACTAGACCTTAAAAGAATAGATCACCTAGATCTAACAGACATCTACAAAAAATTTCACCCCAATTCTACAGAATACGCATTCTTCTTTGCAGCCCATGGAACCTTCTCCAAAATAGATCATATCTTAGAGCATAAAATACGTAAACATAAATTCAGGAAAATTGAGGTAACTTCCTTTATCATATTAGAGCACAATGCAATAAAGCTAGAAATAAAAAAAAAAAGAGAGAAACAACAGAAATTACACCAGCTCCTGGAGCCTAAACAACATACTATGCAATAATGAATGTGTCATAGAAAAAAAAATCATATAGGAAATTACAAAATTTCTATGACTGAATAAGAATGAAAACATAATACCAAAAATAGTGGGACACAATGATGGCAGTCCTAAGTAGAAAGTTCATGCCAGTAAACGCCTTCATAACAAGGACAGAGAGATCTCAAATTAACAATGTAACCATCTACTTAAAGAGGTTATTTTTAAAAAAGAACAATTCTACCCTAAGAGTTCCAAATAGAAAAAAAAAATAAGATCACTAAGTTCACAGAAGAAATTAATGAATTGGAAACTAAGAAAACAATTTAAAAATTGACAAAATGAAAAGCTTGTTCTTTAAAAAAAAAAAACAGTATTGACAAACTTCAGGGCAATTTGATCAAATGAAAAAAAAAAAAGTCTCAAATTAACAAAGCTAGAAATGTAAAGGGAAAGTTCACAACAGATACCGGTGCAATTGGAAGACTCATGAGGACATAGTTCCTAAACCTCTGCTCCACAAAATTGGATAACCTGGAGGAATTGAATGAATTCCTAGACACATACCACCTCCCAAAACAAAAGGTATAATAGGTAAATCTCCTAAACAAACCTATTATATACATCAAGACAGAAAATGTAATAAATAAATAAAATAAAAATCTCATCAAAGGGAAAAGTCCAGGACTTGATGGATTCTCAGCCAAATTCTACCAACACTTCATCAAAGAACTGAAACCACTTTTTCTCATGCTTTTAGCATAATTCAAGAACAAGGAATGCTCCCCAAGTCCTTCTATGAAGCTAGTGTCACCATAATACCAAAACCAGGTATAGATACAAGAAAAGAAAACTATAGACCTATATCCCTGATAAACTTAGATGCAAAGATCCTGAACAAAATCCCCCCAAACTGAATTCAACAACACATCATATGAAAAGCATTGTACACCTCAATCAAGCAGACTTTATCCCAGGAATGTAGGAATAGTTCAACATATGGAAACTGATTAACTTAATACACAACATAAATAATTTTAAACATAGCCACCACATGATCCTTTCAATAGATAAAAAAGAAGCCTTTGACAAAATACCACATCAATTCATGATCACAACACTGGAGAGAATAGGCATGGAAAGTTTACATCACAACATAGCAAAGGTTATATACAAAGTACCTAAAGCCCAAGTCATACTTAGTGGGGAAAGACCCAAAGAGTTCTCACTGAGGTCAGAAAGAACTCAGCACTGCTCTCCAACATAGTACTAGAAGTCCTAGCCCACGCAACAAGGCAGGAGAAAGATATAAAAGGGATATGAATTGGAAAGGAAGAAGTCAAACCAGCTGTATTTGCAGATGATATGATCCTACACATAAAAAAACCTGAAAGGCTATAACTTTATAACTTCTTAAAGTGATAAGTTCCTCCACCAAAGTGGCGGGATACAAAATTAATACACAAAAATCAGTAGCCTTCCTATACATCAAAGACAAATATACAAAAAAATTAATCAGTAGGATTGTGCACTTTCGATAGCTCCAAAAAAAAAAAAAAAAAATCAACCACTTTGAAATACTACTAACCAAGGATATGAAAGACCTATATAATGAAAACATAAACATGGGACTGGAGATATGGCTTAGTGGTTAAGATGGTTTCCTGTGAAGCCTAAGGACCCATGTTTGATAATCCAGATCTCATATAAGCCAGACATACACACATGAGGCAAGTGCAATGTTTTACATGCTCACTAGGTGGTGTAAGCCTCTCGAGTTCTATTGCATTGGCTAAGGACCTGGCATGCCACTTCTCTCTCCCTCCCCCTCTCTCCCTTGTTCTCTCTCTCTTTCTCAAAAAAAAAAAAAAAGAAAGAAAAGAAAAAGAAAGAAAGAAAGAAAGAAAGAAAGAAAGAAAGAAAGAAAGAAAGAAAGAAAGACTCAAGAAAGAAATTGAGGAGGACCTAAGGAGATAGAAATACCTCCCATGCTTCTGGGTGGATATAAATAATATTATAAAAATGGCAATTCTACCAAAAGCAATATATAAATTCAATGCAATACTGATAAAATTGTTGCATCATTTTTCACAGAGAGAAAAAATACCTCAAAATTCATATGAAATGGAAGAATTCCTGGATATACAAAAGTATCCAAAAGTGAAACACTTCTGGAAGTATCATAATACCAGACCTAAAGCTATACTAAAAAGCCATAGTAATAAAAACAGCATGGTACTTGTATAAAAGCAGACATACAGACCAATAGAACAGAATTGAAGTCCAGACCCTTACTTGAAGAGACTACAGCTACTTGATCTTTGACACAGGAGCCAGTGATGTGCACTGGAAAAAAAGACAGCATTTTCAATAAGTGGTGCTGGACAAATTGGATAGTCGCATGTAGCAAGAGGAAACTAGACCCACTCCTCTCACCTTGTACAAAAATAAACTCCAAATGGATTAAAGACCTCAATATAAGACATGATATTTTTAAGTGGTTGGAAGAAAAATAGGAGGAACTCTCCATGATATAGGAGTGGGGAAGACTTGAACAATACCCCAGAAGCCCAGGAAATTTAAAAAAAAAATTACTCAAACAATGAGATATTATGAAGCCAAAAAGCTTTTGTACTGACAAACACACCATCAACAAAGTCAACCTACTATCCACTATCCACAGAATGGGAGAAAATCTTCATCAACTATACCACTGACAGAGGCCTAATATCTACACCTACAAAGAATAAAAAAAAAAAAATGTTAAGCAACAACAACAACAACAAAAATCAAACAACCTACTCAAAAAAAAAAAACAAACAATGGGCAGTGAACTCAAAATTGAATTCTCTAAGAAAGAAATACAAATGACTAATACTCACTTAAGAAAATGTTCAAAATCTTGAACCATTAGAGAACTACAAGATTCCACCTTACTCTAGACAGGATGGTAATCATTACAAAGAAAAAATGGCAACAAATGTTGGAGGGGATTCAGTGAAAGGGGAACACTCATTCACTACTGGTGGAATTGCAAACTTACACAACCACTATAGAAATTAATATGGAGACTCCTGAAAAAGTTGAAAATAAAGCTACCTTTTGAACCAGCCACTCCTCTACTGGGCATCTAAAGGCACCACTCTTGACTGGAGAGATATTTGCTCAACTGTGTTTATAGCTGCTCAGTTCACAATAACTAATAACCAGGATTAGATGCCCATTATTTGATGAATGGATAATAAAGATATGGTATGAATACACAATGAAATTCTACTGAGCAGTAAGAAAAAAATGAGACAATGAAATTTTTAAGAGAATGGCTGGACTTGGAACAAATCATATTAAAGAAACTCACACAAAGACAGAAAGACAAATATGACATGTTCTCCCTCTTCTGTGGTTCCTAACCTCACACAGTTTAAGTTCAAAGCATACTTGACAGGCAACTTGACAGACATATAGTAGAGATGGAAGGGTTTGGGGAGAGGGAAAGTAGAGGGTGGTGGAGAGAGACACACAAAAGTAAATCAAAGGTGAATTTGTTTCATAGATTCCTTTCTTTTGGTGAGTAGACTAAAAGTTATAACCCTCAATAGGAGTATGGTGGGATAATCTGGTAGGAAAGTACTTGGAGAAGGTAGAACTAAGTATAACCCTATAATATTTTGTTCTGTCTTGTAACTTCTGGTACTAGAACTAGGTTACAACCCACTCTGAGCTGTTGACCACAGAGAACTCTGATGTCCTAGAACCACGATTGACTTCTGTCAAAGTACTTGATCATCCACCTCAGGTTAAAGATACCCTGTTGTTGAGCTGGGCATGATGGCACACACCTTTAATCCCAGTACTTGGGAGGCAGAGGTCGAAGGTCACACATCATTGAGGCCTCAGGTAAAACCACGGAGGAACTGGCAAGATAAGTAAGAATACTGCTTCCACAGTGCCTGACAACCTGTGCCAGGGTGGTGGAGATAGACCCTAACGATATTCAAAACACACCAAAGCAGAAATCCAGAAGCTACTGAGAGCTTATCACTAAAATAGGCTTAAAACACACCCACCATCTGTCGGGGGATTTTGTGGAAGTGAGGGCCAAAGGACTGTAAGATCTGTAAGGTAGAAAAGAATATCCAGAGACAGTCCTCTGCTGTAATGACTGACTGCTGCTCTAACAACTCATAACCCACAACTCCATGGTGAACACCAGCAATCAGCAATCCTACTGAGGAGGGCCTTCAGTGGAATGGGGTAAGGGAGGAGGGATGTGTCCATACAATGTTCCTACTTAATAATGTATATATATAGTATACATATTATATATATATGTAGCTAAAAATAAAGAAATTTGTTCTTTTTTTTTTTTTCTTTTTCTTTTCAGGGTAGGGTCTCACTCTAGCTCAGGCTGACTTGGAATTCACTATGTAGTCTCAGGGTGGCCTCGAACTCACAGCAATCCTCCTACCTCTGCCTCCCAAGTGTTGGGATTAAAGACGTGTGCCACCACGCCTGGCAGAAATTTGTTCTTGTAATTCATTGATATTTGGGGATTATTCATCAGTATGAGACAACCCATTTTAATTCATATTCCTCTAACTCTCGCCTCAACTAATAAAATACCCACCTAATATATCCTCCTACTGTATATCTCAGTTCATCTGTCCCTCCTGTAAAAGGTATACTCAAACACTTTTATTAAAACAGCTTACTGTCCCCATTACATACAGGAATATCTAAGCAATTTAGAAAGGCATATCTAAAAAGTCTTTCTTAGCCAGGTATGGTGGCTTATGCCTGTCATCCCAGCACATCAGACACTATACAGTAGGATTGCTATCAGCTCCAGGTCAGCCTAGAGTACAAAATAACATCAGATCCCTTTACACTAGGGTGAGACCTTGCAGCCCTTACCCCCTTTAATCTATGCTGACCTCATTCTCCATCAGAAAATCTGTTTTTCTTTTTCAGAAGGCAGCAAGAACCCAGGACAACCAAAATATGCCAATAAGGCAAGAAAGGCAGCTGACTCCCTGATAGGAGATGAAACCACCCCTCACACATTAACCAGGCCTCAGGTAAAACCACGGAAAGTTTGCATTGCACATACGTGAGCATCTGACTTTTGATTTGCTGACCGTGGCCAGCTACAGCAGAATTTGTCTGGTTTTCTTGACTCTGACTTTAATTAAAATTATACCTTAGCCCACTGCTAGAGCTGTAAAAGAATATTCTGATGAGTTGTTCCAATCTTTTCCCTTGCTTGAAAGAAACCAAGTCCAATAGTTGTTAGATGTGCTGCATTGAGTCAAAAATAAAACCTGAGGTCTTTTCACTCTCAGGAATTGTCATGTACCAATCTTGAGTGTCACAGTATACTCATTATGACCTCCTAACATGCACTCAAAAATTCTCACTCTGAACAAAGAAAAGCAGTCGTTTTCTGATATTTTTCAGGTTATTTTTTAGGCCTTGTGGGCACATATTGCTTTGACCTATCACATACTCTATTCATTTTATTTTGATGGAACACAATAGTTCTGAAAGTGCCATCCAATGAAAATATAACATAATAGGAAATAAATTTCAGAATCAGGAGATTAAAAAAACAGAAAGTCATCAAGTGCAAGGTTTCCATATGACTTATTTGAAATAAACAAAGATCCTAAAATGTAGTATGATTTAAAAAGGTCACAAAGCCATGGAAAGGCAAAGAGGACATTCTGTTATATCACTTTCTAGGCCAGAATTCTTCTCTGGGAAGAATGAAACATTTTATTTTGCTTTTAGCCTTGGCCATGGTTGACTGACAGCATAAGATTACATTTCTTTTTGATAAAATTAAGTAACACAAATAAACTTCCTTACATATGTTTTATTGAAATACAAGTTGTGAGGTAAAAATAAATAAAAAGTACCCTGGAAACCTAAAATCTATCATAATAAAATGTTTTAAAATTCAAGTGAAAATTTATTTCAAAAGCCACAGTATGAATGAGAGCATTAATAAGAAGCAAATATAGATGAAAAGAGAAATAAATGTGTCAGATACTTGAAGTCTGTTGTTTTTATTTCATCTTCTATAAAGTCCACTTCTAATATTTTTAAGGAAAATCTCTCAATCCTGCAATGTTCATTCAGATGAAAAGTGAGACAGAGAATGTACATTGCCAAAAGTAAATCTAACAAAGCCTGCTCTTCCACTCAAGACAATTGGCAAAAACAACTAGACTAAAATCATTCAAAGGCATTGCCTCATATCACAATGCTTGACTTCTGCTCTTACAGTTCAACCCACAACTCATGGTGAACACCAGCAATCATAAGGAAGGCCCTCAGCAGAGTGGGGGCAGGGAGGAGGGAACTAATGGTACCAACATATGATGTGTCCACACAAAGTTTCTACTTAATAAAGTTCAAAAGAATATGTATTTATTTACTTGTTGCACCTAAATGTAAGGCTGATACTTTAAACATTAAAACAAAAGGAATTTCTGCCTTTGATAAAATAATATGTAAATATTATTGCTGAAGCATTCACTCTATGGCACTATGTGCATTGCACTCTGCATGTCAACATTTAAGCAGTTTAAGAATATATCTTTACATATGACCTGCTTTGCACAGCATCTAGCCAAACTCATGTATTTTATGATATTGTCTGTAATTTCTAGCTCTGTCGATTATTTATGGCCAGTTAAATTCAATATCCTTGTCATAGCACTTCTCCAGTATCAAGGTCCTCCCTGTGGTCTGTCTACACCTGTTTCCACACGTACTTCCTCTCTCCTTTGCATCCAGTAGCACCTAGGTTTCATGTTCTGGATAGTAACATGTTGTCAACATATATGAAAATCTACCATTACATAAGAAGAAAAGAATGGAGGAGTTTGTGTAACCTAAAAAATGATGCTCTCTTGTGGTTACTGAATGACATTGTTAAATACTTGGATTCATATTTGCTTAAAAGCATAGTGATCTCAGAGGCCAACATTTCATTAAGATATAACTCAGAGGGAAAAGATTCTTATCACAACTACTTTGTCAATGTAGTATGCTGCATTATTCATGGCACATTATTAGAGTGGAAAGGAAAAGCCAAATAAGCATAGATTTATCACAAAATTTAAATCAAATGTGTTTAATTTAGAATATTGCATCTCTATTTTCTAAAATGAGATAAAAAAAATCTCTCTTGTAATGTTCTATATTACTTACTAGTTACCTTCCAATATCTGTACAAACATAATCCTAAAGTAACGGCATTTGTATTACAGAACAATGGACTAAAATTAAAATTTGTTATATTGTGTTTATCACAAGATTGACTTTCTTTTTTAATATTTATTAATTCCTTTGCAAGGACACATTCATACATAGAGGATGGTAGAAAGAATTGGTGCACCAGAGCCTCTTACCCTGCAAACAAACTCCATATGCATTCACCACTTGGGGCATCTGGCTTTACTTTATGTGGGTAATGCGGAATTGAAGCAGGGCCAGCAGGCTTTACAAGCCAGGACCTTAACATCTGAGCTATATATCCCAAGACTGAATTTTCAGATTGATTTATTGTCCTTTGGTTGTGGTCATGTTCATTACCATCTGACAAGTGTCCAATAACGGTCAAAGGTGCACTTCTTTTAGTAAATTAGGGGGAAATGGAATAAATAAATTTAAAAAGTAGAGAAAATTGACAATGAAAGCAGCAACTAGTGGAAGCATAATGAGGATTGGAAGCCATGCTGTTGAGAATGCATCAATATGCTCTTTGTCTGGATAATTTTATGCATTACAGAAAGAATTTAATTTTCCCTAAAATGTGTTTTCAACATATATAACAAAAAGAATATACATTGCTGCTGTTAAAGTAAAATATAAACTGACAGCTATTTCCAAGGTTGGGAATTGATCTGTGTCTCAAAACAAAACAAACAAAAATAAAAGTTTGAAGCTTATGTTCTTATACTCATTTACCTGTTTTGCTTCTCAAAATAATTCATGTAGGGTTACTTACAGGAAAGCTAAGGAATGCCTTTTCGTGCAGTATTTTGAAAATGTATGCGGAAAGATTAGTTTGCTATAAGTACATTGCAGCTTGCAACTATTTCAAGTATAATGCAATGTCCAATAAACACACTATTATTTTCATGCACTTAATAATTTACATAAGAATAAAAATGCTGCTATTCACAACACTTTAATGTGGAGAGAAAAATTATACTTCTTAAAATATAATTGTGTCCAAAAGCATTTTCCTTGTTGTCTCAAATTGCTCTTTTGAAGTAATTCCTTTATGTCACAGCCAATTTTCTGTTTCTCATTAAAATCTAACTGCCATCATGCAAAAAGAGAAAAACTGAATCAGCAAAAATGTTCAAACAGAAACATTAGGTGGTTGATACAATGCAAAGCTAAGTATGCTATCTACAAGGGACTAGGAATTCTGATTTAATTTCATATTTGCTCTCATATTT
The DNA here is from genome assembly GCF_020740685.1 of Jaculus jaculus. Classification (NCBI taxonomy): domain Eukaryota; kingdom Metazoa; phylum Chordata; class Mammalia; order Rodentia; family Dipodidae; genus Jaculus; species Jaculus jaculus. The sequence continues at coordinate 43,729,588 of NC_059112.1, read as the reverse complement.
GTTCTATTATTAGAACATGTGGTTTTAATCTCTGAATCTGGACTTAGCTGCAAGGTGTTTCAGGGGCTGGAAAGATGGCTGAGCAGCTAAGACACTTGCTTGTGAATCCTAAGAACCTAGGTTCGATTCTCCAGTACCTACATAAGCCAGATGCACAAGGTGGTGCATGCATCTGGTGTCTGTTTGCAGTGGCTACAGACCCCGATACTCCCATCCTCTCACTTTCTCTCTCTCTCTCTCTAATAAATGAATGAAATATTTATAAATGTGTTTCAATCACATAAATGTTATTGCATTACCTGACTAATAACAGGTCAGCAAACATTCAAATACTCCAGGACATATATGCATGCTGACATGTACACACAAAAGGTAAGTATATTTGTGTATATACACATATGCCTATACATTCAACCTTCCATGCATTCTGCAAGCACACATTCACCCAACTTTGGAGAGAAAACATTTTCTAGAAAACTGTATGTAGATTACATATGTACTGAATTTTTCCTTGATATACTTCTCTATAACAGTGTAAGATAGCACAATCAATGTAAATTAAAGACTACAGGAAGCAGTGTGAAAGCTATGGAAATACTTCACCATCTTATATAAGAGATAGCATCCACAGATTTGGAAATTGGTGGGAATCCTAGAACCCATCTCCCACGAATACTGAGGAATGATTGTAAATTCACACACAAATACACACATACTCCATGATGATTTTCAATCACTGTTTATTTACATAAACACACAGGAAGCATGAATACAAATACCTCATATTCTATAAAAGATATTGTTTTTTTTTTTTTTAGCTAAAAACCTGTATTTTTAAGTCTAATGTAATGTTTAACAACCTGCGGTTAATCAAACATTAACTTAGGTAGCTTATCCAAATGGATCTCGCCCATCAGGGCATCACTCGACCACTGAGCACATGGTCAGCCTTTCCCCTCCTTTTCCATCAGGGTTCCCACAAACTGCCTGCCAAGGGTGGTTAATTACAGACCCGAGTCACTGCCCATACACTTGGTTTCAAGTTATGTTTGGGCTGAGGTGGTTAAGGCGCTTGCAAAAGTCAAGGAGCCTAGGTTCGATTCCCCAGTACCCTAGGCGGCGAATGCATCTGGAGTGAGTTTGTAGACCAAAGGCCCATTCTCCATGTGCCTTTCTCTTTCAAGTAAGTATGCAGCTCCTGTCCAATCCAACTTCCAACCTGATCGCACATCCCAGTTGGGTTGGAAATCACCCAGGCCAGCGGACATGTTGTGGAAGGGAAAAGCGTGCGAATACGCGCGCCCTGGGCACTTTAGCCCTGAGTGAACACCGCCTGCCCCCTCCAGGCCCGGGAACGGCGATGTGGCTCGCGGTTAAAGGGGCCGCCCGCGGCGGGCCAAGCGGCCCCAGTTAAGCGCGAGCGCGTACTGTGGCGCCGCAGCTAGACCCCCGCGGCCACGTGCAGGCGCGGCGGGGGCTCAAAGGCAGCGCGTAAAAGATATTGTTGATGCACATGGACTTAAACAGCTTTCCCCTAAGCTTATTCCCCCTTTCTTCTCTTTTCTTTCCTCATTCCCTCTATCCTTTCCAGCCTTCTTTCTAACAGCAATTATTATCTATATCCTATCTCTGGATGACCATAACATATGAAATAACTAATAATAGAAGGGGCCAACAATCATTGCATTTTAACTGTACAGTGTATATTTTTGTTTAAAGATGAAAATGATGAAATTATAAGCCAGAGAAACCATATTTAAATTATAATAAAATCAATTGTGCCCTTTGGAAATTTATTTAACCTAATATTCGATTTTCCTTAAAAGGAAAATGGTAAGTTTAATTCCATTATATATATTGAAAGTCAAATAAAATAATGAATAAAAAGATCCAACTGTAGAAATGTACCTATCATAGATGCTCTCTACATGTTACCTCCCTACTATCCTCATACAGGCTGAAAGTTACAGGTAAGTTTGAACATCAATCTTTCCTAATGACAGCCACAATAACAAGCATGCCCAGAGTTTTACATTGTTACAAAGTAAAAATGTATTTCAAAGAGGCAGTTAATGAACACTGGTTGAAACATATGTCAGTACTGCTAAAAAGGATGAAGAAATAGAAGAAATACTGAGGCACAATGACACAGGACTTGGAGGGACAGTGTGGACAAATGGATCCACGGCAGGTGAAATCGTGACTGGCCCATCATTTATTTCCTTCATGGTGGCACCACTGAGTAATGCTGCAATTTATACTTTCAGCTCTGATTTTATTTTCTCCACTTTCATGTAGAAAATATGTAATTCACTGGGACGACAGCAAGAGCAACTATGCCTCAAGCCATGGTGTGCAGTGTCCTACGATACACTGAAATGAATTGCACCATGAAAAGACATTTGCACTAGAGAAGGAAATAGGTCTACTGGACACTCAAACCCTAACATAACTGAAGCTTGCTCCAGAAATGGAACTGCCCTCCTAGATCGCAATCACACTGCCTGTTCTGGAATCCTAAGCTTATATATAATGCTTCTGTCTCACTTACTGAGGAATCCTTCATCACTGGAATCGGAAAGATAGCTCTAATGGTCCTTGAAAACAATGAGCTCCCAGAGAATCTAGCACTGTCCAGATTTTAATCCTTACTACTGCTTGCTACAAAATTACAAAAACTCTGAAGGAACCCAGATTGTCAACCAAAAATCTTAGTTCAATAAAGAAGATTTTATGAATTTGTAATGCTGACAAAAATGCAATTACCAAGATAAGTGAGAAGGCCTGCCAGGCATATATGTAAATAGCCAAGATAATGGTGCACATCTGGAAACTCCTTCAAAGCATTAGGGTAAACCTATAAAGTCCACACAATTAGATTCAATGCTGTCTCTGAAGGACCTTTCAAATTAGAAGAGCTGAGTTGTACACATAGGGAAAGAAAGAATAATATATAAGACATTCTGACAACCAATATAATATTGAGATTTACAAGTTAAATATATTAAAGGCAAAAATAACTACAGTAGTGAGGTAAGTACACACACAAATGCTAGAATTTGTATTTGGCTGTCTCTCATAAGCTTTTGTGTTAAAACTTTTAATTTCCTGTTGGTAAACTTGAAAAGTATTGTGAAACTTTAAATAAAGGATATTTTGGTCATTTGGGTTTTTTTGTGAATTTTTTTTTTTTTTTTTTTGAGATAGGATTTTACTCTAGCCCAGGCTGACCTGGAATTCATCAAGTGGTCTCAGGCTGGCCTTGAACTCACAGTGATCCTCTTCCTACTTCAACCTCCCAAGGGCTGGGATTAAAGGCTATGCCACCACTCACAGTGTATTGTGAAACTTTGAATGATGGGTGGCTCTTATGAGAAGTCTTGGGCCATTGGGGGCCATTCCTTCAAATGGATTATAGAACTCCAACCCCTTCTGTCTGATTTCTGACTATAAATGTGAGCAATCTGTCCTGTAATATTCTACCAGTGAGGGTCACAGTGATTGTGGTCACATGACCTTGAACTGATACCTCTGGAATTGTGAGCCAAACAAACACTATGAGTTAATTATCTCTGGCATTTCATTGTAATAACAAGAATTTTAACTGACACAATATGCAGTTTACATGTCTATACATTCATTAATGATGTTTAGGCTTTTATAATAAACGTATCTTAAGTGTTTTCTGCAGAACAAACTAAGTTAACATGAATTGGAACAGAAAGGAAAGGTATGTATTACAATTTGTTCTGAGCCTTTTGGAGCTCTAGGGTCAGTAAACTGCTTACCTTACAACCATGGGTATTTTAGTTTGATCCCCAGAACACAATAAAAGCTGGAAATGAGGTACCCATTTATAATCCCAACACTGGGAACGCAGACAGAACTAACCCTGGGACTCTGAGGTGAACCATTCTACCCTCCCTGGAAAGCTCCAAGCCAGTGAGAGATCTAGTCTTCAAAAAGGGTAGATTGTGCTTGAAGAGTGACATTTGAGATTGTCCTCTGGCCTCCACACTCCTGAGCTAACATGCACATACACAGGCACACATGCGCATGCATGTACATACATAAAAAGAAATTATTTTGAGTCTTTTGAGACATAATCAGTAGTCATCAGTTACCATCCAAAGAACCTACACTAGGTTCCTCTTGCTACTACCACAAATCAATACAAAAGTTCAAATTTATTAACTCTCAGTTCTGGAAGCCAGACTCCACAATGGGCCTCACTAGAATAGAAAAAAAGTACTGCAGGCCTGAATTCTTTCTGGAGATCCCAGGACACAGTCTGACACTACCTTTACAGCTTCCCAAGCTCTCCTGGACTCAGCTTGGAGGACTCAAAACCAGTAATGGCTGGTGGAGTCTTCCTCAGGCGTCATCACCCTGACATTGAGGTTCCTCCTTTCTTTTACTTTTTACAGAATCCTGTGATTGATTACATTCAGCGTGTCATGTTCAGATAATCCAGAAACACCCCATCGTGGGATTTTTAACTTCTATTATCAAAGTCTCTGGTGTTATATAAAATATACATAGATTCTGGGAATTGGCAAACTTGGGGAGAGGAGTATAATTTTATTCAAAATATTAAAAAATAACCCCAGTCCATGGTACAACTACTTTTAAGAAAACTATGCATTTTCATTTTTTTATGCTTCAAGTGTCTTTTAAAAATATTATAATTTGGGTTGGAAGGAATGCTCAGTGGTTAATGAGCTTGCTTGTGAAGCCTAAGTACCAAGGTTCAACTCCCCAGTACCCACACAAACCAGAGATACAAGGTGGAGCATACATCTGGAGTTCATATGCAGTGGCTAGAGGTCCCAGCATGTCTGTTTTGGCATGTCTGTTCTCTTTCTATCTTCCTCTTTCTCTCTCTCTCTCAAATAAATAAATTAATTAAATATCACAAAGAAAATATGTAATTCAGTGTAACTAGCCTAAGAAAATTTTCAATGTCAAATTTGTGCTTTGCTATCAAAATAACAAAAGAGAAGAAATAAAAGTTATTTTGTGCAAAATATAATTTTCTTCGTAGCTATGGAATTACTCAGAAAGAAATTATGTCCTTCATCTCCAGTTAATGGCATGTTGGAAGTGTGAGGAGGCCTAGCATGTTTTGAAAATGAGCTTTCCTGAGTATATCAGGGGTCAGGTAGGACTACAGTTTAAAGCAAATAAAATCTATAGGATGGCAGCCTTCTTGACAATGTACCTTGAATTAGTCTATTCATTGGCCACTTATCTAAATTGCTGCTAGAGAAACTCTTCTATCAATGTGGAGTTAAAGGCAGATTTTACTATAAGTAATTTGCAGGCCTGTACACATTTCTTTCTCTTTTTTTTGGGCTTTTTTTTTTGTTTGTTTGTTTTGTTTTTTGAGGTAGGGTCTCACTCTGGCCCAGGCTGACCTGGAATTCACTATGTAATCTCAGGGTGGCCTCGAACTCATGATGATGAGTTCCTCCTACCTCCACCTCCCAAGTACTGGGATTAAAGCTGTGCACCACCACGCCCGGTGCCTGTACACATTTGAAGTAAAAAAATAGTATCTATTAAATCTAAGGAAGTTATCAGAGCGTTTTATCATTCCCACTTGTCCCACAATCATGATTAACATTTGGTCACTTTTCAAAACTAACAAAAGGCACCCCTATGTCTGCCACAAAGCTGTGGTTCACTGAACTTTATATCGCCATTTCTACAACCCTGACTCTTCCCATCCTTGAGATTCTGCTGGATTTACTTATAGTCTAGAACTTATGACTTCCTCTCTACATGTCTATTTCCCCATGATCATCAGAATTGAAGATTTGTTTGATGTGTCTTCATTAATCCTAAAGAAAACTATGAGGCCAGGACAGAGTTTATCTTTCATATGACTACTTGTTAAAAATAATTTGAAATTTTTGCATGAATACCTGCTTGTCCAACCCTTCCTCTGAGAACTGAAGGGCAGGCCCTGTTCAACAGGGAGCTCAGGGGAAGGGGGGCCTGCAACAGAATCATCTGCAGGCTAATTCTGACTGGTATGATTGGTCTATATCTTTTGCAGTTAGCTTCACTTTTCTGGCAGAAAACACCCAACCAGGAGCAGCTTGTAGGAGGAAAGAGTTAATTTAGGCTTACAGACTTGAGGGGAAGCTCCATGATGGCAGGGGAAATGATGGAATGAGCAGAGGGTGGACCTCACCTCCTATCCAACATTAGGTATACAACAGCAATAAGAATGTGTGCCAAACACTGGCAAGGGGAAGCTGGCTATAACACCCATAAGCCTGTCCCCAAAAATACACTGCCTCGAAGAGGTGCAATTCCCACATTGCCAACAGCTGGGGACCTAGTGGTCAGAACCCATAAGTTCATTGGGGACACCTGAATCAAACCACTACAAACTCGAAGCTCTGAAAACTAGAACTGCATCATAACACTTTCCTGGCCAGTAACAGGATTTGTTAAATAAATCTAATCAACACATTTCCCTCTCAATAAATCTTGTTAATAAAAATTTTACTAGAAAAAGAAACATATTGTTTACCACTTCAGAGAAGGTTATTCCATTTGTTATTAGTTGTGAAACTGTATTTTCTATGAACTTGCATTGACCTAAGTCAGATAATTTTGTCTCATAAGTGAAAACATATTTTTTTAATGAACAACAACAAATAAATTACATGTGGTCAGCTGGGGAGATAGTACAGTAAGTCAGTAGGGTGTTTTCTTTGAAATCATGAGGACCTGAATTTGATTCCTGATACCCACATTAAAAAGGCAGATGACATGTGTTTATAATCTCATCCCTGAGGAGACAGAGACAAGTGGAGCCTTGACAGTGGCAAGCTCTTGTCTGTCTTATGAGTTCCTGGCCATTGAAAGACCCTGGGAAAAGGGGAATAGTGGCTGATAAATGACACCAAAGGACATTATCTGGCCTTGATAAGCATGCATAGAAGTGCATGCATGTGCATGGACACACACACATGGTAAATGGTGTCTTGTAGTTATGGTATTTAAAAATGGCCCAAGAGTAAAACTAAATGAAAAAGAAAACAGAGCTAAAAAAATAAATATTTCCAAATATTATTGAAGGTTCTTCAAAGAAATAACTGGAAACTTTAGATAACCTAATCCATAAGAGAAGAATTTTAATATTTTAAAAAAGGAATCACAGATGAGAACAAGGAAAACAGAGAATGTGTCATTTTCTAGGACATGTACTTAAAATAAAATAAAATAGAATAGAATTTCAAAGACATCTAAGAAATTTCAAGGAGTTATAACTATTTTCTATTTTTAAGTTCTTTGACTTTATAACTGTTGATAGTAGTAAAATTGAGGTTTGAAAAGTAATTGAGGTTATTATTTTATTTTGACAAGTTTTGCTTTCAAAAGGAAATGATAGATACTGAAAATACCTGCTACTTTAAGTGAATCATTTCAAATGAAGATAACTAATATTGGCACCAGTTTTGATTTTTTGTTTGTTTGTTTTTTGAGGTAGGGTCTCACTCTGTTCCAGGCTGACCTAGAATTAACTATATAGTCTCAGAGTGGCCTTGAACTCACAGTATTCCTTGTACCTTTGCCTCCCAAGTGCTGGAATTAAAGGCATGTGCCACCATGCCTGGCTTCAGTTTTGACATTTTTTCTCTTTTTCATTCTTTATCTGTATACCAAGTTAAATCATAATGATTTTCATGGCATCAGAGATTACTTGAAAACTAATTTTTGTGTGATTATTGTGTTGCTGTAGAGATATACACTGTGGTCTTTGTGTCAACCTCTGTTTTAATTCTCTATCAATTACATGTACTTAGATTCAATTAAAGAAAATTTAAGATCTTATAGTACTATTCTGTAAACATGAAATTAACCTACTTTGTGAGTCTGTATTTTCAAAGTTGGAAGTAGTTCTATCATTCCAGTCAATATCAAACCACAGAAAAACTAACAAATTACACACTGCCATTGTAGCAAATCTCTTCAGGGAAAATGAATTTTGTAAGCCTTGAAGTACATGGTGAAAACAGAGAGGAAGAGATAAATAAGGGAAATAGTAAATACCGACCTGTAAGTGAAAACAAATGTGTGTAATAACTGTGGTGATACAAGATACAAAATGGTTATGCAACATAAAAAGAGCTTGTATTGAGTACTAAGAAAGTACTAAAACTACATCACGTAAACTGGAAGGGGCACTGGGTTTCTTTGTTTTGTCTGCCATAACAAAAGAACAAATGTGAGGGGCTGGAGAGATGGCTTAGCAGTTAAGGCATTTGCTTGCAAAGCCAAAGGACCCTGGTTCAATTCCCTAGAACCCACATAAGGGCTGGAGAGATTGCTCAAAGGTTAAGGTGCTTTCTTACAATGCCTAAGGACCCAACTTCAATTCCCCAGGATCCACATAAAGCCAGATGTACAAGGTGGTGCATGCATCTGGAATTTGTTTGCAGTGCTAGAGGCCTTGATATGTCCATTCTCCCTCTCTCCCTCTGACTTTTTTTTTCTCCCTCTCACTCTTGAATGAATAAATAATAAAATAATAAAATAAATAATAAAATCTAACAACTTCAAAACTTTTTGCTTGTATATATAAGGGGTGTATGGGTGTGGTGGAGGGCATGGTATAGCATGGTAGGTCATAGCACACCCTACAATTGCCTGTGACAGGATATGCTTGCATACAGTGGTCAGAGCAGAGTGTAAGTGTCCCCCTCCATCACTCTTGGGCCAGATCTTATTTTGAGTCTGTTTCTTTTCACTGATCACAGAAGTTGTGGGGTTCCAATGATTCTTGGGTTTCTGTTTCTTTGTGGAACTGTGGTTAAAGGTAAACTTAGCCATGCCTAGCTGTTTACATGGGATCTGGAAAACATCCTCAGCTCCCCTTAGGCCCTCAAGCTTGTACAGGAGGCAGACTTGACCACTGATATCTCTCTAGCCCTAAACAAAAAAACCCTTACATGTGTGTATGTATATGCTTATGGGTGCACCAATGTCCTTTGCCTCTGCAAATGTCTGCCTGCCTATATATTGGTGGATGGGAAAATTAACACAAGATAATAGGCTTTGCAAGCAAGTACCTTTGGCCACTGCAGCTACCTCCCCAACCCATAAAAAGACATTTTCAATACAATCAGTATTTTCATGTTGATAAGGTTTTAGTTCTATAAAGATTTCAAGTGATACTGACAGAAGTGTAAATTAGCAAAGTATTTTGAAAAGCAACGTTGCTATAAATAATATTCTAAAACTATTAAATTTACAATATAAAAATACTACAAGGTAATAAAATATAAGCAAATATCAACATATTTATTTATGGGAAGATATTCTACTATGATATTATATACTTAAGTATTATTTGTAATACTAAAAGCTCAACTAATCTAAATGCCCATAAAGAGGCATTCTTATGCCAACTTTACATTTCAAAAGCTATTGTGTAGCTATTAAGATGATGTTTATGAAGACTATGGAAAACATAAAATGTCTACCATTTTATTTTAAAAAGTAATGTGATGCTCAAATAAATAAATAAATAAAATTTAAAAAAATAATGTGATGCAACGTTATACATTAAAAAGACGGATAGAACAACAGGATTAAGAAATACATCTATACTTATTATTTTTTAGGATAGTAGAACTGTGGAGGTTTTTCCTTGCTCATATTATAATATTTTATATTTCATTTTGTAATTTTGTATTTGTTTTTAAGGTTTGACATTTTCATACATGTATATGACATATTTTTTATTCTGATTCCTCCCCCAATAAACCTCTCTTACCCTTTCCCATTAATGCCCTTCTTCTTTCTCATTAATCCTCATCTGACTTTCATACCTTTCTTCTTAACCCTTTGAGCTACATTCTGGTTGCTTGCATGGTCGTGACAGGAAGGTATTTACTGTGGAGTGGGCAACTTACTAGTGCTGCACCACTGATGACCCTGACTCTCCCTCATTCAGCCACCACTAGCTGCCAATAGTTACTTCGGGAGGTCTGGGTCTCCTGTCTCTTTTCCCAGTCAATGGTGAAGAATTACTAAGAGCTAACTTGTATTGTTTCCTGAGATTTTTGCAATGGTGAGGATCAAACCCAGGGCCTTGAACATATCAGCAAGTATTCTACCGCTAAGCTAGCCTCCTGCCAAGTATAGATTTTTTACTGGAAAAGAGTACCTTCTAGAAGAATTTTAGAGTAGGGCAAATGGATATGAACTTGGCACCATGGTTTATTGTTGGTCCTTGCCTTCCACCTTCTTAGTGGCTGGCTCTCCAATGTGGCCTTGTATACACTAGGTTAGCTGGCCTGTGAGCTTCCAGGATTTAATTCTGTTGTCTATTTATTCTTTAAATGTGGTTTGCTTATTTTATTTATTTATTTTTGATTTTTTTTTGTTATTTATTTATTTATTTGAGAGCAACAGACAGAGAGAGAAAGAGGCAGATAGATAGATAGAGAATGGGCATGCCAGGGCCTCTAGCTACTGCAAGAGAACTCCAGACACGTGCACCCCTTGTGTATCTGGCTAATGTGGGTCCTGGGGAATCGAGCATCAAACCGGGGTCCTTAGGCCTGACAGGTAAGTGACTAACCACTAAGCCATCTCTCCAGCCTGTTATTTTATTTATTTTTATTAATACTCATTCTTAGTTTTGATTGGCCCTCTTCCTCCCCATCATCTCCCTGCTCTTCATCCCTGCATTCATCCTCTTACTCCTGGTATGTACCTTTGGACTTTCATATCACTTAACATCCGCCATCTTCTTTACCCTGCTCACTTTAAGTCTCTTTTTATTAATTGCTCTCACTGGGCTCTTTATAATTCCTTTGCATCTACACACTCTTATCCCTGCAATAATGCACACATTAAAGGTTCTATGGTAGGCTTCATAATGAGAAAGTATATGTGCTTTTTGTCCTTATGTAACTTGCTTATTTCACTTAATGTAATATTTTCCAGTTCCATCAATCTTTCAGCAAGTTTTATCACTTCAATTCACTTTTGTCACTTCTTTATAACTGGACAGAATTTTACTCTGTGTGCATACCATACTTTTACTATTCATACCTCAGTTTATGAACATCTAGGCCAATTCCATTGTCATGCCATTGTGAAGAGAGCAGCAATGAACACTAATAGATAAGTATCTCTGTAATAAGGTGTAGTGTCCTTGGAGGATATGCCCAGAAATGGTATACCTCGGCCATATAGTAGTTCTATTTTCAGCCTTTTGAGAGACCTCCACATCGATTTCCATAGTGGCTATACCACGTTACAATCTAATCAACAGTGAATAAGTGTTGCTTATTATAACAAAGTTATTAGTATGTAAGTAAAATTGGATCAAATGTTCAAAAGTTTAGTTTCAGTTTGTTAAAGACTGGCCAACATGTTGGCTTCTGGCCTATATGATTGGCCTCATTCTTCCACATACTTTATTATTATTTGTGTGAGAGTATGTGTGACATGTGTAGAGGTCAGAGGACAATCTCAGGTGTTAGTCCTTGCCTTCCTCATAGTCTCATTTGCTCCTGTATACTAGGCTAGCTGTCCTGTATGCTTCTAGGACTTTCCTGTCTCTACCTAACATTAAACCGTAGACACACTGGGGTTGTAGATGGTTTCACTATTGGGCCCAGCTTTATATGTGCTATGGAGACCTAAACTCAAACCAACACATTTGCACAGTGCTAATCACTGAGCCCTCTCTCCACCCCTGCCACTGCCATGTTGATATGAGTGGTATCTTGACAGAGCACACATTTTCAACCCCAGTTCCATTCATCCCCTTCACTTTAAACCTAAGAAAAATTTGAATATATCACTCTATAAAAAATTTTTGAGGTCCCTCTCATAAGAAATTGAAAATCATTAGTTGACCATCATCACTAGCGGGACAACCTGGTGAAACAATTATCTATCCGGTGAGTAAACTTGAGAACATCGATCATATGAGCCTGAAGCTCGCAGATGTACAACAGTAGTTTCATAGCCATTTCAATAACATGAAACGCTCTCTGTTAAGTAACTGGGCAGCAAAGACACAACAAAGACTTGCAACTTTAAACATATCATTGCCAGTTCTAAGTAAATGCATGATTTTGAATATTATATTACCAGAAGAGGTAAAATTGTACAATTTATACCCCTAAAATGTAGACCTTCAAAATATACACAATCCTGGAGCTCATAAGTAGCACTAGTTGTAATCTTTGCCTGATCATTTGTTCGTCAAAGATATTAACATTAAAGCCATGTTCATTATTTTGAAGATAATGCAAACTAGTGTCCTACTGGTCATATTTTGGCATGATAGAAACAGGAAATGTAAATGAAATGGTTTGAATAGCACTATCCAAATATCACAGGATGATATTTCATTTGGAAATAAGGTATCTGCAAATGTAGTTAAGGTAAGTAGTGCAATGAAATAATACCTCATTAGAGTGAAATCTAAGTAAAATGGAGAGGGGCATTTATGAACAACAGGAAAGGAAGCCTAGACCCACAGGGAAGAAATTAGGTGAAGCTAGAGAGAAGCGTTAGACTGAGGTGGTCATACATCAAAGAACACTAGGCTCTACTACAAGCTGGGATTTATAAAAGAAGTGTTCTCCTTCAGTTTCGTCAAAGAGGCTTGGACTCTGCCTGCACCTTGACTTTGGACTGCCAGTCTCCAGAACTTTAAAAGGACAAACTTCTATCTTTTGAAGTCATTCAGCTTCTAAGTAATATGGAATGTCAGCTCCGGTGCACAACCACGGTGGTTTAGGGCTAAAACAGCATTGCAGTTTCTCTTTATATATTGGAAGCAGAGTTCTGTGATGGAGCAATCTTGGGAAGAGTTAAGAGTCCAAGATCTTATCTGTTAATTCTACTGTGTAACTTGCCACTGGGTAAGCCCACAAACCTTTCCAAACGTCTACTTAATCATTTCAGGAAACAGATACCATGTCAGAGTAAGTTGCATATGGTTATTGACAAGACTGGATATAATGTGTGTAGTAAGTTAATGTGTGTAGATAAGTTATAAAGTACCCAGAAATGATTTGTTTGCTTTTGATAATGATTTGGAGTAAATACTACATTTGCAATAACCATCAGTTTATGAAATATGACAACAGAAAGCATAAAAAATTTTATACAAGTCTATATATTTTTCTCCTCTCAATATTTTTTTTTTTGGCTATAAAAGCTGTTTTATTTGTTTCTTTGGAAGCAGGGTCTCACTCTAACCTAGGCTGACCTGGAGCTCTTTCTGCAGTCCCAGGCTCTCCTCAAACTCATGAAAATTCTCTTACCTGTGCCTCCAGAGTGTTGGATTAAAGGCATGTGCCACCATCCCTGGCTTATTAAAGCTTTTTTGACTAAGGGTAGGTTAAAATAGAAAAGATTGACTTTGTCTCTTGATATGAACCATTGATCAGATCAATGGGCAAATTTATGAGGAAGTTTTAGGAAAAGCAGTGACTAGACTGCAGTTATTTGTAAGACTGTGTTCTGTTTTAATAAATATTTGTAGTACTTTCATCATCTGACCTGGGATAAAAACTAAACAGATGACTCTGACCATAGATAGACAGTTTAGTACTTCTGATTCTCAATCATAGAGCCCACTCCATAGAAGGGAATTTTTGCTGGAAACTTTTAACCTGGGTAAAAGCTCATGGGTAGGGGAGATTATAGGCTGGAATAGGGAAGTTGCTATTATTGTTTTAATAAATGGGCAAGTTGTGCCTTTTAAAATTTCCTATAAATTCTTGAGTATTTGCCCATAGGTTAGTGCTGCTTGCAGCACTGGTTAGAATAGCTTCTTCTTGCACTGAGTGGCAATTACAGCAGAGTGGCCAAAACTGGCCAATGTACTGAGAATAAAGGGCTGTTGAGTTCTCAGCACTAAGTGGGACAGCTATATTACCCCTCCGAGTCTCAGGGAATATCACATAAGAGGGAGAAGAAAGAACATAAGATCCAAAGAAAGAAGAACGTTGCAGAATACTGTCTTTTAGACATGCATGGCCTTTGCACTCATAAACTCCCAGCCATTTTGATTACCTTCACAAGACTGGGCCATCACCATTCTGTCACAGGTAGAGAAGGGGTTCTCTGTCAGGGATCAGGAGCATATCATGAGTCCCTGTACCTCCTGGAGGATTTACTGGTTATTAAAGGTTGCTAGGTGAGAAGGGCTTTTGAGGTACCACCCATTTCTGTGGACCTGTAGGTTCTTATTAGTTACTGGGGTGACAGAATTACTTTCTTCATTGGTTTGGCCACTGGTAGTTGCCTCTACTCCCATGAATAAACCCTCATTCGTGTTCCTATAAGTTATCCAATTAAACTCACTGGTTATTAATTAATAAATAACATGAAATTAGAAGTGGTTATAGCTGGGAAGAAGAAAGAGTTCAATGGAAGAGGGCAAGACATGGTAATAGGGGTGAATAACATTATTTAATTAGAAACAAAGAATATGGCCAGTAATGTTCAGAAGCTGAGAGTTTATAAACTTTTTCCATCTTATTTGGGAAAAGTGGCAGGTGGTAAACATCAAAGGCAAGAAAACCTATGGTTTCATTTAAGTAATAACCATAACTGTTTTTTTGAAATCTGAATTTAATTACTGGAGTACATTAGTCACTTTTTGAAAACACTGCCAGGTGAGCCATTCAAGTCATCAAGCAATTAATTTCAGAACTCTTGATTTGAATACCTGTGCAATGAAAATATTACTGAGGCAAGTCATTTCAAATATATTATAGAACTGAGGTTATTCAAACATTGAGTTTAGAACAAAAGTTATTTCTCCTTGCTCATTCTCAGTGGCTAATCAGTAACAAACCCATGACATTCTGAGCATAAGAAAGATAACAAACTAACTCTCTGCAGCTCCCATGGTCACTTCTAATTTTCACTGGAAGTCTATCTTGAAAGCTGTCATGGCTCTCCACATAAAATGCAGGATCAAAATGCCAAGTGCTAATGAGTGCAAATTTCTCATTACCATATCTGTCACCTTCCCCTCATTCAACACTGGATTCCAACATGTATATGGTCATTGCAGAAGAAAAGACTCAAATACCCCCATAGTTTGTCTACATCCTTACCCACTTGTTCAAACCCTCACCCAAGCTCTGAAGGATCTTTGCTTTTTTACCTAGTGAGACCTTTCATTAATTAGCTCTGCATACTTCTGCATCCACATTTCCAGTCACTGCTGTTCCCTGTTCCCATATTGAACTCCAGAGTCCTCTCACCTTTTCATCCCTGGGTAGAAAAGAAAACAGGACAGACTTCTTTGGAGCTAGTTCACCCAGAAGTCTTACCTGAATGTCCTCCTGCTGAGTTCCATGCTGTTCTCTTTTGCAGACTTTGAGTATAACGTAAGATGCCCACATGTAAGTAGACTCATCTTGCCATTGAGTAAAGTAAGAGGAAGTTCTCTGTGTTATGTAAGAAGCACATGTGGATGAAATGGAAAGTCATGTTCCTTAAATTTCACACAGCACTTTCCTACATGGAAAAGGTAGAGAATAAAATAAATTCACTTTCCTTATTTCACTACTGCTATCTGATTGATTCCCCAGTCTGGCAAGAATGAAGAAGACTTGGGCTTGAGAGATAGTTCATTCAGTAAGTTAGTGCATTGCAAGCAACAGAATCTACCTTCAATGCCTGGTACCCACATTAAAATGTGTGTGTGTGTGTGTTTACATGTGCCTGTAATTACAGTCCTGAGGAAGTAGAGAGAGATGGTTCCCTGGGGTTCATTTGCCAGCAAGACTCACCAACCTGGAAAATTCCAGGGTGATGTGAAACCCTGCACAAAACAGATGGACAGCACCTCGGGTTATCCTATGGCCTTTATACACACACACTCAGGTGCGTATGTGCACCTTCAAATACATAAATGTACACACACACACACACATACACATACACACACACACACACAGAGAGAGAGAGAGAGAGAGAGAGAGAGAGAGAGAGAGACCCATACACACACCAAGAGTGTTAAAATAATACAGAGTAAATCTCCTATTTCTTAATAGACCAATGGCTTAAAGACAAAGTAGGGGAAATAAGTGCTACACATTGAATGAGGTTCAGAAATATGAACACCCAAATTCCATATAAAGACTTCATTTGGTCTTGATAAAACACATTTCAATAAAAAAACTCTTGGGAAAATATGAATATAGACATATGGATTTAGTATTGAATTGTATAAGGAAGTACTAATAACAGTGTGAGGTGCTATAATGGTATGGAATTTATTTGAGAACATGTTGTGACCAAGGGGAAATTCACACATTAAGAATCTGTAAGACATAAACATCTTGCCTTTTATTTGTTTTTAAATATACTTTAATATTACAGGGCTGGAGAGATGGCTTAGCGGTTAAGCGCTTGCCTGTGAAGCCTAAGGACCCCGGTTCGAGGCTCGGTTCCCCAGGTCCCACGTTAGCCAGATGCACAAGGGGGCGCACGCATCTGGAGTTCGTTTGCAGAGGCTGGAAGCCCTGGCGCGCCCATTCTCTCTCTCTCCCTCTATCTGTCTTTCTCTCTGTGTCTGTCGCTCTCAAGTAAATAAATAAATAAATTTAAAAAAAAATATATACTTTAATATTACATTTTAGATTGGCAATCTAATACATTAATAAGTAATATTGACAAATTGTTGAATCTATGTAAAGTGTGCATGAGTTTAACTATACTATTCCCTTTCTCTTGTTTGTATTTGAGAAATCCATAAAAGAAAGATTTAGGGAAAAAAATCTGTACTGTTTTACTTTAATCACCAAAAAAGATACTTGTGCATGCCAGGTAATGGGTCCAAGTTTTAAAATTGTAACTAAACTGCTAAGATCTATTTAAATTCATATGAAACCACAACTTGGGTTGCACATATGGATAGAAAAAGCAAATGGAGCCATGAGGATAAGGAGGCTTAAAGAGGATGAGTATTAACATAACATTGATGCAATAACCCATAGTGTGCACAGAAGCAACTGAACTACAAGAAAGAGAAGTTCAAGTTAAAAGGTAACAAAATACTAATTAAAAACAGCTGCTGTTCTGAAGGTAACATTAACCCCATTTGCCCTTCAAGACACATGTGATTATAAATGCATGACTTCTGCTAGCTTCTTATGGCTGCTAAATGCTGGCTCCACTGAGATTGAACAAAGATTTATTTATAGTTTTCCACATTTTTTTCAACTTTGTAAAGGAATAGATATCAAGGAGCCCAAGAATTGAATGTAGCATATGCACCTGCTTCACAAAAACTAGTGGGAGGGCCAGATGCATGGAAAATAGTAGAGGGTGAAAGGAGTAAAGAAATAAGTGCTATTCTTTGCTGGGAAGAAACAAAAATCTCTGGGTTCAGAATAGATAGGAGACTATACATTTTAAAGAGACTTCATAATTACAATCCAATTAGAATGATATGGCCACTTTCCTTCAACGCTCATTGCCAGGGATTTGTTTAGGTTGTTTTGTTTAAATTAGACTGAATCCACTTTCTCTTTGTCTGAGCAATTCATCAAATGTGCCAGGCTAGAAAGAGTTGAGATTCTTTATCTCTTGCTGAGCAAAGAATGTTTTTATTGAGCTATTGCATGCACTTATTTTTTATTTGACTCTCAGTTGACATACTGCTGCTGCATAGCATATTAAATGCCTTATTGACCATAAAATGTGCTGTTGCAATTAGAAGTTTGCTTTAAAAAAATCCAAGCTTTTTTCTTTTTTTCCCCATTCTGGAAACATTTAGAAACTCATTGCTGTTTATCAGTTTTTCATTGATGCTTGCAATTTAGCAAAATAGAATGTGGTTAAATATCCAGTGTATCTAATATCTACAATTAGGCCAGGCATAGTAAAGTTTGGTAAGGCTGTTAACATATAGCCTACAAAGGATTTTCACACTACCAGAGATTCTAGAAAAAAAAAAAAAAAAAAAAAAAGTCCACTAAGTAAATCAGAGCAAATTCACTTAAGAGGATGCCTTATAAATCATTCAGCCTTGTCAGTTGCAGGATCCATTAAGTGCTCACTTCATGCTGGTTTAGAGGCAATCACCTCAACTTCATGTCACCAAATAGAACAGTTGAGGCCTTGTGGCCAATGCCACATTTAAACAGTGTTAGGTTTCAGATCTCCTGTCTAAAGCAGGATTAGGAAATGGGAACCGAGAACACACAAAATGGCAGGTCTTGCAAGTAAATAAATATAAAACCAGTAAATAACAGTGAATGAACAAGTAAGTGGAAAGATAACTCTGCTCCAAGGAATATGGATAGTTTATTTCCAGTAAGATAACAGCAAATCAGAAAGGAAATTAGAATTGTAACAAGATGCTCAGAAATCTTCTAAATCCCCAATTGTACATTCATGTATCCCATACTATATTTATGGGGGCCCCTTGTCACATCATCAAGTCTTAGAGCCAAACTTCTGCTGCTATTTGTAGCTTCTTTCAAGAAAACCTGCTATAGAGACATTGTGACTTTTACAGAAGTACAAAATCAAGCTGGCACCCCATTGCCTCTGGGTCTGGGCTTCCAATGTTCTGAGGTGATGTGGAGCACACAAAAACATCAGGACAGAGCTTTCAGATTCACTTGCAGACTTTACTGAATCATGTCACACTGCACCCTGCCTCAGCCAAGGACTACAAGAGCTGCAGCTCAGCTGTGCTGTGAATCTACCCAGCTTTGCAAGTACTAGTGATGCACAATGAAGGAGACTGAAATGTCTCCTTCTGTAGGGAAGTTCTATTCTAGTGGCATCAAACGATACCTCAGGGAAGAGCTTCCATCTCCCCATACAAGATGTAAACACCCACCATCCAGTTGTGTGGCTTTCTGTTTATCTAAGCCACATTTCTTCAAGTCTCATTCAGTGCCATCACATAAAAGATACTACTAATCACTTTATAAAATGAGTCTATCCCAGGCCTGCCATCTGTACCTCACCACCCCTCTATAGTTTTAGCCTTGATTATTTCCTACAGAACATGTATTGTTAGTTTACTGTGTGTCCTTCTTTGCTAGAATATAAAATATTTGGAAATAGGCAATTGTTTTTCTGTTAGGAAATTGATCCCAGGGACTTGCATATGGTATGCAAAAATCCTATCATTCAGCTATAAACCCATCTCACAAGCCAGCTAATTCACTACTGAGTATCTCACATTATAGTCATGAGCAGATACATGTTGGTTGAATAATTCACAGGCAGTATGTGCACTATTTTACTTTTATGGGAGAGAAAAACTGACCCTCACCAAGTATAAGAAATTGTCCAATATTAGCAACTCATAAGCAGTGAAGTCCAATATTAAGTCAATTCTTTCAGAACAGTAAATAAAAATAAAATATAAAAAAATCAAATAATAGAAGAGCAGATTGATGCTGTTTCAAGTAAGTAGAAAGCTTTTCTTAAGAGCTATTGTCATCTCAGAGAAAGGTAACTGGTGTCAATCAAGTGTTATAGTCCCTAATCTCAGGGAAGCTTCATAGTCTGTGGATTTGCTGCTGATCAGACTGGGCAACAGATCAGGCTAGAAAAAAAGGTGTAGCTTTGTCCAGATGAACACTACAAGCATTGCTCAATGAAGCCACATATTGGTCAAATAATTGCTTGAAAAAAAATGGAGTTGATCAAAGATTTCTAATAAAAATGTTGGTAATATCTAGTGTATATTTACAAAAGCGTTGCAATGAAATTTATCAACATGGTTCTCAGAAAAAAATATCATTATGTTCTAGCTATGATGTGGTCAGAGAAATTTAGTTTCATACAGTGTCTACAGTTTCTGATAACTACTAATGACTTTTCATGATTATATGGTTGAATTGAAATAACAAATTGCATTTTTTCATGGAAAAAGAAGCTGTAAATGACTCTACTACTTTTGAGGTAGCCTAGAAAATGTAACATATTTTAACTAAAATGTCTAGTTTACATTAAAATGTAAAATTATATCTTATAAATAAAAACACAGATTTTTGTCTCAAGTTCTTCCTTAAAGAACACGGATGCATTCCATTTTGAGGTATTTGGTCAAATTGGAATTTTAGATTGTTTTATGCTTTCTCTTTCATCTGTTTGTTTGTTTTTTCTGTAGTATTTTCAAATAGGTAACATTTAAAATTCATTTGCTATTTCCTGAAGCTTTTCTCTCATAGGGAGAAAGCCCAAATGCGTGTTCTTTTTTTTTTTAAAGTTTTTTTTGTTCATTTTTATTTATTTATTTGAGAGTGACAGAGACAGAAAGAGGCAGATAGAGAGAGAGAGAATGGGCGCGTCAGGGCTTCCAGCCACTGCAAACAAACTCCAGACGCGTGCGCACCCCCCCTTGTGCATCTGGCTAATGTGGGTCCTGGGGAATCGAGCCTCAAACCGGGGTCCTTAGGCTTCACAGACAAGTGCTTAACTGCTAAGCCATCTCTCCAGCCCCCAAATGTGTGTTCTTTAGCTTAGTATCTGACCACATTAAGAGGGGTATGAGAATATCCTTTGATAGCTGTGCATTTTCCTTGAATTTTTATCTGAGAATAAGATCCAAAAAAAGCCCCAGAAATTTTTCAACTGGCAGTTAGGGATACTGAAAAGCAAACATAAAATACATTCTAAGAGAAAGTACATTTAAAAGAAATTAGTAAGGACACCTGTTATGCATGTTACATCTTTGCCACTAAAAAAAACAACCACATGTCTATTTATCAAACTTGGTCTGTGAATATTATAAGCCCCAAGAGAATGCTAAAGAACCACAGTTTTGGCTGTACCATAATTCTTCTTTTCTATATACAGTTGGTTTATAGTTTACATCTTAAATGTCCTTCAGTGGCCCATAAACTGAAGGCATAGTCACCATTCTGAGAGGAAGGTCATGGAATGATGAAGATGTAAAATCTATTGTAAGGAATTTAAGTCACCGGGGTAAGGGTTTCCCTGTGGTGAATATTGGGACCCCAAGTATGTCCTCTTTCATATCTCAGCCACCACAAAATGAATAGGATTTGACGACCATATATTCCCACATGGTATTCTGACTCACTACATACTCAAGGTAATGGCGCCAAGGGACCATTGATAGAAACCCATCTCTCCCTCTTATGAATCAATTTTTTCACAACAGTGGACATTTACTTCATAGTCTGAAAGTGGTGGTTAAGTAAATGCATAGCTGGTGCTGCCATATCTCTTTAGAAGAGAAGACTTAATATGTTTTATTACAGAATGAGCAGACTTGGAACCAACAATCCTGGGTTTGCATTCCAGATTCATGAACTGCCAGTAACATAATTAAAATTTATCTGTACTTATTAGTCCCTCCCATATAACACAGGACTAGTAAGGTTTGTCATACAACCAACAGCTATATTCAATCAATATTAGTTGAACACTGTCTCCAGAGTTATCAATTTGGTCTCAATAAAAGACTACTTGGGTTCCCACCAACAATTTTGTGGAAGAGAGGGTAAAAAGATTGTAAGAGCCACAGGTTGGGACATCATGCAGAGAGGCATTGCCTTTCACCAACAACTGACTGCTGCTCCCACAACACATAACCCACAATCCCATGAGAAATACCAGCAACCCAACTGAGAAGGGCTCCCTGTGGAATGGGAGCAAGGCAGAGGGAAAAGGTGGTGCCAACACATGATGTATCTGTAAAAAATATGTTCTTAATAAAAAAAAACTACTTGAAAAACCAGCAATGAATATGCAAAACTGTGAAGGACTTCTGATACCTAAGAGTTTCTCCCCCGTCCCAATCAGGCTGGGAAGGAAGAGAAACTCCTTTAACTTGGACATCTTGCTCACCCTGCCCCTGGAGCCTAACTATCCCTGAAATAAACCATATAATTCACAATTTAAAAAACAGTTTAATCTCAACAGATAAAAAAGAATAGATTGGCTTAATACTCTTAACAAGCAGGCATGTGTTCTTATGCCTAAAACTTGACTTCTGTATGCTATTCTTTCGCAAAATGCATATGAATAATAGAAATAAATCCTTATTCTTAAGATAAAACAATAAATTCGTAAAGTGTGTATGTAACACAAAACTCTAGAAAATTGCCAATAAAATTTTGTTGCTATTGATATTTTTTAAAGGAGTAAGAAAATTTCATTCAATAAAAATTTTAGGGTGCACTTGATGTCCCAGGTACTGGGTATAACCAATGATAAATAAAGTCTGACAGCCTCTCTATTTTCATGAAGCTTCCTATTAGAAATAAATAGGTCGACGTGGTTAGCAAAATATGCTCTGAAAACACTAGAACACAGTAATGTGACCAGTAAATGACTGTAGATGTGTCTGAGTGTGACAGTATATTTGAGAGGTTGTTGAAACATGCCTCTCTGTAACGTTCAAACTTCAAATTAAATGACAACATGCAGTATTTCAGTTTGGACTTTCAACATATTTGAGCAAAATGTGCTTTCAGACCATCTGCAATCTGTCATTTCAGTAGAACCACACTACCAAATGGGATTCCAGTATTAATGGATGTACTTTTATCAGTTTACTTTAGCAAAAGGCACATCCAAAAATGCATGAGTGCTGAATGTGTCTGAAACCTTGGCATTGGAGATCACAGCAATGAGACTTAAGGGTGCGATGGACTTATGACTTTGACACCCTGAACCTCAGTCATCTCACCCATCATGCTCTGGAAGGTAGTGGGTTTGGCTTAGAAAGAACCTCCAAAGCAAAGGGCAACTACTGCCACCCTCAGCAGCAGAGGCTGTCCTGCAGATGAGCCCTGGTGACTGCTGTGCAAACTGTGTAAGCTGGGTTACTGGTCTGTGTCTGATGTCCCCACCTGGAAGTAAGGGGTGAAAACAGCACTACCTTAACATTAGGCTTACTTCCAATTTGTACTAATTGGCAATATAGATAGGATAAGAAAATAGGTTCCTCTTTGAAGTGTAATTTGTGATGAAGGCCCTATATCCTTTTCAACAATATAAATAATAAATTGGACCATGCTAATTAAAAGAGACTGATATTCTCTCTCTCTCGCTCTCTCTCTCTCTTAAGTGAATATCTAAAATGTGGAGAAAATGCAGTATCTGTAATTCTTCAAAATTTTATTCAACCTATGATGCTAATATCAGAAAATAAGGAAAAATATAAAACAATTATACTGATCTCCCTATCACACACTTATAATTAAAGAAACACAAAATTATTATATTTAAATAAAAATAATTAAAATTAGTGCTGGCGAGATGGCGTAGTGGTTAAGGCACTTGCCTGTGAAGCCTAAGGACGGATGTAGGCCATATGTGCAAGTGATACCAGTGCACAGGTCTCACATGTGCACAAGGTGGTGCATGTGTCTGCAGTTGAATTGCAGTGGCTAGAGGCCCTGGCATGCCAATTATCTCTCCCACACACAAGCGTGAGAACAGATAGACATATTAAAAAGTCCAGCCTATTGGGCTTGCCTCAAAAAATTAAAATTAAACAATCAATTATTAAAACAAAAAATCAAAATAGCCAAAAAAATTTTAAAAGTAGCATAAAATAAAGTTATAATTGAGTGAAACATTTAATTGGATAAGATAAACTTAAATTTTTCTCATACATGTAGTTTTTTTTCCAAATTTATTTCAGTGAGAAGAGTGAGAGATTGTACTGGATAAAGGTAAACTCATTATTTTTCCTTCCTTACTTTGTAAATTAGAAATGAACTAATGGCTAACAGGGGAAAGAATAGAAAAATCTTTGTTTTCCCTGAAGGCATTCATTCTTATGATATATTATTACAAATTATTATACAATTATCCCAAAATCATGGCCTACAAATGATCCCATGAACATCGAAATGATAAACTCTAAAAATTTCTTTGCATCAACAAAAGACATTTAAGAAATCTCATTCACAACAGCTACAAAGAAATACAATACTTAAGAATAAATATATTCGGATAGGAATGCAAACTTGTACAACCAGTATAAAAATCAATATGGACATACCTGAAAAAGTTGAAAATAGCTTTACTGACTGAGCCATTCCTCTGTTGGCATCTACCCTACAGGTTCCACTCTTCACTGCAGAGATATTTGGTCAGCCATACTTATAGCTGCTCAGTTAGCAATGGCTAAGAACTAGAATCACCCAGCTGCTATCATTTGACAAATGGATAAAGAAGATGTGGTACATGTATGCAATGGAATTCTACTCAGCAGTAAGGAAAATGGTATAATTAAATTTATAGGAAAATGGACAGGTTTGGAACATATACTAAGTGAGCTCACACAAGCACAGAAAGACGAAGGCTGCAGGTCCTCACTCACATGGTTCCTAAACTGGAAAAGCTTGAGATTCAGGGATACCTGACAAGCAACTCAAGGAATAGATAAAAGAGCTATAAGGGTTTGTTGGGAAGGGAATTAGAGGGTGGTGGGAGATATACACAAAATCAAATCCAAGAAGAATTGGAACCCTTGAAACCTTTGTCCTGGATGGCAGAGTAGAAGATACAATCCTCAATAGGTGCATGGAGGGATTGTCTGCTGAAGGGCCCTGGAGAGAGTGGGATGAAACCTAACTCTAAAATATTTGGTTCTGGCTCATAACTCCCAGTACCAGAAATTGGTTACAATCCACACTGTGCTATTGTTCAGAAAGACTTATAAGATACCCAAAACAGACAGGCTTCTGACAAAGTATTTTATTACTCACCTGAGGTAAAATGTAAGACTCTACTACTGACATGTTAACAATGAAGAGCATCAAAAATCTGGCTGAATCTGTTAGGAAGCCAGTTCCCAAATGGTTAGCCCATATAGTGCTGAAAAGCATTACATGAGCTGCTGGGGGAAAATGGCCAACAATGTCATAAGCCAGCTGGCTACACTGCTATATGAAAACAACCAGCCTGACAAGATGTATATACTTGTGCAATAGTGGCACACAGCCTAGGTGGGTAACCAATGGCTCTGTCATTAGCTAAGAGATCCACTCAGTGGAAACAAACCTCTAGCTGGAACTGGGAACGAAGTCAGAACTCTATGGAGACCAACATTATGGACTCCAATGAGAAATTCCTACTAGTCTCTTGTCAAAAGTGAGGCTATACCCACCAAAATCTTTCTAAACTAAAAAAAAATGCTTATCCTCTTTAACTTATCCTAATCCCACTTTCTGTTGGAGAATCTGTTTTCATTTGCAGAAAACAGCAAGAACAGAGGACAATCAAAATCTACCAACAGGACAAGAATAGATAGCTGACTCCCTGGTAGGGGATGAACACCCCTAGCACAGCATCCAGGGCCCAGACAAAACCACAGAGGAATAGGTGAGGTGAGCTAGAGTGCTGCTTCCTCAGCAAGCCTGGCAACCTATGCCAATGATGATGGAGACAGACACTGAGGCTATTCAAAACATACCAAAGCAGAAATCCAGAAGTTGCTGAGAGCTCAACACTAAAGTAGTCTTAAAACAAACCCAAGACTCAGGGAAGTTTGCAGAAGAGAGGGTGGAAAGAATGTACGAGCGATAGGGTGGGAGGGAATAGGCAGAGACATTGCCCATCCCTCAATGACTGCTGCTCTCATAATTCATAACCCACAACTGCATGATGAATACCAGCAATCCCTCTGAGGAGGGCCCTCAGTGGAGTGGGGGCAGGGAGGAGGGAAATGATGGTACCAACACTTGACATATCCATACAAAGTTTTACTTAATAAAAAATTAATTAATTAAGAAAAGACTAAAGCCAGGCATGTTAGCTCATGCCTTTAAACCCAGCACTCAGGAGGCAGAGGTAGGAAGATTACCATGAGTTCAAGGCTGCCCTGAAATGACATAGTGAATTCCAGGTCAGCCTGGGCTAGAGTGAGACCCTACCTCAAAAAAACAAGCAAACAAACAAAAA
Organism: Jaculus jaculus; assembly: GCF_020740685.1. Lineage (NCBI taxonomy): Eukaryota > Metazoa > Chordata > Mammalia > Rodentia > Dipodidae > Jaculus > Jaculus jaculus. Next base: position 43,703,659 of record NC_059112.1, on the reverse strand, counting down.
GATTAAATATGTTCAATAATGTGAAAAATCTCTATAATAATATCTACAAAATGTTGGTGAAAGTAAGTGAAGAAGGCACACACACACACACACACACACACACACACACACAGCCATACACACACGCTCAACCACACGTATATACAAATGGAAAGAACTTCCATGATCATAGAATAGGATAACTGACATTACAAAACATATTTGTTGTATGCAAAGCAGCTTATAGGTTCAATATATTTCCATCAAAATACCAAGGATACATGTTAGAGAAGAGGAGAAAATAGTCCTAAAATTCACATAGGACCACAAAAGACTCAGCCAGCCAATGCAATCTGGAGCAAAATCAACCAAGCAGGAGGCATCTCAAGACACGGGATAGGGCTAACAAGGGCAGCATGCCAGTGGTCTACAAGCCAGCAAGGAGTCCTGAGGAACAGAATAGACATTTCAGAAATAAATCCACACATGCACAGCCAAACAATTCCTGATGAGAGTGCCAGGTTGGAAAAAAAAAAATTCTCCTCAACAAATGATGCAGAGAAAACTGGATATGCAGATATTTAAAAAGAAATAAAACTTGACCCTAAATATATCAACACATTTTATTTCTACCAATATATGGAAAATATTATTTCAATTGACAATCAACATGAAAAAAAAATATTACTAAGATTTTGTGGCTTGTATCAGATATCCCCCATAAATTCATATGTTTGGAATGTTTGGTCCCCGGCTGATGGTAATTTGGGATCTGAAGCTTTTCTGGAGGAGGCGAGTTGTTTAGGGGCAGGCTTTGGGATGCTACAGCCAGCTCCCCTGCCTGGCCCAGGCCACAATTCAGATCATCATCTGTTTTTTGTTTTTTTTTTTTTTTTTTCTACTTGCTGTGGCAGAAGTGATGCCCAGCCTCTGATCATGCCATGCTTTCCCCTGCTATCATGGATCTGGAAACAATAAAACAAAAGAAAAAGAAAAACAATTGTTTCTGTAAGGGGATTTTGCTTGGGTATTTTATTTATGTTATAAAATCTGTTTGTAAGTTTGGTATGTGTTTTATATTTATAACATATCTCATGTATATCAGCTAAATTTCCAGCACTCAGTAGCCATGTGTGGCTTTTGACTACAATTTGACAATGAATCTTCCAGTGAGTATCTTGTTTTCCACACTTTGTAGTGCCTACAAGACAAATTAACTCAGCCAATTCAGATAGCTTCAACCTATAAGACACTATGCTCTGCTCTTTCTTTACCAACATAAAACAAACCTGCAAGGACACCTTCACCCTTTCACTTTGTTCTGAAATGTTAAAGCCAGCCTTCCTAAACAATGCTGGATTGGTGCCCAAGACTCAGACATGGAATCAGAGTTGTCAGCCCATTGGAGTAAGATATTTTTCCCACCAGAGCCCCAAAACCTGCCAACCATGATTCTCCCTTCTTTAAACCAATGCTGACAGTGCATGTGTGTGCAAGAGTGAGGTAGGCAGGGAGAAAATACAGGTGGTTTGGATGGAAGCTGAAAAAAGATGAATAAGAAGGAAAGGACCCATGTGGATGGCTAAGAAGCGATCCCACTGTCACAGAGCACCATCTGTGACAACTGGGTGTAGATCTTGCTTCACACAGGCAGTGTTAGGACACTGTGCATGTTCAATAATCTCGTCTAGAATAAATGGGCAGATGCACAGTCAATCTAATTTCCTTGTCTCTATACTCGGGATGTATCACTAATGAGCAGCGCAGGTCACTAGATAACAATCCCCGTATTATTTTCGAGGTCATACAAATGAAATGAAAGGAACATTGCCCAAATTATCTGTCTATTTCTGTTAGCATTTAACCATGCTTTTGACTGTGTGGTATAAACAATGCCACGGATGTCTGTGCATTCCTCTAGCACAATTGTGTGCCATCCGGTGCTTATTACACACAAGGCATCAGTGATTATCATTAGATGCAGAGACCAAATTCACTGCTGGTAGTGTTGCTCACTCCTCAGTGAAGTTTTTATAACTGTGTTCTTTTAACTTTTTTAATAAATAAAAAGAACGATTTAGGGGCTGGAGACATGGTTTAGCAGTTAAGGACCTTACTTCTAAAGCCCCAGGGACCGAGGTTCAATTCCCAAGAACCCATGTCAGCCAGATGCACATGGTGGACATACCTCTGGAGGTTGTTTGCAGTGGCTAGAGGCCCTGGTACACCTATATTTATTCATTCTTTCTCTCTCTCTCTCTCTCTCTCTCATAAATAAATAAATATTACTTTTTAAAAGAACTCATTTAAAAATTTTAATTCCAGCAACTGAACATTAATTAGCTACTGAAAAAAAAAAAAAACAGTGTGAACAACCCTCAAGTCAAGATGACAGAGTAAATGGACCACATTCTGGTGTTTGGAGTCAAGCATTCATCACCAATGGTAGACACAGGATGGTACTGGTCTGCTCAGAGTGGCATAGTCTTGGACAAGATGGTTCTGGTGTTCTCTGGATCTAAGTTTTCTCAACCAAAAGAAATCATGAAAACTGACCATGTAAAGTTCTCCTGATGATTATATCACACACATACAGTGCTTCTTCCACAAGTATATGCTAACATTTTCATGGCAGTTTTGGAGAGTACCACTATCTTTACAGTAAGAAATGGAAAGAGAAACAAATGATGATTTATCTCAAGTTGTGAAACCCTCTCAAGCTAGAGCTCTGAGCCAACACACAAAATTTGGATGCAGCCATGAAGTCTAATAGGCTTGCTAGGAAATGGCTCCAGTGCCAGGAACTCCAGATCAGAAGAAAATTTATGCAATTAGATCATTTGGTCAAAATGTGATTATGCATTTTAGTAATGAACAGAATTATTTTTAGGTAAAGGCAGGGAAATAGAAGGAAGGCAGAAGGAGGGTATTCAATTTATTATAGAGGTTCCACAGACCTTCAGAAATAGTAATCATATATGTAGGATAAGTAAGCATTTTCTGTAATGGCTTGAGATAGCAAACAAATGGTCTCAGACATTTGTGAGAAGCACAGAGAAAATGCAGACTAGTGTTTGTAGGAACATAATTGTGACTCTAGCCAGGAAGGTAAGCTTTAAATTTCAGAAGAAACAACAACAACAACAAAAAGATGCTAAAGTTTAAGTGGATACGAAAACTTTTGAGAGAAAAAAAACAAAAATCCAATGAGAATGTTTATAGAGCTTGTTTGCCATACAAAGGACTTGGAAGAAGTCAGAGCCTTTGGCCATAACATGACATAAGGCTTTTGTTTTCATTGAACTATTTATATGAAAATGAAATAATGTATGCTGTATTGGCATTCATAGGTGAGGATGATGTGCAGCCAGGGTCAGAATTCCATATGCATAAACCATTCCCAACTAATATCTTTGATCTTAATGCTAAGTATGGCTTCTACTCCACAGCCTGGAAGGCCATGTGGAAGTCTGGGAGCTTCTTCAACCTTGTGTATTTCCGGAGTACTCATTGGTGAGGAAGGCTAAATAGGCAGCTCTTCTCTTGTTTTTGCCTGCTGAACCTTGAGCTCTTTACCACTGGGAAGTGCGCCACCTTTTCTGACACAGAAGTGCACAGCACGGGCACTGAGAGGCGATGCTGGAAGCCAGGGAAGAAGTTTGCCCTAGAGGGTCATTTCATAGCACTGTTGCTCCACTCATGAATATCGAACAGAATCTTTTGTCCTACGGTGTTACTTGAATGGCCTTATTAATTATGGAAGTGGATACCAAATGCCCTGGGAGGACGCCATAGTAAATGACTGTGGGAATGAGTGAGAGTCTGTGCCTGTGTTACTTACCAAAGACTATTCCACGCTCTTTTTACAGACTTGGACCCTATGGAAAAAGTGGCCAATCCTAAGCCTGGGACTGTTTAACAGAGAGGAAACTGTCCCCATTAGACACCTGGGGTGTGAATGTGAGCCAAGTTCAGAGACTTCCTCATGTCAGGAGAAGGGTGTTAATACAGCTCAGAGGGTGCTCCAGCCCTGGGAATGCCTCAGAACCCAAAGACTTTGGTATAGGCTTCAAAAGAAAAGATTGGAGATGTCGTCAGCACAGGGAAATGCCTGAGAGTAGCATCCAGAATCCAAAATCAGATTACACAGGCCCCATCTATAACCATTGGAATCTGTTTAGGAAGAAACAAAGTGAACAGTTGAACTAGAAATAAAATGTCTGCAACTGCGCCATCGTGTGGTGACAATAAGTCATGGTAGGAATAAGTTTGGACTGCAATTTTCTCTCTGCTTGAGCCCAGCTCTGGTGGTCACCCCTCTTAGATTATGCAGGAACACGGGGAGGACTTTGTGGTCAGGAAATCTCAAGTGACTGCCTGCAAATAGACAAATAGTAATCCGAAAGCTAACTTTAAAAACTGATACAATGTACTCATTATGTTCTGCAAGGCTCATTCCAAGAGACCCAAAGCAAGGGCTTTGACATGTAACCGTCATTTAATATCTCCGTAAGAACCACCATGACATCCTTCATTATAGCACTGGTGCATGGTAAACTGAGGCACAGGGTTCAAATAACTTGTCCAACCTAGCTTCAAGTGTAAGAGACAGAGCCAAGGACTTTGGAATCCCTGGCATCTAAGGTGCTCTCCTAACCATGCACAGTATAAAAGTGCAGATCACCAGACTGCCTCCTGTTGCTGTCTCTTATGGTCTACAGCAAGTTTGTCCAACTGGTGAGCATAAAATCTAATAGGCATAATTTCTCATCTTCCCAAAGCTCATCATAGTAGACAACTTATTTATGAATGAAGAGTGGAGAGTATGGCTTCCTATATGTTCTATGCAAAGATCTGGCAGGAGTCACCACTGAATGTACTTGCACCAAAGTCAGAGATCTCTAAATAAAGGTCTTATCTCAACCCCTCGTTACATTAACATGTGGACAGGGACTCAGAAAGTGTGGAATTTAATTATTGCTTCACTTACTTCCGCAAATAAAAAGGTATCACCTGTCTGTTACACACAGAGTTCTATTTCAGATGCTAAGAAATGGCAGTAATCACAATCAAAGCACTGCCCTCTTACAGACAGGGTCTAGTGAGAGACAGAAAGTGCACAAGGAAACAGTGTATGTTGGCCAGGTACCAGTGAGCAAAGCAACAGGCTAAATGAATACCTATCACAGGAATGGGAATCAAGGAATGGCTCTCTGCTGAGTGACACCTGAGAAGATGTGAGGAAGGGGATGAAGGAGAAGGTTTTAGGGGGCAAAGCTCTAGCAGCGAAATTGCCTTATGCAAGTGTGAGAAGGCCAGTGTGACTGGAGCAAGAGCAGGAGGCTGAGCTGATATTGGAGGAGAAAGCCAGCTGACACAGGGCTGCACGCGCAGATAAGAGCTGTGGAGCTTTACCTGATCATGATGGAAATCCCCAGGACGATTTGGAGCAGGGTGGGACAGAGCTGACCCAATTTTTACAGAACCCTTCCATGACATGGCAATGAGCTCTCTGCAGTCTGAGTGTGGAGCAGCAGTTCCAGGAAGAAAGCAGGGAACTACATGGAATGAAAGAGGCCTTTTCCAATCAGGAAATACCTGGCAGGTCTGTGCTCTTGAGTTTCACCCCTCCTGCTGTGATAACCTAATTTTTTTTTTTTCAAAATGTATTTGTTTAAGTCAGGCTAGAGAGATGATTCTGCAGGGAAAGTGCTCATAGCGCAAACATGAGGAACTGGGTTCGATTCCTCAGCACCCATGTCAAATCTGAGCCCAGTGACGGCACAAAAAAGACAGGACGAACAAGAACCCCTAGGCTTGCCGGCTGACTCGTCTAGCTGCATTGGTGAGCTCCAGGTTCAGCGAGGGACTTTGTCCTGAAAAAATACGGTGGCCGGGCTCGGTGGCTCATGCCTTTAATTCCAGCACTCGGGAGGCAGAGGTAGGAGGATCGCTGAGAGTTCAAGGCCACCCTGAGACTACATAGTGAATTCCAGGTCAGCCTGAGCCAGGGTGACACCCTACCTCGAAAAACAAAAAAACAAAAAACAAAAACAAAATGAAAAAATAAGGTGTAAAACAATAGAGGACAAAATCTAACACCAACTTCTGGCATCCACACATATGTGCACCCACCCAAACGCACACACACAAACCTTATAAATCCATAATGGATGCAGATTTATAAAATCTGTTATGCATCCTGAAATGCTGGACAAACAGAGTAATAATTTTCCTCTCTCATAGAGAATATGTATGCAGTGGAAATCAAAGAAGCACATTTCATTTAAAAATGACTTGAAATATAATATGATGCAGGGAAGTATCAACCACTGGCAAGTCACAAAGAAACCCGATTTGCCAGAAGACTTACTATATTACTGTTTACAGAAATCTCAGTTCAATCCAGAGAAACTAAAAATGGAATAAATGATAAAAATCTCTCTTAATAAAAAAATAAATAAAATCCTGAAAAGTAAGAATCAACATCATTTCTTTATTTAAGAAGTTATTCTGCCAACAGGCCTGCCATGACTCAGGAAATGTTCTGGAAGAGGGGCCAGAAAGATTGTAAGAGGGGTTGGAGAGATGGCTTAGTGGTTAAGTGCTTGCCTGTGAAGCCTAAGGGCCCTGGTTCAATGTTTGATTCCCCAGGACCCACGTAAGCCAGATGGCACAAGGTGGCACATGCATCTGAAGTTCATCTGCAGTGGCTGGAGGCCCTGGCGCGCCCATTCTTTCTCTACCCATCTGCCTCTTTCTCTCTCTATTGCTCTCAAATAAATAAATAACTATTTAAAAATAAAGATTATAAGAACCACAGAGTGGGTGGGAAAACCCTGAGGCACAGTTCCCCCACTATCCCATTAGAACAGACTAAGACCTTCATGACCACACAGTAACTCCCATAACCAACAGAGGAGGGCCCCATGGAAAACGGAACAGCAATAGAAGATTATAATCTGTTAAAGTATAAAACAAAAAAATATAGATGTGATCTTTGTAGAGAATGACACTTCTAAGCCTTTACTTTTGTTGTACCTTTCTTCCCTTAAAGAAGAAATGAAACACGAGGGTATAGATTCTTGTTAATAAACAAGTAATCATTGACAAAATCATCATAAAAATTTAAAACAGTTATAGGCTACACTAATTGAGTATGTATCTTAAGTCCTAGGGCTTTGAAAATATTCTTTTGAGCTTCTGAATTTATGATTTGTGATTTAAAAGAATACTTAAAATAAATATACTGGAAATGTGACATTTTAAATGGCATTGGAGATCTAATGCTCTGGATTTGGTATGTATTTTAATATACAAATATTTCCATAATGATAAGTGGTAATGAAATAACCACACGAGAGTGCAAAAGTATTCTACTTTTGGCCTAAACAAGTCTGGAAATGGAAGTGTTTGACTGCTGAGGACCTTCACCATGTGGACTGGGATTTAAGTACATACATCATGAAACTGCGATGCCCTAGTGACCTGGTCACAGCGCATTCCTCATATTCAGGAGCAGGAGAAACACTTCCTTGGCTTTCAGCTTTAGACACACTGTTCGCTGCTGCCATCTGCTGGCAAGTACCAACATTGCTTTTAATAAAAGAAACCTGTACACAAATCTACCTGATTTATTACACATTTTTTTTTAATTTTTAGAGGATTTAGGAGATCTTACTACATATTTAAAAAGTCTAAAATATTTTTCCTCATGATATATTTCCAACCCCTGGACAGAACCTCGGATATATACTTTTCAAAACTATGCTATCTTGTTATCTGGTGTTTTTCACCTAAGACACAACATCAAAATGTGTTACTTAATTTTGTTCTTGAGGCAATATTACACTTAGTTATGTGATATTTCAATACATTTTATAAAATTTGTTTTTCTTCAATTTTCTCTTTCTTTTTCACATAGTAATATAGTACTTTAAAACCCTTGGACTCAAATGATTTTGACACATGAAATATTATATGAAATAAACCTCCTTAATCACACAGGAAATATTATATATATAATCTCTAAGTATAATACCACAAACCTATTCCAATGAGTAACCCTTCTAAAATGGTTGCTCTCACTGCATTTATCTACACTTTCCATTCTATACTTTCAAAAGCTACTCCAATAGTATCATAGATGGAATTAGAATATCTCTATGATTCATAATTGTTTTATTTGCTGTGAATGTATCTTTGCATAGGTCTACCTGCCACTTCTCTGACAGCCTTCTGGAATGTCTTGTGTCTTTAACTAGCTTTCCTACTTTAACGAAATACCACAGTGAAAAAAAACAAAAAACAATGCATCAAAATAGTGGATGTTAGAGAGAAGAAGGGTAGAACAGGATGGGTATGTGGAACTGGTGGCAAGAGAGAGTGGCAGGAGGAGACTATGATCAAAACACATTTTGTACATATCTAAACATTTTCAGGCTGTGGAGATGGGTTGGTAGTTAAAGGTGCTTTCTTCCAAAGCTTTCTGGCTTGGGTTCAATTCTCAGTACTCATGTAAAGCCAGATGCACAAAAAAAAGCAGGTGTCTAGAATTTGTAGTGACTAGATGTCCTGGTGGCGTGCCCATTCTCTCACTCTCTTTCTCTATTGGCCTCTCCATCAAGTAAATGAATAGTTTTTTTTTTTTTTTAATACAACAAAACCAAAACATCAAAATAGTTGAGGCATTGGCTAGGGAGCACAGGGTAGAGCAGGACAGGTATGGGGAAGTGGTGGCAAGACAGTGCGGCACAAGGAGACGACGATCAAAATACATTTTGCAAATATATAAACTTTTTTCAGGCTGGGAAGATATCTTAGCAGTTATAGGTGTGTTATTTTATTTTAAAGCCTTCTGGGTTTGAGTCCAAGTATTCCTATAAATCCAGATTCACAAAGAACCATATGTGCTTGGAGTTCATTTGTAGTGGCAAGAGACCCTGACATACCCATTCCTCTCTTTCTCTAAAATGAATAAATACAAATATTTAAAAATTGTTAAGATTTTGTTTAAAACGTGAGGCTAGTAGTCTTCACGTATGCTTCAAATATTCTTTCTCATCTTCCATAAATTATTTTGTTTTGCATATGGGGCTTATTAACAGAAGAGATATTTTCCATTTTGATTTAATCTAGTACATCAATCTTTTCCTTCATACTTTTTTGGCACTGGGTTCATTACTTCCTTGTCCTTTGAGTGAGTCATTATTTTCCAGTTCCTTTTCTATGAAGCCAAATTTATCTAAGTGTCTTTACTTTGGAAGATAATTAAGTTACCTGGACTGAGAAGGAAAATTGATCTCTAAACTACTGTCACATTACTCTACCTGCCTTTTCTATGCCTGGAGGAATTTATGGTATGGGGTCTATTCTGTTGCAGCTCCTCCCCTGTGCTTGTAAACTCTGTTTAATTTTCAACATAATGTTTTGTACATTTTGTAATTTTGTACCACATAAATCTCAGAAAAACATTAATTCACAAATATGCGTGGTTTCATCACCATGATGTTTATAAAATAAGGATGGATACTAGGTAGACAATTGTCAATCACTTCATATCAGAACTGCTTTTGACACTTGCCAAGTAAGTATGTGGAGGTCTACATTTATAATATGGCAAAGTAAAAATTCTAGGAAACAAGATTGTTTGTCAAAAAAGATGCTCTGACAGTACTGTAACCACAAAATAGTCTAATTATCCCAAACCTGAGTCCCCTACTTATACAAAATGAGTGATTCAAATTAAAGTTGACAAATATGTATAATCTCTAACTTTCCATGAATTTATCTTCTCAGATACTTGGATAATACTTCATCCAAGTCAATACCAGCTATAGTAAACAGCCTCAGGTTTCTGGGAAGAACTTGCAAATCAAGAAGAGTCGTGGAGAAAGGGATATTTATTGAACCTTACAAATCCAGGAGAAGTTCCATGATGGCAGAAGAAGCTTGCCCATTTTCAGAGGTCCAAGCACAGAGAGAAAAAGCTACCATAAAAGAGCAAGCAAGCAAACTTTAGGAATGAAAGATAGAGCTTAAGGATTTTGTATATTTTTAGACTAGAATTCCAAACCAACCCCAAACACCTTAGGGCTGGACCCCAGGAACCATCTAGTGATACCAGGTTATAAACTTGAATAAAAATTCTGAATTGACATGGGCATTTATTTCAACTACCACATCCTGGCCCTGGCCCACAATAGATTTATAACCATCTCCCATTGTAAATTTTATTCAATCTAATTTTATATGTCACCACAGTCCTTATCAACTTAAGATAGTTCCAAAGTCTTAAGTCTCATCAGAGATTTAAGATTGTCTCTTAGTTGTAAGTCCTGTAAAATCAAATGAGCTGTATACTTTGAACAGATAAAAACATTTTCAACTGCTGTAAGGCATAGCAAGGAGATACTGGAACAATGTAAACTCAACAATTATCAAACAATCATGAAACTTTTGTAGTTTAAGCCCCATTTAACCAGTGACAGCCTCTGGATTTTCTAATTCTGCCCCTCCAGCTGGGATGAATAGCCAGGAAAAACTTCTATCCCAAGCCAACAGCCTCCACGGTAGCCATTGCACAGTCCTGGCATATCCAAAACATCTTCAGTTCTCCATCTAAATCATAGTCCATGTTTCAATGGCTTTGTCAGCCTATTAGGTTCATCATGCCCTGCCTCACACCATGTTTCAACAGTGGCTACTGGGAGCATGTGCGCTTCACTCCTTCATGTATTTTTTGGTTGTTTTGAAGTCAAGACCAGATGTGTAAGACACTGCCATATTTTAATTTAGTGTGAAATAAATTATAACCTTGAAGAAAACATTCCTTCTTCAGTCAACTCTTTTAAAAGGGAGTTTTATTTCTATCATAGTTTTTTTTGGGGGGGCATCCCTTCCATTGTTTTAATGTGAATCAGTTGGACCATCTTCCTTAAAATTGTTAATGTGTTTGACAATAGCAGCTTTAGTGACCTAAAACTAGCCTCTGTGCCAGTAATTTTTAAACTTGATTGAGTTTTTCCAACTTAAAATCTTAAATCTCTCAGACCCATATCTTTAGTCAAGCATCTGTCCATTACAAAGTAAATCTTAATTAAACTCTCTGGGCCTGTGCAGCAAAATTCAGCCAGCCCTTATGCCAATAGCATAATTCTAACAAGATAATCTTTCCTTCCCCTTAGAAAGTTTGCAAGTCTCCAAGTTCAATTCTCTCTGTATGTAGCATTTTCAAACTTTCATCAGAACAGTACATAAAACATGGCTTACTGCTCCAGAAGGCATCTTCAGATGCAAGCCCCAAACTTTCCATCCCTCTAGCACACAAACTCCAAAACACCAAAATCAACATGATTAGATTCATCTCACCCCACTTCTGGTACCAATTCTGTAGTAGACAGCCTCAGGTTGCTGGGATGAACTTCCAAAATCAGGAAGTTGCGGAGGAAGGGTTATTTATTGAAGCTTAAAGATCCAGGGGATATCCCATAATTGCAGAAGAAGCTGTCCCACTTTACAGGTCCAAGCAGAAAGAGAAAAAGGCACCACCAAAAAGCAAACAAGCACCCTTTAGGAACCCCAGTACCTTGTATATTTTTAGGCTGGAATTTCAAATCTACCCCCACACCTTAGGACTTGAGCCTATGATACACTCAGTGACACCAAGTTTTTAAGTTTGAATAAAATTCCTGAATCAGTTGGGGGGGGGGGGGATTTGTTCAAACTGCCATACCAACCATCAGTAATCAATAATAAATTTCCATAATAAAGTAATAAAATTCCGTAATAAAATTCCATGCAGTCAGTTAGGGGACCCTCACATTTCAAAGTGTATCATTTCAAGGAATTTTTATATTTTCATTGTATAGATCTTTTACTTCCTTGGTTAACGTTATTCCAAGGTATTTTATTTTATTTTTTGCTATTGAAAATGGGACTATGTCCTTTATTTCTTTTTCTGTGTCTTTGTTATTTGCATACAGAAATGCTTCCGATTTTTGTGCATTGATTTTGTATCCTGCTACTTTGCTATAGGAGTTAATCACCTTCAGGAGTTTTGGGATGGAGTCTCTCGGGTCTGTTACATATACAATCATGTCATCAGCGAATAGAGCTAACTTAACTTCTTCCTTTCCAAATTGTATCCCTTTTATTTCCTTCTCCTGCCTTATTGCTTGGGCTAGGACTTCCAGAACTATATTGAAAAGCAGAGGTGAGAGAGGACATCCCTGTCTTGTTCCTGATCTCAATGGGAATTCCTCCAGTCTCTCTCCATTAAGAATTATTTGGGCCTTTGGAGCTTTGTATATTGCCTTTATTATATTAAGATGTGAACCAGCCATGCCGATTCTCTCCAATGTTTTGATCATGAAGTGATGTTGTATCTTGTCAAAGGCCTTTTCTGCATCTATCGAAATGATCATGTGATTTTTATGTTTAAGCTTGTTTATGTGGTGTATTACATTGACAGATTTTCGTATGTTGAACCACCCTTGTGTTCCTGGGATAAATCCCACTTGGTCAAGGTGGATAATTCTTTTGATGTGTTGTTGGATTCGGTTTGCGAGAATTTTGTTGAGGATCTTTGCGTCTATGTTCATTAAGGAAATAGGCCGATAGTTTTCTTTTCTTGTGGCGTCTCTGCCTGGTTTTGGGATTAGGGTGATACTAGCTTCATAGAAGGAGTTGGGTAGTTTTCCCTGTTCTTCAATTGTGTGGCACAGTTTTAGGAAGATTGGTTTGAGTTCTTCCATGAAGGTTTGATAAAATTCGGCTGGGAATCCATCTGGTCCTGGACTCTTCTTTTTTGGGAGGTTTTTTATTACTTTTTCAATCTCCATGAGCGTGATGGGTTCATTGAGGTGGTTGATCTGCTCTGAGTTTAGCTTTGGTAGATGATATGCATCCAGGAATTTATCCATCTCCTCCACATTTTCCAGTTTTGTGGAGTAGAGGTTTTTGAAATAAGTCCTGATGATTCTGCCGATTTCACTGATGTCTGTTGTAATCTCTCCTTTTTCATTTTGAATTTTGTTAATTTGGAGTCTCCTTTTTTTGCTTGATCAAATTGGCCAGAGGTTTGTCAATCTTGTTTATTTTTTCAAAGAACCAGCTCTTTGTTTTGTCAATTGCCTTAATTGTTTCCTTGGTTTCCAATTCATTAATTTCTGCTCTGATTTTAATTATTTCCTTCCTTCTGGAGCTCTTTGGGTTGGATTTTTCTTGTTTTTCCAATGCCTTTAGGTGGATGGCTAAGCTATTGATTTGGGATTTTTCTGTCTTTTTTATGAAGGCATTGAGTGCTATGAATTTTCCCCTGAGGACTGCCTTCATTGTGTCCCACAAGTTTTGGTATGATGTGTTCTCATTGTCATTCAATTCCAGGAATTTTGCAATTTCATTTTTTATTTCATCCACTATCCATTTATTGTTTAAGAGTGTGCTATTCAGTTTCCAGTTGCCGTTGGGGCTCTTGTTGGATTTTTTGTTGTTGATTTCTAGGAATATAGCATTATGATCTGATATCATGCAGGGAATTATGTCGATTTTCCTAAATATGTGGAGGCTATCTTTGTGACCCAGTATATGGTCTATTTTAGAGAATGTTCCATGGGCTGCTGAGAAGAATGTGTAGTCTGTGGATTTGGGGTGGAAAGTTCTGTAGATGTCTGTTAGGTCTAAGTGCTCTATGGTTTTGTTGAGCTCTCTTACTTCCCTGTTGAGCTTCTGTTTGGATGATCTGTCTATTACTGATAATGGTGTGTTAAAGTCCCCAGCTATGATGGTGTTGGTGGTTATTTCTGTTTTATTGTCAAGTAGGTTTTGTTTTATGAACTGCGGTGCCCCTGTGTTTGGTGCATACAGATTTATGATTGTAATATCCTCTTGATGGATTGTTCCCTTTACAAGTAGGAAGTAGCCTTCTTTGTCTTTTTTGATTGTTTTTGGTTTGAAGTCAACTTTATCTGATATTAATATAGCTACACCTGCTTGTTTCTTATTCCCATTTGCTTGGAATATTGTTTTCCACCCTTTCACCCTGAGGAGGTTTCTGTCTTTAGTGGTAAGGTGGGGTTCTTGAAGGCAGCAGATTGAGGGGTCTAATTTTTTGATCCACCCTGTTAGCCTGTGTCTCTTGATGGGTGAATTAAGGCTATTAATGTTTAGGGTGATGACTGTGAGATTTGATTTGATCCCTGTCATTTTGTGGTGGTAGAGGTGTGTTGGCGTTTCCATGGAATTTTTTTTTTTTTTTTTTGTATCTACTTTGGGTTTGATTGCTGTGATCTTCTTCTTGTAGGCATTTGTGTTTGGTTATTTGTTTCTTCTCTGTGGAGAATTTCCTGGAGTACTTTCTGTAGGTTTGGTTTTGTGTTCATATAATTGTAAAGCTGAGTTTTATCATGGAAAGTTTTCCTTTCACCATCTATTATAAGGGAGACTTTTGCTGGGTAGAGTAGTTTGGGTTATAAGCCATAGTTTCTTAGAGTTTGGAGAGTATCATTCCAGGCCCTTCTAGCTTTCAGGGTTTCCACTGAGAAGTCTATAAATTTTAAAGTGGGAAATTTTTGTACTGCATGTCACAGGATTTAATGGATAAGCTATAGTCTATCTAGAGTAGGATGGGATGGAGAACAATTCCTATGACAAAATGAACCATTAAATGGCACTAAATGCCTGACGTCTCTGATCATATTTCTATACAAACAGGTTACAAATGGTTAAGGCTCACATTATGAACTCTGGCAATAGCCAACCAACAATTTATAAGCAAGAAAATAATCCCTCTGCAACTCAGCTATTGTACTGATGTGGACACAGAGTATTATTTTACCTGTATTTCTCAACCTTTAGTTCTTCACATCTTGAGTAGTGCTATCCAAATCTATCTATTGTATAATTTGTGCCTTTCATGTAACTATTAATGAGTATTTTATTTTAAATATACAAACTAGGGTTGGAAATGTGATAAAATTCTGAAGTTTTAATTTATAATATTTCACACAAATGGTACAAATGCAGTTTGATGATTATGCATCACTATTTAAAGGCAAGCATAATCAAACATGGTGTGGTTTCTTTGGCTTTATCAGATAAAATAGCTGTATATCTGAGACTAATTTTCATGGCAGTAAACAAGTCTCATTTTCCTAACTTATGATAGCCACATAGGATTTCTCTAAGCAAATATATATATTACTTACTTTTGTTTGTTTTTCTTGTATCAAAATCCTAAAATCTGTATTCTTTTGGGTTGCATGACAGAAAAGACTGTATAGTATAACAAATAATATGACAAACAGCAGTTTTTAGAGCTAATCTATAACTGTGGAAGTATCCATTTGAAGCCAGGAGGAACACAGATCTTCTCTAGCCACTAAAAATGAAGCAGGAGGGAGCAGCTCTGCTCTGCTAAACTGGATTCCTACTTTATGAATAACTAAGAACTGCCATCTCCAAGCAAAGCCAAGGCAATAAAGCAGCTGGTAGGAGAGTATAAGTAGATAAAATAGGCTTTATTAAATATGATTCATAGATACAGTAAGGCAAGACAATCAGATCAGCAAGAGAGCACCTATTAACATAGGCAGGAACCCATGAAAGTGGGAAACTCAACTTAAGACTGGATTCTAGGAGTTTAAGTATGTTGGGGCTGTCTCTAGCTATAAATTAAACTGTCCTAAACTGATTGCCTATTGAAAGGTTAGTAGTTATATGGAGATCTTTTGACATGGGCTTATTGAATTGGGAAAGAATAGGGTGAGCTGGCAAACTGACCATAGAGAAGCATTAGAAGCAGCCGGCTGTGACCAAGCAAGCCTCCCCAGCAACAATATTTCTGGCTAAACTCCCAGAGTCCTGGACTCTCAGAATGCTAGCCCATCCCCATCCAACCATATAATTTGTCAGTTTTCAAGCCAACTATATAGCTTCTACTTAGTTAGATAATGTCCAGAAGCATAAAAATTCTCCCTCATTTTGATAAGAATTAAAGCATAATCAATACTTTCAGTTACCCACCAGAACTAGGTGATAAAACCCTATTGCTAAAGACACCACATGCTTCAGTTGCAGAACACTGAAAAGTCAAGCTTGAGCTGGAAGCCTCCTCCCTACTACCTACCTGTCACAGTGTTGTTAAGTGGGAAAGAAAAGGCATCAACAGTCTTACTTATCAGTGGATCCTATCAGCTACACCACTGTACAGCCATGTGAGACATACATTAGTAGCATGTCCATTTGAGGGGTAACCAGCTGTATTCTGATTGTCTTTCACACCTGTTCTGTGAAAATAAATTCTTGCCTGGCACTGAAAATTGAATCAAAAGGCTTGATTGCAAGATCAAAGGTCCCAGAGGGAAAGTTACCACTGCTCTTTGGCTAAGTGGGTATGTTGTACCCATAAAATTGTTCTCTAAATGTTATGTTTATTTTCATAGATTATTGATGTTCTCAGATTTATTTTTGTTAGAGAAGATCCCTTTTGCAGATGATAGTGACAACTGGGGGAACTCAAGATTCATAAGAAGAAGAGAGTGAGAGTTTTGTTCTCAACACTGGATGAGCCATCTCTACCATATCTGCCCAAGGTAAGGAAATGCAGAAAGAATTGCCACTTTCTTTCGCCACTAGATAGGCAAGCTTCTACTTAGAGATAGCTATGGATACTAGGGAGGCTCAAAATTACCAAAGTTATGAAAATAAGAGAGTTCAGCACTAAATGACCAAGGTATGTTCATGTATTAAATTATCAACAAAATATATTGAGATAAAAAAATAAGTCCTAATATAAAAATATGCTTCCTGAAGGGGTATGATGGAAACATAATCAAATGCAAAAAGGATAAAACATATCAAATGATAGTACTAAGCAAGCACGGAAAGCCAGTTTCTTTATCACTAGACTGACTGCCTGTGAGCAAATTCCAATTCAGCTGCTTACTAATTGCTTGACTTTGGCTAATTCTGTGAATTTCTAGCTATCTTCATCTATGGGGAAGAAGGAAGAAACTGTTATACAAGGTGTGTGGAGCATGTGTGTGCTTGCATTTGTGCTTGTATGGCATAGAAGACATTTTTATACAACTCATTCTTCCTTCTCCCTATTTTCTATTCAATTTATTTTATTATAATAAGGTTTTCCACATTGACAAAAGAGTAAACTATATTATTCTTCTAGAAAGATGTTTAGATGTACATGAGCATCCTGCTTATATAAATGGATATGGTCAGGATTATTTTAAAGATATGATATATTTGCAGTGGTACTGCTGCTGAAGTGTATTACATAGTCTGTATAAAAAATATCATCAAAGAAGAATAAAAACAAAATTAGAATTTGAAGAGAATGAAAACACTACTAAGCTCAAATTTTCCTGGCATAGTAATTGTAAACCTGAACTTACAAATTACAGTGTAGTGATGATAGATAGTAATGGTGTTATACATTTGAAAATTGCTGAAGAAAAATAATGTAAATGTTCTCACCACCAAGAAGCAATATGTGTCTCTATGATGAATCTTGACTATCAATTTTAGTGGCTTAAGAAATGCCTGGGAAATTAGAGAATCACACATCTGGGTGTGTCTGAGATGGCATTTCCAAGTCAGAGAGCTCTGATATAATGACGGATTAATTTCTTGATACAATAAAACATAATTGTGGCTTGACCTGATCACTTATCTGTCCCAGAAAGGGTGCATATACATCCCAGTAGTCACTTCCTGCCAGAGAACCTGTACCCTGTGCCCTGCTACCACTTAGCCTCCCATTTGCTCCCCTTCACACCACAGAGTGCATAGGACTTGCCTTCTTCATGGGGACCTACTTGGGTTAGGATGCTTAACTTTCAGAAGCTGAATTCCCATTTGGAATCCTCTTCCCTTCACCTACTACATGCAGCCTCCACATTGGATCTATGATTTCACCTGAGTCCCAAAATTTAGAGTACCGTCAGTAGCTACCTTCCCTAATAGCAGGGAGCAGCAAAGTTTTCCCATCTGGTCTGGAAGCCAAGCATAAATCTCGGCTATCACATCTTTAAAACAGTTCCAAGTCCTACAAAGAGCAAAATCCAAGCATCACAAAGCTGACTATAATAGACAAGTAAACACAAACAAACAAGTTTATTTGAAGCATTCAATAGCACAGTTGTGCCACCAAGACCTGACCAAAACACTATCTCCCAATAGGTAAGTCTCAACATAAAAACAAAGTCAGAGCTGGAGAGATGGCTTATTAGTTGTCTGTGAAGACTACTCACCCAGGTTTGGTTCCCCAGTACCCATGTTAGCCAGATGCACAATGTGACACACGTATCTGGAGTTCATTTGCAATAGCTAGAGGCCCTTCTCTCTCTGTGCCTGCATGCCTCCTCAACTCTCTTTTGCAAACTAAGTAAATAAATAAAATAAAAAGATGCCAGTATTTAAAAAAAAAAAAGCCAATGTGTCTCTCTCAAGTAATAACAAGCCTACAATGGAGGACACACATGAGTGCTGCCCTGAGGAAAGTCTAGACTAAGATACCAAAGAATGATTATAAAATGCAGAAAGAACTCAAGGAAGACATGGATAAATGCATGAATGAGATCATAAAAGACACATTCACCAATAAACAAAATCCTAGGTGAAATAAAGAAGTCTAACCAGGATACAAAATTGGAACTCCAGGGCTGGAAAAATGTCTTAATCGCTTGCCTGTGAAGCCTAAGGACCCCAGTATGAGGCTTGATTCGCTAGGACTCACATTAACCTGATGCACAAGAGGGCACACGGCACCTGGAGTTCGTTTGCACTGGCTGGAGGCCCTGGCGTGCCCATTCTCCCTCTCTCTCTCTCTCTCTCTCTCTCTCTCTCTCTCTCTCTCTGCCTTTTTCTCTGTCACTTTCAAATAAATAAATAAACATAAAAGAAAAACAAAATTGGAACTCCAGAGATAGAAATCCTGAAAAAAAAATCAACAATGAAGGGCTGGAGAGATGGCTTACCAGTTAAGGGACTTGCCTGTAAAGCTAAGGATCCAGGTTCAACTCCCCTGAAACTGCCTAAATCAGATGCATAAGGTGGTGCATGCACACAAGTAGGGCATGCACACAGGGAGCACACAGGTCCGGAGCTCATTTGCAGAGATTAAAGTTCTAGTGTGCCAATTTCTCTCCCTCCCTCCCTCCCTCCCTCCCTCCCTCCCTCCCTCCCTCCCTCCCTCCCTTGTCATTGCAGACAACGACAGACACTTCACATTGATGAGGGACACAATTCATTCAGGGAAATAGTTTAATCCAACATCATAGTAAATGGAAAAAAATGTGAAGTATTCCCACTAAGACCTGGAAAATGACAATTTGTCCATTCTTTTTACTGCTATTTAATATAGTGCATGAAATCTTAGCTACAGTGGTAAGACAAGAGCAAGAAATAAATGATACAACTTGAAAGGAAGAATTCAATTGTTCCTTATTTATAGCTGATATGATTCTGCATTTAAGTGAGCCCAAAGACTACATGAGAAAACTCCTAGATCTGATAAACATGATCAGAAAAGTAACAGGATACAAGATTATCACACAGAAGTCAGTAGCTTTCCTCTATTCCAATTACAAACATACTGAGGAGGAAGTAAAGAAACAGTCCCATACATCATATGTTCAGATTTTCTCGCTCCACATGTATAACATATATTCATACTTTCTCTCCCCACTTGTCCCTAACTACTAAAGGGAAAACCTATAAGAAAAATGTTAAAACACTGAAGAAAGAAATTGAGGAATACACCAGAAAATGGAAAATGGAAAGATCTCCTATATTCATGAATTATAAGAACAAATATCATGAAAATGGCCATCCTAATAAAATACTTTACAGAATCAATGTAATTCCAGTCAAAATGCAACATATATTATTTACAAAATAGAAAAAATATTAAAATTCATATGGAAGCATAAAAGGCCTAGGATAACCAAAAGTGTCCTCAGCAAAAATAATAATGTTGGAGGTACCATTATACTTGATTTCAAGTTGT